>NC_139540.1:73261355-73844521 GCF_965153285.1 Podarcis tiliguerta
TCTAATAGCTCAACAGTGTCATGGTGGGGATGGGGAGTCATGCATATTATTGGATTTAGCACACGAGGAGAGAACATTGCGCAGTGTGTTCAGAATTCATTTTGCAAAACAAAGGATCCAGGAAACGGTCAGGCCTCTTATGCACGTACTTGTCGGGACACATTGCTTTCACATCCCATTAACTATTAGCCTTAACCTTCTCCATGACAGATTTTAAATCCAGACATCCCATTTCACTTCAAGGCTGTCTAGCATCCTTCACTTTTTTTTTTACAGCTTGTCCTAAATCATATGAACAGCTGCCTTCATGTTTCTTGTGTCCACCACTGACCTCTTTAGAACTCGACATTTTCTGCAAAGCAGCAGAACAGTAGGCTGTGTTTGTTTGCAATTGATACTGTGTCGCATGTATTTTGCACCCAAGAACAATCATTTGAGCTAAAAAAATGATAACGTGAAGTGTCCATAAATGAGGGACTGTGCCTGTACCAATGTTCAGCTATCTTAAACCAGGGCAGACTCTTTGTCCTTCTAGCCTAGCATTATCTACTGTGACTGGAAGCAGTTCTAAAAGATGCCAGCAATCAGCTTTTTTTCCTTTTCCTTTCCTCCTCCTCCTCTTCTATATTTTTTAAATTAAATTTTCTTTTTTACAGTTTAGAATATTCATTAAAACAACCTTAAAATATCCATGACTTCCCTTCTTCTCTTTCCATGGTTCATTTCGCATAACATAAATTCCTGCAAATTTTACATAAAGTAAACCATTCAGTATTCCATTGTTACATCCATTCAAACCTATTACACTGTTGAATTTATCTTAATGCTGCCAACATTTTCAAGTGTACACAATTTCTCCCCATATGTTCAATAAACATTTTCCATGCTTCTTTAAACTTGTGTTCTTCTTGTTTTCTTATTCTGTATATTAGGTCCATAAACTGCAAGCATATTCCATTCTTTAATTGGGACCTCACTCGTTTTCCATATACTTTTTTAAACTTCAGATGGCAGAGATTTAATCTGGAATATTTTCCATGCAAAGCACTGTGCTGCCACAGAGCTGCAGCTTTCACCCTATGAAACACTGGATAGAGGTTGACCTCACCTCCAGTGGTTTTTAAACCCTATTCTAGGGAATACTCAGCTTCTTTCAAAGCTTCAGTGGTTCTTCAATGAAACAATCAGCAGTGGTGGACAAGTTGCACTGAAAAATGACCATCACCACTAATGGTGCAGGATTTTGTTGGGTGAGAGGTTTTTTTTAACGGTGTACATTCAATTAACATAAGCCAGTGGTAAGGATCCTGAAGCTGAGGCTTCAATACTTTGGCCACCTCATGAGAAGAGAATCCCTGGAAAAGACCTTGATGTTGGGAAAGATCTGATGTTGGGAAAGATTGAGGGCACAAGGAGAAGGGGATGAGGATGAGATGGTTGGACGGTGTTCTCAAAGCTACTAACATGAGCTTGACCAAACTGCAGGAGGCAGTGGAAGGCAGGAGTGCCTGGCATGCTCTGGTCCATGGGGTCATGAGGAGTCGGACATGACTAAACAACACCAAAGCTTCTTTGAATTCAGTAGGTCTTACATCTGAGTAGATCTAGTTAGGACTGCATTGTAGCACTTGCTTACACAGTGTTTAGTCAGCCTACCTGCTCTCAGATCACTTTACCTGCCCACTGTCAGCTCACATATTTTGTTTAGATGAAAGAGCCATTTGTTTAAATGGAACTCATTCCAAATTAAGTGGGTTTGGGCAACAATAAACAAATGCTGCCTATGTTAAACTCTGAAGGAACTGCAACTTTTTCAGTAGGTGAAGGGAAGTAGAAAAATGTGAAGGAGAAAGAAGATGAAGCAAAAAGTATCTGAAAACCTAAATAAGTAGAAAGGAAAATGGAAAGGGCCAAGAATGGGGAAGGAGTCTATTTTGAAGAGGAAAGAAAAGGGATGAGGCAACTGAAGATTGCCCTGCTTTTTGCAATTTTCCCTCTCCCAAGATTGCACTTTCTCTCCATAACCCTTTTCTGGATAAATAAATAAATGAATGGACTAAAGAAGATGAAGCCTATCCATTCTGAAGGAAATCAGCCCCGAGTGCTCACTGGAAGGACAGATCCTGAAGCTGAGGCTCCAATACTTTGGCCACCTCATGAGAAGAGAAGACTCCTTGGAAAAGACCCTGATGCTGGGAAAGATGGAGGGCACAAGGAGACTGGGACGACAGAGGATGAGATGGTTGGACAGTGTTCTCGAAGGTACTAACATGAGCTTGACCAAACTGCAGGAGGCAGTGGAAGACAGGAGTGCCTGGCGTGCTCTGGTCCATGGGGTCATGAAGAGTTGGACATGACTAAACAACAGCAGCAGCAACAACAACAACAACAAGTGGTAAGGATCAGCAGGTCTCACCTATGCCCTGCACAAACTGTGCACTTCCTAGACCAGTGGTTCCCAAACTTTCTTCATCCTGAACCACTTGAAAATTGCTGGGGAATCCTGGGAGGATTGAAACCTGCCTTGGTTGGGCTGCATTGCAGCTGTGCAGATGTCAATCCCCCCGAAGTTTCTCTATTTCTGGTCCTACTGATAACTATAATGCCCAAACGACTTAAAGTTTAACAGAGATTGTTGGGTAAACTCATTCATAGGGAAAATAAAGCTTGGTTATGCAGCAGAGTATTGTATAGTAATGGCAACAAAGAGGCTCTGGAAGCGTATCATTTGCATTCCAAGCCAGGAACTTGGTGTCTTTGACTCGAGATCCATGAGGGAAACCGTGGATTGATATAGAATTGGAAGATCATAAATTTAGGGCATGGACCTTTCTTACTATTACGCCCAAACTAATTTGCAAGGTGGAAAACATATTTTTACTCGGTACATTACATGTTTGGTGAACAATATTCAAGAAAGCCTCTCCTCTAATCTCCTCGCTGATTCCACTTAGATCCCACCCCAGGTTTTGTGAAGCGGAAGATATGATGCATTTGAGAAGGCTGGGAACAAGCAAATCTATATAGACTCAGGGATTTTTATGTAAATGCGCCCCCCCCATATATGCAAAGACCATATTTGGGCTAAAATTCTTAATGTTAGATGGCCATGGTTTAATTTTAATCCATTGTTTTTCTTTCTGTTGAAACCATGTATTCAAGCAGACTGATAGTGGACTGCTTTAGGACAACTTACGGTCAATGTTCCTGCTACATAGAACATTTTCCCTCTAAAAGAATCAAACTGGACAGTGCCAAAGAGGTGGAGGATCAGACCTCAAATGGAAGCCACCAGAGAATGTGGGGAATGGCAAAAATGCTGCTGGTGGTGATGTTAAGGCCAGCTGTGCGCAACATAGGCCTGGGAATTCTACAGGAGCTCTGTGAGATGGATTTCGTCAAAGCAGTGTGCCACACAAAGCTCTCTGTAATGAAACACACAGCATGGTTGATAGTAAAAGAGGAAATGGAGAAACTGGATCTTTTAGGGGGGAAAGAAGGCCATGTTCGGCTGAAGGAAACATACAAATGGAGTATCTACCCATTGTTATTGGAGTAATTGGGGTCCCTGCTGATGGAAAGAGCCTGTTTGAAGTGAGTTTTGTCTTCCCACATCCAGAAACAGATGAGGGCTGCCATTTCCTGGTCTCAGCATGTCCACGTTGCTTCAAACATGCAGAGAACAAGCAGTCTCTCTTCACCAAAATGGCTTTGGTTAAGGCTTCGGATGTGATCAGGAAAGAAAATTTCCATAAAAACGTTCAATGCCCTTTGATTTCACCTACGTCTCCTTGCACAGCTGTCGACATGAAGTTGTGTTAAACAAAGTCCTCCGATGTTCAGTGTAACATTTGTCAGCTTGAGTCTAAGGTCGGATTCAGCATTCACCCTGCTTCTGCCCATGTCAACAAAGGAGGTTCAAAGACTCTCTCAAGACAAATCTTCAAAAAATGTAGTATAAACACGGGACAACTGGGAAACACTGGCCTGCGAGTGCTCCAATTGGAGAACAGCCTTTACCAAAGGTGTCATGGGTTTTGAAGATGCTCGAACACAGGATGAAAGGGAGAAACATGCTTAGAGGAAGGCACGCTTGGCAAACCCTCACCATGATCAACTCCTGCCAAGGTGATCAGGCCAGGTAGGGGGAGGGATCACCAGCCCACACAATAGGGGGAAGATCTTACCTGGGAATCGTCAGTTGGCTCCAAAGCTTCTCCCACCATACCCCCCTCAGTTAAGTCTTCTTTTGCAGGTTAACCTTTTCTCCACAGGTATGTGGGTGCTACTACGTCAAGGTCGCTGTTGAAGGGTTGGAAAGGAATTCTCCTGCATTGGCAGGTTTGCCTTTCCCGTAGCAGAACATCACAACTTTGGAGGTATCAGGCCTTGGGTGGAATCCTTTAGTCTATCTTCTCTAAATAGGGGAGGGTGTGCAGTGGTGACTCATGCCCCCTTCCTTATTGCAGCAGCGATACCAGGGTTTCCTGTTAAAGGGGTTGTTTTGAGGGGAGGCTTTGGCCGTATGGCTAGAGGTTGTCATTGCTCTCTCCTGCGATGGCGGCGTAACAGGGGGCAGGCTCTCTTTGCTTGAACATATGTTCTCCAGAGCCAGCCCATGTCCCCCACACTCTGGATAACCCTGATGTTCCCCAGATCCCCAGCAGGCGACGGGGATGGATAAATGCCCAATGCCTGAGCCAGGGTCTACCCACATCTGAAACATAATAAAGTTGTTGGCCAATTTAATCCCATAGCACGTTGTCTTGAGTCATTATTCCACACGGGGCTGCACAGGGTTTGGGGGACTCCGCCTGTCCACACAATGTCCTGCACCTGGGTAGCACCTCACCGCTTGAAAAACTCCGAGCCGAGGTAGATTTCTGTAAATGCCTAGCTCTCTGCATCATCTTTGACACTGTTGTACTGCTTGAGTGTTTATATTTGTCAGCTGCCTCTGCAATGTAAAACAGGAAAGAAATAATGAAAAGGAAAGAAAAATTACTGGAGTAAAAGACAATATGCAGCAAAGAGCAAATACATTACTCACCCCATTGTTAGCTTCAAAAGTGAGTTTTATGTCACTGATATTTCATCCCAAGTGTGTCTCTCAGTGTGTGACTTTTCTATATTATTCTCTGCCTCTTCTTCAGGAGAGCAGAGAATTCCTTCCTAGAGCCTGCCAGACAGCATGACAAGAATAAACAAACCTTGCAGCCAAGGCTGCACTATAATTCACACATTCTCTCTGCCACAGACCTTTGGTTTTAGCTATTTCCTGAGTCAAATGTAATACTTTATTTTTTATTTTTTATTTTTTAAAAGGGGGGGGTTATCTTTTGGTATCAGAAAGCAGGCCACCCTTATTACCTTGATTTCTACTAAGCTAATACAGTGCATGCAAAAAATGATGAATAAGCCAGGTTAAAGTCATCAGGATGAAACTGGGAAGGCATGAGAGATATAAATCAAATCTCAAAAGCCTAGCAATTTAGCATTTTTGCTCTCCTGAAAATATGCCAGAAGATTAAGCCTTATTATATTTTTTAAAGAAATGAGAGCAGTGGGAGTAAACTTCTGCCACTTCCTCCTCCTATATGCAGGGGTGTACCTACAGGTTGTCCAAGTTAGTCACCACCAAGGGTACAGGCCCAAAGAAGGGGTGTGCAAAAATCATGCTTCTCCATTCTGGCTTGCAGTGGCTAGGAGCCTGCCTGCCCATTCACACACTTGCAGGTGGGTGAGTCGAAAAGCAATTTTTTGTGTGCTTCTGGTCCATGGTCTTTTTCCACTTTGAAAGTGCTGATACAGCTTTTTGTCAAGGGCATAAAGGATGAGGGGGCACCGATATATCTCCTTGCCAGGGGCACATGGGAGCCTAGGTATGTCTCTGCTTACATGAGCCAAAAGGCATCATAGCCCACAAATTGGATTGTGTCCAATTTCAGTCCCACAGAAATTAATTAAACGACTCATTTAGGTCTGTTAATTTTGATTGGTTTACTCTGAGTGGGACTGACACTGGGTAAGGTAAAAAGGTAAAGGACCCCTGGATGGTTAAGACCAGTCAAAGGTGACTATGGGGTTGTGGAGCTCACCTCGCTTTCAGGCTAAGGGAGCCAGCGTTTGTCCACAGACAGCTTTCCGGGTCATGCGGCCAGCATAACTAAACTGCTTCTGGTGCAACAGAACACTGTGACGGAAACCAGAGTGCATGGAAATGCCATTTACCTTCCTGCCACAGCAGTATCTATTTATCTACTTGCACTGGTGTGCTTGTGAACTGCTAAGTTGGCAGCAACTGGGACAGAGGAACGGGACCTCACCCCATCGTAGGGATTTGAACCACTGACCTTCTGATCGGCAAGCCCTTGAGGTTCCGTGGTTTAGACCACAGGGCCATTGACTTCAGCATAGGCAGCATTAAGAGGAATGAGAGTGGGATAAGAGCGCAGTCTGCCAGGTCCATGTTTCTCTGTGCATCAATTTCAACAACACAGTGGAAGAGCAAGTAGAAGAATGACCGGCAGTGGAATGGAACATTGGGTGGAGTTAGAATGAGTGGCAGTTGGAGTGGGAAGAGAATGGCTGGAAAACAAAGAAATAGGAAATCAGAGAGATAATAAAAGCATATCTACTAGGTAGATTTGCACAGTGAGCCTGCTGAAGGAATGAGGGAACTCAGTATCATCGCCCTCTTCCTGCAACTTGATTGGTACACTCCTAATCACACGGGCTCTCTGATGATGCTTCCTGTATGTGGGATTCATGGAGAGTTGGGAACCTCAAACAATCCCTGCCCTGGGTCCTATACTTCACTAATGGCAGACCTGCCCAGGCTGGTCAAACGTATTTTGCTGCCTGAGGCAAAACAGCAAATGGCATTCCACCAAATAATGTAGCACCCAAGGCCATTCAAATTATATTGGCACCTAAGGCATAAATTTCCACAAATGTATCTCCCCATCCCTGGCTACACATATGAGTTATGGTGCCAATTGTTTGGAAAATTAGATCATAACTCAAAACTCTATTTACACTGTCAAATTCAATTTAACAAGGGGATGATCACTGTCATTTAGCAAAAGAAAGAAATTTGACAAACATGTTTGTTTTCAATAAGAACGTTAAATCCCTTTCAATCAGCTGCAATAACAAATACGTGCAGAGTCTCATACAGCAGGGTTTTGAAAAGATGGGGTAAATATATCAGTCATTATAGTGCATGCTCTTTTGAGCTAGAGCATGTTAAGCTGTTGACAAATAAAAATAAACAAATCCAAGGTTCATGCACACTCATGTGGGTCTAAGGAGAGTACAGACACACACATATCATTGCACTTCAAGATTCCCCCTGCCTTCATTTCATTCCTTTGCTGCTTGAGGGGGTCTAGAAGGTCAAAGTTTGTTGTGTAAGTTCATTGGGGGAGAGTGGGAGCTCAGCTGTAAAATGTGTGTTATACGAGGAGGTCCTAGATAGGTGGTGTGTGCTGAAAAGTTGCATAGGGAAATAGTTAGGGCCAGAGTATCCAGCTTGTGAGGGCGATGGGTGTGTATGTGTGATGTTGCACATGTGATGTTGCGCAGGTAAACATCACACTGCCTCCCTATGCTGGGCAGAAGCTTCCTGCATTTGGGGAAGGTGGTGCCAGGCCCCTGACAGGATGCTGGAGCCCTCCTGCCTCCTTCCCAAAGCTAGGTGGGTTTGGGGAAGCTGATGGGAGGGGTCTTGGACCCATCAGAGCATCACACCTCCCTCCTTATAATAATAATAATGATAAATAAATAAATTTTTATTTATACCCCGCCCTTCCCGGTTCAGAAAACCGGGCTTAGGGCGGCTAACAACAAATTTAAAACACTTAATTAATGCAACAAAAAACCAGCATAAAATACAGTTAAAACGTGAATAACAATAAATTCAGAATTCAAAAATCAAAAATCAATTTAGGAGGGAAATCCATCCAATAAACATTAGATGATCACCACGGCTAGATGGCTCAGTTAGTCCTATTTGGGCCAGTGAGGAGACCAGGGGAGAATTAGCTGTGGGATCCCAGAGCAGGTAATCTTCATAAAAAGGGGAGGGGGAAGGAGCATAAAAGATCAGGCTAAGTTCAAATTGAAACCCAGGCAGAATAGCTCTGTCTTACAGGCCCTGCAGAAGGAAGTTAAATCCTGCAGGGCCCTGGTCTCATGGGACAGAGCATTCCACCAGGTCGGAGCCATCTCTGAGAAGGCCCTAGCCCTGGTGGAGGATAATCTGACTTCCTTAGGGCCTGGGACCTCTAAACTATGGTTATTCATGGACCTTAAGGTCCTCTGTGGGGCATACCAGGAGAGGCGGTCCCATAAATATGAGGGCCTTATGCTGGGCAGAAGCTACCTGGACTTTGGGAAGGAGGTGCCAGGGGAACATTTAGGGGACAACCCTAGACCTCCTAGTCCACCGATTGCACACTACTGATATATTTATAGAGAGTCCACAAGCAATGGTCCTTTTCAATTGTTGTTCCCCTGACATCTCTAGTCTGCCTGCACACAGTCCTCACCTAGTCATCCATGTGGGGACAATCCCATTAAATACAACCATGCATTCATAAAATCATACAGCCTATTCCTAGACTGTGTCTAGGATTTGACTGTGCAATTTTAGCAAGAACACTTAGAAAGGTTTGTACATGCAGCCATATTTGGATGGGGCATCCTTACAGAGATGTCTGGGCCTTCACCCCACATAAACAGCATGCTGGAATGGAGTATCCCAAGAGAAGGCTTGACTGGTTGGCTGAGACAATGAACAGATGTGTGCCGCATTGCAAAGGGTGATGTGTGTGTTTTGGGTTTTTTTGCAGCTCCCACTTGTAGACTATTCATGAACTGTCAACGGCACAGTATGTAAAATTTTATGTAAAGTATTGAGATCTTCTTAAGCTGATCAAAATACAGGCAGTGAGAAAAGGAGAAATAGTAATCAGCACAAATAGTAAAAGTGCAAGCGTTCAAAGTGGAAAATGAGAGATGAGAAATGAAAATGGGCTTTTGGTTTTGTAAAATACTGCACCGAGACAGGCAGAGTGAGCAGGCATGTTGAAACCATCTGGATCACATTTGTTGGTGAGGGAGGGAGAGAAGATTAATTTACTTCTGCTCAGATGTAGCAAAATTAATCTTAATTGGGTTCTTTTGTCATTTGATAGAGTCCATATGGTTTCAGTAATATACATTCATTAGTTCTTAAGGTTTATTCCTGCTTTAGAGCAAACTTTAGAGCAGTTGTGTTCTTGGTAGTTAAACACTGACATTCTCAAGAAGTTGAGCAGAATATTAGCTCAGCTCATAAAGATGCCAACTATTCTTCTAATGCTCTTCGATCCCTTCAGCAATGTGCATGGTGCTTTATATATATATATATATATATTAAAGTCAAGGCAAGTCCCTCACATTTTAAAATAGAGAAATACATTATTTTATGTCATTCAATCTCAGAAAAGTCAGGAAACTACCATTTGTGAGGTGATGAGGGTAACTGGGAAGCAATTCTCTTCACCACAGCAAAATTACAATTCCCAGGATTCTCCAGAAGAATGCCTATTAAATCCATAAACCAGGAAACACTTATAGTGGCATGCCCAGAGGGAGAGAGGAAAATGTTCACCAATATTTTCATCATGACCACCCATCATTATATGCTCGTGGTGCAGTGGAGGAGAGAATTTTCTGTTCTCCCAAGACATGTAGATGCCATATTCAGAAAGAGATCGCAAAGTGATTGCCCTAAACCTGCAAATGACTGGTCAGTGACTGATTCAAGGTATGGTCATTTTAGCAGTACAGTAGACCCTCTAGAGAAGTGTTTCCAAACCTTGGGTCTCCAACTGTTGTTGGACTACAACTCCCATCATCCCGAACTAGCAAGACCAGTGGTCAGGGATGATGGGAATTGTAGTTCAAAAACAGCTGGAGACCCAAGGCTGGGTAACACTGCTCTAGACTAGAGGGTGTTGCTTTTCAGCTCCCACCAACCCTGGCAGACTGTAAGTTCTCCATGCAGTAACAGAAGATATATCTTCTTAGAAAATAGAATCTTTCATGTTGCTAATTTTGTATTTTTCAGTGTTAAGAAGCACTAACAGAATTTCAACAGCTATTTTAATTATATTATTGACTGCTGTCTCATCCTGAATACTCAAATATTATTCAATATTTTCAATAATATGCTTTTAGGATTCACAGTTATGCCATTTCCCTGCAAGGAAGAGAAAGAAAACTGGAAAGAAAATTTGAGGCAATAAGGAGTTAATAGCTGGCACCTATACATATTCTTCCATTTGTGTCTGAAGATCTCATCCTGTATTTTTTGATGAAATGTTTCATTGTCTGCATGTCCTGTATTGTTTTGTGAATTGGATTATTGTTCACATCACGGCCTTTGCATGTAATTACTCTGCGCCCTCAGCTTGTATCTCTTGTATCTGTTTATATCAATATTACTTTTTAATTGAGTTCCTGCGACTTGGTCTCTCTCTTTTTTTACTTCTCCCTACAGGGCACTATCACATTTACTTTTGAGTGTATTTTTCATAAACAAGCTAGACGCAGCTCAAGCACCAAAGTAACTCTAACAACAGCAATGGAAGATACTTCAGAGGATGCAAGAGATGAGTTATACGGCAAATTAAAGCCATCATGTTTCTATGATATGCAAGAAAACAGATGCTAAAATTAATTTGGTTCCTGAAGCAGAGTGTAATTAAGACGTACCTGCTTTGTGTGCAGGTTAAAAAACAACCAACCCACCTCAAATCAAATGGCAATAAAAATGCAATGAAGCCTGCTTTTCCAAATTACCTCTAAGTTTTTGGCTGTAAATACTTCTGCTAAAGAATCACACTCTTTTTCTTCTCATGTTTTTCTGGTTCACCCAACAACTTTTGCTCTCTGGGTGTCATTATGGCATTCACTACTCCATTTCAGAGTTCGGTGGGGGGACAGCATTAAAACACATCCCAAACGAAAAACAATCAGCCCAAGGCATTTAGGCAGCCGGATTTTAGTCAAGCACCTGAAGGAATACAATGTTGTGGAGTGACAGCTCTCACTTGGAAGGGCATTCCAGAGGGTCGGTGCCATTACTGAGAAGGCCCTGCTGCTAGAAAAAGGGATCAACTCTTCTACACAGCATTGAATTGCTGAACTGAGATGAACTCACCTGTGGGGTGGGGTGCTATACAGGCAATGGAATGAGCATTGAGCCCGATCACTATCAGTGGTTCCAGCCCTTTCCCAACATTAGTTATGCTTTTCACCAACCTTCTTCATATTTTCATCTGTTTTTGAAAGTCTATGTTTGCAAAGAACTAGAGGCAGCTTTGGGACGCAGGTGGCGCTGTGGGTTAAACCACAGAGCCTAGGACTTGCTGATCAGAAGGTCGGCGGTTCGAATCCCCGCGACGGACTGAGCTCCCATTGCTCGGTCCCAGCACCTCCCAACCTAGCAGTTTGAAAGCACGTCAAAGTGCAAATAGATAAATAGGTATTGCTCCGGCGGGAAGGTAAACGGCATTTCCGTGCGCTGCTGTGGTTCGCCAGAAGCGGCTTAGTCATGCTGGCCACATGACCCGGAAGCTGTACGCCGGCTCCCTCGGCCAATAAAGCAAGATGAGCGCCGCAACCCCAGAGTCAGTCATGACTGGACCTAATGACCAGTTGTCCCTTTACTTTTAGAGGCAGTTTATTATTATTATTATTATTATTATTATTATTATTATTATTATTATTTAGTTTTCGATTACAATAATCCAATAAAAGCCTCATTATAACAATGCCAAATTATAATACCATTAATAATGCCAATTATTCAAAAGCCAAATTATACAATTTAGGTGGCCCCCCACGTGCTGGAATTGATGGTTAGATAATTTACTTTATTCCTGTGCTCCAAAATCTTATAAATTTCCATTAACCTCCCATCAGAACTAGAGGCAGTTTTTAAAAGGCTTTTTAAAAGGAAAAAAAAATTTAAAAGAAACCAAACTTCAAGTCCTACTGATTTTTAGGGAAGAGAATGTAGCCTATGCTTTTCTTTCCAATTCCCATCCATAGATCTGAAAACTACTTAGTTCACATCATAATGGCTAAAGTTGGAGAAGACTGCCTTAAAGTTCACAACATTAAAACAAGTTTGTATTGCATTTTACTGTTGACCATGCAGAAATCCCGGCACACTGATCTGAGAACAAGTCCCATTGAATCCAGTGGGTCTGACTTCTGAGTAGACCTGTATAGTACTGAACTGTTCTTTTTAGTACTGCATAGTACTGTTAGTTAAGATAGATCATAATTAATGATACCCCTTTCACCTGAGAATAGGACAAACTCACACTGTTGACCTTCTCTTCCATGGGTAAATCTGTTAGGGAAATATGTGAGTAGAAAAAGCTGAAGTTAAATCAGAGTTTATTAAAATGTCAAAGGCATGGAGGAAATATATTTAAAAGAAAAGGTTTAAAGTTTAATTATTGCTCTGTTATATTTTAGCAATCTTTTCAAGTCTTGGGAGTTGTAATAAGAGAAAAACTGGTTTAAATTCCATATTCATAAGTATTATTTATATTTTAAATAGTACTTGAGTCTCGGAAAGATCAATAAAATGGCAATTTATACAGACACATAGGTTTGCACAAGACTATTATTCAGCTTTGCATTTCCCTCTTGTTAACTGCAGAAGTCTCTAGAGATAATAATGTTACAACAAACTTTGTGATATGGCTATTCAGCATTATTATCGAGGCCCAAACAATATTGGTTAATTCATCACATGACTTTTAAGCAATTTAGTCGAGATAAATTTATGAAACAGACTTTCACTGGATCCTGATTCAGAATTTCCACTATCACCACTTGCTGAGGAATGTGTGGAAAGGAAAACTCACTCTTTACTGCTGAATCGGAACAAATGCTAATCCATAGAAAACCCACTTGACATTTGCTCTGATTTAATGGTAAAGAGCAGGTTTTCTCCAGGAAAAACTATGGGGCAAACAGAAGTTTGGATAAGCCCATAGTTCTGTTGGTATTTTGTGAGCGTTCATGAAATATTTGGGAGACTCATTCAAATTGTCATTTTAAAAATTAAACAAAATGTGGAATTCTAAACAATGATGTACACCGCTAAACAGTTGTGCTGGATCAATGCTACCATGATGAGATTTCCTCCTCTATCTGTACAATCCCCAAATCTGGTCTGGAGTGTTGGGGAATCTCTAGAACAAGGAGAAATCCTTGCAATTATGGAATCATCTGCTTATTGCTATGTTGAATTCAACCAAGCGCATTTGGGAAAGAGCAAAATATAAATAATATCCATAGACGCATGGCAATATTTCCAGCCTTTATCTAGTATGAAAGTCCCGTGCCCTTCTCTCACAGTGGCTTCCAGAGACCATGTTTCATGCATACAGGCTATTCAAGCTCAGAAACCAAGAAGAGCCGTTTTAGATCGGAACAATGACCTGCCTAGTCAGTATGCACTTCTGCCTGAGGGCTGTCTCAACAGCTGTCAGGGACTGGGCAGAGGAGGAATGATGGAGACCACCTCCCCAGCCTGACCCTTCCAGAGAAGAAGAAGACAGTTCAGAATTACAACAGGGGTTTGAGGGAGAACACAGCTCAGAGGTAGATGAGGGGGAAAGCTGGGAAATAATGGGAGAAGAGGAGGAGGCAGAGCAGGAGCAGCTGGCTGACACGTTATCACTAGGAAGCATTCCAGACGCCCCATCTCCCAGAACCCGGTGAGCCTTAAAAATAGGAGAGCAAAGGACCCAGAAGCAAATGGCCCTCAGCATCACCTGTAGAATGGGTGATGAATGAGGAAGTGGGAGAGAAGGGAAGGGGAGATTTAATCGAGGCAACACCATTATTCCAAGAGGCTTCAGTCCCAAGCCTCTCTCTGTAAATACTGAATAAAAGACAGATGGTAAGAACTTTTCCGTGTCTTATCCGTTCCTGGCAACCTGCCGTGGGGGTTGGATCCTCTGACGTCTGACACAGCAGGCATTAAAAGGTGAGGTTTGGAAAGGGATAAATCATATTTATGATAAATGTGTAAAAATGCTGAGTTGAGGATCTGAGAAGACTTGAGCAAACCTAAATAGCAGATACCCGAATGTCATTTCGCTCTGCACTTCCTAGTCTTCTGCCTCACCAAACAGGCTGTAAGAGCCCTTAGATGGACTACAATTGTTAGGATATTTCCGTTCCACCTTAAAAGGGAGCAGACTTTGAGTCACAGAGTCTGCATATTTCCTGTTTTCATAGGATGTTTCTGTTGTGTCTTTGTTTTCGTTTCTCTCTCTCTCTGCCGGAGACATTGAAGCAGGCAGTCATGTTTTTCTTTCTTCTGACCAATGCTGAATAAACTTGTAAATAATGCTCTCCTGAGTGCAATTTTCACTGTGCATTATCTGCTGATAGAGCGTGCATCAGCTCTGGAATGTGACAAGCTATTTCTGGAGCTCATGTCGCTAATTGCTGATACTGCGTGTCTGTGGGAGATCGATGGACGTCCGGAGACGACGTGGAGTCATGATGGACTTTGTCGCCCTGACAGTATCCCAACAACAATAAGATGACAAAATCAGCCCATCAGTATGGTGAGCATTGTTCAGGGCTGTTCCGTTCTTCTTGCCCCATCAAGTCAACAAGATCTGCTCTTCGATCAAACAGTGCTTGCTTTCCTAATAATATCACCGGGCTTCAGGTTGGCCACTGTGAGAACAAAATACTGAAGTAAATGGAAGAGAAAGAGAGTTTGCCTTCTAGACTTCAGCACAAAAAATAAATTATTTTTATTTTATTCATTCTGCTCTGTATACATGGAATAAGAAACAAACTGGAGAAGGGATACTTTATACTAAATTCTCTGATTTAAGGAAAAACGCTACTTTGCAGACAGGATGAATTACCCTAGAAATCAGCAGTTCCAGAAACACATGCTGCTCAGTATGAATAAAAAGGAAAAAAAGAACTGCAAAAGTCCAGTATTAAACTCTGCTGGTAATGAGGCCGTATAAATCACATAACTCACTGTGTCAGAATAAAACAAGAGCAATTTCAAGATTACTCATACAATTCAATAAGTTCCAGATCGGCCCCAAATCAAATTCACCTGCAAACTGGAAAAAAGGATGTTGAACAGCAAATGCTGGTTATGTTTTCCCAATCAGGGAAACAGATGGAGCCACATAGCAGCCTAGCAACATTCATTTAGCAAGAGAAACAACATCAGAAACAGAAACTAGGCTACCATGTATTCTGAAGGAAGGCTATTAACTGCCAGTGAAGATAAGGGGAGATCTCTCAACTTTCACCACTACAGCGCCTTCAATGACAACTTAACCCTCCTAGACCTACTGGCGTCATCTCCGTTGGGTTGCCATATAGTGAGAAAGTATATGAAGTTGCCTTATACTGAGAAAAAGAACATGGGCCTGTGTAGTAAAGTCTGGACCTCTCAGACTAGTGTGTGAATTGGAATTTAGCCACTCAAGGCTTTTGCATTTCCTGGAAGCTCCAATACAGTTCTTGGCTCAAAAATATGTCAAAATATATCCCCAAATTTCACATGTTGAGAGAAAATATATTGTAAACATATGTGTTTAGCTGCATCTTTAAATGTTTGTTTTCAGCTGATTTTTATTTTTTTTTAAAAGATTAATGGGGAAATGAATGTGAAAATCTTATAGAATGGAAATAGAATAATTCTATATTATATAATTGTACATTATAAATAATTATATATGTCTATTCAGAAGTAATGTTGCATTCCATTTTCTTGACAAACTTAGAAATCTAATGGAATCTAGTGGAAGTTTAGCGCTCACTTCTGTGTTGATCATTTCCAGAAAAGTAATAATAATCTGATTGTGACCCCGTTAATTTGGCAATTCACTTGAATTTTGCGTTGTCATTTCATTTGAGGAGATTTGGGGCAGTAACCTGGCATACAGTTCTTTCCCGCAATTTAAAATTTAGTGTGACATGATGGTGGATTGGTCAAAAAGCCACCATTCCATAATGCAACAGGAATGTTAGAAATCACGAAAGAAGCGCTGGCATTTTAACTTATAAAACAAACATAATAAACGGAATGCAGTCTTAATGAATTTGTGTTTATTTGAGTTTATTCAGGTTGGGAAGCAGCAGTCATTTTACCCTCAAAAGGTCGTAAGGAAACTTCTAAATGGCTTTATCATCAGATAAATAAAAGATGCTTGGAGACCTTCTGGTAAAGCGTGTTCTCCTTCAGGGAGAGCACGTGTTGTGGTGGGGTAAGCTGAGCCACCCCTCTGTTACCAGGCAGGGTCTCTAAAGATGGCCTGGGGTAGTGATTGGTTCACTGGGTTGCTGGGGTAAAAAGGTTTAAATACTCTGCACACAGCCTGGAGCTTTCTCTTTGCTGCGTGCAACGGATCACCCGCCCACCCGCCCTAGAGTAAGGGGTTGTTGTGTTGACCTTGCTATGCCTGTCATGGGGTCGTCTGCCTTTGAGCAGGGGCCTGGTAGGAATTTTTCCACCTGGCAAATTGGCTGGCTGGGTGGTTTTTGCCTACTGCGTAGCAAATCGTCACAACTTGTAAGGTTGTGGTTAGGCATTGGTTATAAATCTGGTGGAGGAGGGGTTAGGATAGGCTGTGCCTGCCCCTCCGTGGTTGCTGCGGAAAGGGAATTCCGTTAAAGGAATCCTGGGGCTTGCCATCCTTTCGTCCAATCCCTGGAATGGGACTAGGGCCGGCAAGCCTTCGGGGAGCAGGCGGGTGAGAGTTGAGGGTCTGTGACTCAGCTCCAATGCCTCCCTGACTTGCTTTCGCCCGCACTGTCTTTCGGTGGTGCCCGGAAGTCAGTTCTGTCCCCAGGTGGGGGGACAGATAGTCTTAACCAATGCCTAAACAACCACTCACGGTTTGTATTTGAATAAAGTTGTGGCCAAAATCATGCCAAAAATCTTAAACAAAAATTACGTGTCTGTTGTGAGTTATTTGGGGGGTGGATTGGGGACCTTGACACGCAAATAGAAAATAACATGATTTCTAAGACCATCAGGCTCTATTCAACCTTCTGACTCAGAACCTTCTGAGTTCTGAGAAATCTTTCCTTCTGTTTATTTATTTGTCCATTCCTCCCACACTTCCACCTATATAGAAGGAAGGTTTATTAAGGAGATGTTATAGCATTTTGGGATGCTGCATTCACGCGTGTGTGTTTTTTTTTATTTTTAAGGAAGGTTAGGGAGTTTAGTCATGTCTAATACAGAAGGTCGAAACATATACTAAATTGTTGAATCTCCAAAATTTATGGGTTTCAAAGTGTTTCAAGGTAGATATAAATTTAGAAGGCTGAAACTATTTCCTAGCACATAGCACACAAACCATTAGTCCAGAACATGGTTACATTAACTGGCATTAAAGCAGAACTCCCTGTGGGCACAAGATGTAGGTCACAACATTATGATGGAAGATTGGGGAAAATTATGGAAAACTGATTTAAAATTTACAGATTGTTCCCTACTGAAGGAGAATTACATGAAGATGATTTACAGATGGTACATAACACCAGTGCATTTAGGGAAAATGTACAAAACTAGTTCAAATATATGTTGGAAGTGTAAAGAAAAGGAGAGGACATTTTATCATATGTGGTGGGATTGTAAGGTAATAAATTTTTTTTGGGAAATGATATATAACGAATTGAAGAAAATGTTCCATTTAACATTTGTTTAAAAACCTGAAGCATTTTTATTAGGGATTGTAGGGAAAGATCTGCCAAAAAAGCTGAAAAACATCTACATGTATGCGACAACGGCCACAAGAGTTTTAATAGCACAAGGATGGAAGACTGAAGAAACCACAACTAAAGAATCATGGCAAGAAACTTTGATGGACTATGCAGAACTGGCAAAACTGACATACAAGCTACGGGACAAGGATAACTGACTTTAAAGATGAATGGGAACCCTTTACAAAGTATTTGAAGATGCAACAAAGCGAACTGTACTCCTTGGCTGGTTTTGAATAAACATTCACAAACTTTTTATTGACAATTATCAGCTAAATAGTTTGAGGATCTATAGAACTGTGTACATGCAGAAAACAGCATTTTTAGAGAAATCAAAGACTGGAACTGAGGGAAGTCAGTGGGTGGGTGGGTTCTGTGGGGGGAGGGGAGGAAAAATGGGGGGAAATATATGTTTCTGGATAATATGTTTTGTTTTAATTTTGAATAAAAAAGTAATTAAAAAAGGACAAATAATAATAATAATAAAGGAGAAATCTTTGTTTCTAGCATAACAGGAACATATGAAGCTGCCTTATACCAAGTCAGATCATTGGTTCACCGATTTCAGTATTGATTTCACTGATTGGCAGCTATTCTCCGGGATTTCAGAGAGGGGATATACCTGGTCCTTTCTTGGAGATGCCAGAGATTGAACCTGAGATGTTCTTCATGCAAAGCAAGATGCTCTGCCATGAGCTATGGCTCTTCCTCAGTGGGGAACTCTGGTTTAAAACAAACCAAGATCTCTGCGAAACTGGCAGGTTAGAGGATGATGAGGGAGAAACAGATGCTCCACTTATTGTGTTTTCCAACAAGACCGACATCCAGAGACTGGAGTGTTCAGGTGGCACTAGAGTCGCTCCCACACCATACATTTAAAGCACATGGCTTAGCCCCAAGAATCCTGGATACCATATTTTGTAGAGTTCTGGAAACTCTACAGCTCCTATGTAATGATCCCAGGCAGGCAAGCAAGCTCTGATAAGAATTAATGAGTCTCTGGCAGTTTTAAAAAGGTAAAAGTAAAGGGACCCGTGACAATTAAGTCCAGTCGTGAATGACTCTGGGGTTGTGGCACTCATCTCACTTTACAGGCCGTGGGAGCTGGCATTTATCCACTCTGCAGACAGCCTTTCCAGGTCACGTGGCCAGCATAGCTAAGCCACTTCTGGCGAAACCAGAGCAGCACATGGAAACACCTTCCTGCCAGAGGGGTACCTATTTATCTACTGGCACTGTGCTTTCGAACTGCTAGGTTGGCAGGAGCTGGGACTGAACAACGGGAGCTCACCTCATCGTGGGGATTCGAACCACCAACCTTCCAAGCGGCAAGTCCAAGCGGCACAGTGGTTTAACCCACAGCGCCACCCACTTCACTTCTGGCAGTTTTATGTACGTTTATTTATAATTTGCATCCAGAGAGCGGCTCCGAGCTTGCCGCCATTAGGGCGCCAAAGTCCAGTCCTTCCTCTCTTGTACGTCCACTCCATTTTAACCCTTTCAGCTCTTCTAGTTTGGGGAGAAGGTGGGTTAACTCCCCCCCCCCTGCTATCAAAAGAAGAAGCCTCGAAACACTTCCTTTCTCCTGGTTGCATAGCAACCCCCTCAATGCCATCTATCTCCTCCCCTCCCTCTGTCTGTGAGCTTTCCGAGTCTGGTAACTCTTGATGAAGGGGGGCCGGGCTAACCCACTCCTGCTCATCTCCAGAGTCAGACGCTGTCTCCCTCTGTACTGGCATTCCTTCATCTCCAGAGTCTGGCTCTTTACAGGTGTTTGATTCAGCCACATCCCTGACAGCCTAGGATCTTTTTGGGGGGGAAGCTAGGTGCTTTAAATAGGTGATGGTTTAAGTGTAAAACTAAAAGTTTCAAAGTGTGAGTGCAACAAATCCATCATTGTTCTGGATTTCTCAAGCCCACATAACTGGCAAGGGCAGGAAAACCATCATGTGATGTCCTCATGTCACATGGTAAACATCCATGAGGTGTTTCAGGGGAAGAGAAATAGACATGGAGATACAGTTTTCAGAAGCAGTGGCCTGACTTCTGTAACATTTGGTTCCCCCAGAGTGTGGACTTCATGGCAAACCCAAGTATGGTGAGAAATACAGTGGTGCCCCGCAAGACGAAAAACTCGCTAGACGAAAGAGTTTTCCGGTTTTTGAGTCGTTCCGCAAGACGAATTTCCCTATGGGCTTGCTTCGCAAGACGAAACGTCTTGCGAGTTCTTGTGAGTTTGTTTCCTTTTTCTTAAAGCCGCTAAGCCGTTAATAGCCGCTAAGCCGCTAAGCTGCTAATAGCTGTGCTTCGCAAGACGAAAAAACCGCAAGACGAAGAGACTCGCGGAACGGATTAATTTCGTCTTGTGAGGCACCACTGTATTCTTATAGCAATAGATCATTGTGAGCCACATGAAAACAGTACAAATAATGACCTGTATGTTATATAGGAAACATTATGTATGGAGATCCCCAGGGTTGAGTTAGTTATTAGCGTCTGGAAGAAATCTCAGCAATTTCGGGTTTTGCAGAATACTTGAAAGTGGTCTCCAGTACAGGTATGCATTGCGTAACTATGGAAGAAGCAGATAGCCTTCCCAATTTGTAGTTGCTTTTATCGGTCAAAACCCAAATCCCAAATGAATGAAGATAATATGGAACCTCTTTAAAGATGGTCGGATTTGATTCCATACAGAGCTTTTTGAGCAACTGGATTTGATGAAGTCGGCTGGAAATGCTAAAACTTTTCAAACGGCGTTTGAATTTAACAGCATTTAATTTCACTTGGGGCAAATGAATCAAGATGAAAACCAAGGAGACGAGTCAGAGAAACAAGACTGCAGCACGCCAGAAAGATTGAATGCTGAGAGATTAAACTCCAAGCAATCAGCACCTATATATGGCTGCTGAAAGCGCAGCATTGAACGAGGCCATCCAAGGACAGGGTGTCAAGGAATCGAGACAAATATTAACTGCAGTGTAAACAAAGAACTGCTAAGTGTTATTTTCATGTTGTGCTTAGATTTGCCTGCAGTTTAGATGACATTTCTTTGAATGCCTCCTCCCCCAACTATGACATTAAATATATAAGAGGGTAATTTCCCTTGAAGCAAATACTGTTGGGTAGAAAAATTATGAAGGTCAGCTTCTTACACTTGCATCAATACAGAGATTTCCAACAAAAGCACTCACTTTTCAACATGAAATCAACAGGACAACAATTCTCTGTACAGTGCAAGATTTAGGGCAGTGTGGGCAGCTCTGCTGCACAGGGTGCCAAGCTGAGGGGGCACAAAAGAATAATAATATCTATACAACTCTCTCTCTCTCTCTCTCTCTCTCTCTCACACACACACACACACACACACACACACAGTTAGTTATATGAGTAAATATACAGGTAAACTGTACCAAAAATAATTATTGAGAAAATATGAAATATAGCTGGTTCTCCATGTGATTAGAACTGCCGCTCTTTCATTGCGACTTCATCATAGGGTTTATTAAGTTTTTTATTGCCATGAAGAACAGGCAACGTGGCTTCGAAGTTTAACTTTAGGAACTCAACACAAAGCAGTGCCAAACTGCCATTAGGCAAGACATTCCGAGAAAATAAAAGCCTTCTTTGGAGCTGTTGCTCAGTGACAGCTAGGAAGCTTCGCCTCGGCCTTATTTCCTCTTAACACTGTGGTCTCTGACAGTGATAGATGCAAATGTTCATTCTTCTGCACCTACCAACTGATCTATAAATTCTGTTTAACACTTCAGTGGGATGGAGGAAAATGTGGCTTTGTGATAAAGGTCTGACATTGCGGCGAGAACATAATTCTTCCTATCACCCTGTAGATTGTCGGACTCCACCATCTATGAAGGCACTGAACAAGTTATTTCAGCGAGAGAGTGAACTTTTGCAGGCTGCTACGTACTAATAAGCTTCTACTGGGATTTTTGTTGCCGCTGCTGTTCCCATCTGAAATCCTTCTAAGGATCGGAAAGCTATCTTCGCTTAATAGCATACCATAAATTGTCATTTGATGTATTTTCAAAGGCCATAGTAAATTTTTTCAGAGAGTGCTGATGGCACGTACAGGTCTTCCTAGAAGCAGAAGTGCAAAGTAATGGAAGGTCAACCAACAGTTTCCACTGTTTTCACAATGAGGTGTATACTGGAATGCCAACGTATTGGGCACAGCAGTTGGGACGTTGGTAAGATAATCTGACCATACAGGAAGCATCTTTAAAATGCTTCACAGTTGGGGGGGGGGGAGATCAGCAACAACTTAGGTTGAACTAACACGAGGTGCCAGTTGGTTCATGATCCATCTCTTGAGGCTGAAGATTCCCCAAATACCATCTGTTATCTTACCCTCCATGTTAGCTTGCATTTGGCACCTCTTCAATCTACTTCACCAGAGCAGTTCAAGAGAAGGCGAATGAAGCAAGCAGGCAGATTTGAGTAGATGTGGGGTACAACTGTGAAGAAATCAAACCTTGAATAGAGTCCTTATCTGGATTGATCAGAGGTCTATCCTCCTTAGCATAATCTCTCAGAGTGGTCAGTATCAGCTGTTTCAGAGAAGCAGTGAGCATTTCATAACATTTGGCACAATTGTAAAAAGTGTGAGAATATTCTCAGTCTCATAAAGTAGAAAAACAGCCGTCTTCCTGAAAGAAAAGGTCCTCTTAATTCTCATTAGAGCATCACTTCCTGTTGTAGTTTCTTCTACATCTGAGATTTATATTTCTGTCTTTTGGGGATCTTGCATATTTTATTGTTCATTTTCAGCTGTACACTTCAATATAAAATATCAACTACATTTTCTCCTCACAGCTGGGGAAGTCACATGAAAAAGAGTTTCTGTGTAATACAACTGACAAGTAAAATACGCCACATCATTTTATATGGGGAAGCTGTTTAAAAAAAAAAAAAAGGAGGGGAAAGGTATCTCTTGCCTCCACCAAAGATGTGATTTCATAGGCGACAATCAGCTACCTAAGATTACAAAACCATTTTAGACTGTGAGGGTGGGGGCTTGGATGCCAAGAAGCCAGAGAGATTACTTTAAACATGAACTTGTCATCTTACCCGATAGAAATCCTGTAATAGACTCCATTTCCCCGATATATTTGTAGCATCGCAGCTGCCAGGCCACAAATGAAGATCGAGGCTATTACCACATCCTGTATGTCAAGAAACGGAGCCAATATGCTGCATTTTCAATATACAGCAGGCATCCTATCACACCAGCAAAGTTCTCCGTTCCTTAAATATTTAATGTCAATGATTCAATATGGCTCCTTCAGTTCCTGTTTTGTGGTTTCCAGCATGCATGCTAACAGTCCTAGAGAGCTGTGAAGTGCTTTGCCTGAGATCCGTTAAAAAAAAAAAAAAAAGCACAAGGAAAAAGTCACAAAAAATTCAAACGGGACTATCTACATTGTGTGCATGCTGATTTAACACATTTGGCTCCTAAGAGCTTGGATCTCCAGCTTCAAAACCAGGGGACAAGGAAGGAGACAATGGGTATAAAAGCAACTTACAAGAACCACCAAAGCAATGGGTAACTCGAGAGGCAAATCTCCATTGGCTTAAGCAAATTGCTCATTTGCAAATGAACCTCACTTATAGGGTTGTGTCGATAAAATGGGATGACCTCCTTCATGACCTCCTTCAGTGGAGGTTCAGATATAAACGTGATAAATTAGTGACAGAAGGTGCAGTTAGATTGAAGAGGACTATTCATTCTTATTCAGCCACTACTTATTTCACTTAGGACTGCATATGAATTGCGCTTGGTGGGTTTTGCCTGTAACACTGTAAAAATGATTTAATTTTAGTGACTACGCTTTCCCTGACACAGTCGACATCATTGTCACCCATGAATGGCAAAGAAATTAATATCATATTCTTACACGGAAATTGAAACATGTTTTTTTCCCCCACCAAAGATTTTATTTCATGGACATTAAGGTACACTGCAATCACAAATTAGATCAAATAATTTAAATGAACATGTCTGTTAAACACATTTAACTTATGTTCTACATTTCATAACCCATTGAAAAATGACTCTCAAGGACACAGCTATAAAGACTTGTAGCACTAAGTCAGTCAGAAGGACTTCATGGTTCCTCAGAATGAGCCGCACAAGAAAAATAAAGGCATGCTTTGCAACTGATTTAGGCTATCAAAAGTCAAAATGAATTCAGCTAAATGATGTTATTAGATCAAGTATGCCGAGACACAATTTGTTAACTTCATTCTGGTAGCAATGGGTGATATGAGGCAAAACAGACTATTAAATGATTTTTGCAGAGAGCATATCATATTGCTTTTATGTAATCAAATATTTTCTACAAGAATCTCCTGCCAGTCTGTATACAAATTATACGACATGATAGATGATAAATTGTGCTAAGTTCTTCTTTTATTGGTTTCTTTATTAAAATGTGATGTCCTCACTTTAATAAGAGGATATCGTTACTTTGTCCCCCTACTTAGTCTACGCAGCCCACATCTGCTTATAACAGATTTCTGTATTACTGTGCCATCCTATCCAATTAATCAGAGACCCAACTGAAGGCTGCCATGAATTTTCAGCAAACATGATGTGAAGGCTGTATCTCGAGACCTGTATCTAGTGAATTATTTGTCATAGCATGCATCACCATGTCCCCTGAATGGCATCCACAATTAGCAATGCAGCTATCAGCATTGGAAGATGAAGGATGTGGAATTCAGATGTTGACAACCTACTCCCCAGTTGGAGGGATTAGCTGTTAGAATTATGGTAACATGCTCTGTGTGGGGTTTCTCCAGCCTGGATGCTGAAGCTGGTGTAGCCAGGTTTTTTTTAGCACAGTATCTGAATATGCACATATTATACCTGCACTGAGGGGACTTCACTGGCTTTTATCAGCTACTGGGCCATATTCAATGTTTCCTTGTTAACATATAAAGCCCTGAACACCTCGGGACAAGATTCCCAGAAAGAACACCTTCCCCCTATACGAACCTGTAAGAACACAACATGGCCGAGGTGATGCTTGTGGGTGTTATGACACAGAGGAATCATTGCATGGACAGGTGGAGTCCCCCCAACCCCAGGAGACCCCTGAGCAGAATAATGTCTCAAGATAATGTGCTATGGGATTAAAATTGGCCACAACTTTATTAAGTTTCAGATATAGGGAGACCGTGGCTCAGGCACTGGGCGTTTATCCTTCCCAGTCCCCAGCTGGGGATCTGGGAGACTTCAAGGTTATCCAGAATGTGTGGGGATTGGGCTGGCTCTGGAGAACATATGTTCAAGCAGAGAGCCCGCCCCCCATTTTGCTGCCGTTGGAGGGGAGAGCAATGACAACCTCTCGGCGTATGACCAATGCCTCCCCTCAAGACCCCTTTAACGGGGAACCCTGGGATCATTGCCACGAGGGGGGCGTGGGTCACCGCTTCACTCCCCCCTCCCCATTTAGGAAGATAGACTAAAGGATTCCGCCCAAGGCTTGAAACCACCAAAGTTGTGACATTTTGCTACGGGAAAGGAAAAACCTGCCAATGCAGGAAAATTCCTTTCCGGCCCTTCAACAGTGATCCTGACGTAGCAGTGCCTGTGTACCTGTGGAGAAGAGGTTAACCTGCAAAATAAGATTTAATTGATGGAGGGGAGGGTGGGAGAAGCTCTGGAGCCGACTGCCGCTTCGCAGGTAAGATTCACCTTCTGTTGTGTGGGCAGGATGGTCCCTCCCCTTACCTGACCAATCCCCTGGCAACGCCTCCCCAGGTGGGATTGGGCGATTGGCTGAGGTAGGCGGAGACCTCCAGGTATCCAGCCCGGGGAGGATGAAGCCAGCCTCAACTACCAGGAGTTGCACTGGGATCCGGGGGGCTGTGTGCGACCACACAAAAGATGCCCCCATTTGATGTGGGGAGCGGTCATTCTTAGCTATTGTAACTTTTGCCATCTCCTTCCAACAGGACTGAGACCTGCCATAGTGACTGTGACCTCTGCAAATATGTATGTTTGGGAATGTGGTGACAGCACGCGTACAGATTCCTGCAGTCCTGACTATCACATAGACAAACACATCAGAAGACTAATTCGGACTTTTCTTGAACAATGCTGTACTAAGTACACACCATGGGTTTCAAGTGTCCCTGAACATTGTTTCCTCTGGTCATCTAATGTGGCAATTATTATTTCTAGCCTTAGATTAAATTAGCATTTTTTTAAAGTAAGCAGGGCATTATGAATATTCTTGATTTTCCAGGAACAACTTTGGTTTATATGCCAATTGGGCAATCCACAACAGATTAAAGGATTTCTAAATATTTAACCATAAATTCTTCTGTGAAGAAAACAATTTGCAATGTAAATGTGTTTGCAAGGAGTTGCTTCCAGTAGAAGGGCCAGCTATAGCAGTAAACATTTTGAATGTAAACAGGTTTTGCTGCTGCTATTTCTACTATTCTTGTGGCATTGATCTATTGCTGCTCTCTGTCAGTTCTTGAGGACTTTTTCTGAACAATTAAAAGTTCCTTGGGTTTAAAAATAGATACAGTGGTACCTCGGTTTACAAACTTAATCTGTTCTGGAAGTCCGTTCTTAAACCAAAACCATTCTTAAACTGAGATGCACTTTCCCTAATGAGGCCTCCCTCTGCTGGTGCCCTTCCACCGTTCGGATTCTTAGATCGAGGTAAAGTTTGCAAACCGGGACACTATTTCAGGTTTTGCAGAGTTTGTAAACCGAATAGTTTGTAAGCAGGGCTGTTCTTAAACCGAGGTACCAGTGTACAGTCAAAAGAGTTTTAAGCAGAACTGTAGCGTTTCGTAAACTATTTGTGTGTAGGAAGAAAATTTCCACAACTAGAATTGAAGCTCTGTGGCTGGCAGGAGGTTGGAGGCTGTGTGGAAAAATGGCTGCTCCTGCATTACCCCACACATCAGCTGTTAGGTGGGGGGTCTGAGCAGCTTAAACAAAGCTCCACTGCACCTCTACCCTCACTGACATCCTCTTTGGACTCCAGGGAGGGTTTCCTCACAACCCACAAGGACTCTCCAGCTCTCTCCCACCATTTCCAGGAAGACCTTTCTGACAGTAAGAGCTGTTTCACAGTGGTACGGTCTCCCTTGGGAGGTTGTGGACTCTCCTTCCTAGGAGGTTTTGAAGCAGAGGTTGGGTGGGCATCTGTCACGGATGCCTTAGCTGAGATCCCTGCACTTCAGGTGGTTGCACTAGATTAGCCCCTGGGTCCCTTCCAACACTACAGTTCTATTATTCTATTTAATTGTTTCCTGGCACCATGCCATACAGTTGTGTGCAAGTAGAACACGTGTAAGTAACCTATTTCCAGCAGATTCCTCTGACAACCCTAGGATCAAGCCTAAGGGTGGGGTGACCCAAACAGTATTTTGGCTCCTTTTTCTTTTCCAAGAAGCCCCACTGCTGGACAAAGTTTAGATCTGGCATAAGTTTACACTAGCTTACCTGACTGAGGGTAAAGGTAAAGGTACCCCTGCCCGTACGGGCCAGTCTTGACAGACTCTAGGGTTGTGCGCCCATCTCACTCAAGAGGCCGGGGGCCAGCGCTGTCCGGAGACACTTCTGGGTCACGTGGCCAGTGTGACATCGCTGCTCTGGTGAGCCAGAGCCGCACACGGAACGCCGTTTACCTTCCCGCTAGTAAGCGGTCCCTATTTATCTACTTGCCCCCGGGGGTGCTTTCGAACTGCTAGGTTGGCAGGCGCTGGGACCGAGCAACGGGAGCGCGCCCCGCCGTGGGGATTCGAACCGCCGACCTTACGATCGGCAAGCCCTAGGCGCTGAGGCTTTTACCCACAGTGCCACCCGCGTCCCTAACTGAGGGGTGATATGTTATTTGAGTAAGTCCAAAGTTGTCATGAAATGAAAAAAGAAGTCAAATAAAAAAACACAGGTTACTAAAAATTCCCAGGAGGGAAATTTTGTTGAAGCACAAAATGGGATAAATTTATAGTGCTTGGTGCTTAAGAATAAGCAGATCACACCCTGGATACTCCAGAAAGATAAGAATATATATATATATATATATATATATATATATATATGAATGAATAGAATCACCAAGAGACCACTGATAACCCCAATCTTGCAACAGAAAAAGGAGTTGTGAGAAGAAGCAGGAAATTATGATCCTAACCTTTGCTATGCAAGATCCCTGGCATGTTACTGAAGGATGAGATAATAAAATATCTGAAGAAATATGAAGAGGGTTTCATAAAGAGTAAATCTTGTGTGAGAAATCTAATGCAATTTTAGATGAGGTATTGCTGATATTAAGTTGTGGGTAGACACACAAGGTCAAGTATAACTTCACCAATTTCAACAGAGTTGCAGCTAAACATTTTCTGGTACTTCTTAGGTTTCAGGCTAGTTAACAAAATGGGATTGTGCTAACAACCCACATGCAAATACAAAAGCAGGGACATTGGGTTAAAATTCATCTGCAGAAGTCATCATTGTATGGATTATAGCTGAACTAATGTAAGCAGTATTGAGAATTGCAATAGAAGCAGTACAGTGCCAAAACTTTTGCATACTATTTTGAGATTTTACTTTTTAAAATAATTTGTCAGCTCTTTTAATAATAATAATAATAATAATAATAATAATAATAATAATAATAACAACAAATATCCCGCCCTCCCCAGCCAGAGCTGGGCTCAGAGCAGCTAACAACAATAAAATAATACAGCATTCTAAAATCAATTCATTATAAAATCCGTTCAAATAAAATTAATGGCAACCATTGGGCTAGAGTTCTGTGAGGATTACCAAAGGAGAGGGTCAGGCTGTCACAAAAACCCCTCCTCAATTATAATTTGTAAATTGGTATTGTCAGGGTTATGGGAGACAACCATTGTTCCAGGTTTTTGAAGGACAAACATGAAAAAGTGTCAATGGGTTTACGATTTCTGAACTGCCCCTTCCTCTTCTAATATCACTCCTTCCTGCCCTAGACTCCACCCCCTCTAAATTAAATACAAACCTTATCTAACATGACAACCCAAGCCTATTCTCAAAGAAAACAGTAGAAACATTTGAACTCTGCTGGTTGCTATTCGTAACAATTTGTAAAAATATATACCATAGATGTAACTGAGATATAAGCAGAAACTGTGAATATCAAAACCAAACAACCCAGATGGATTTCTCTCTAGAGAGTTAGAATTGCAGTCTCACTTCCATTTATTGTTAAATAAAAGCAAAGTGACTTGCGGAACCTCAAATGCTAACATATAACTCCCCTCAGAAATGGCTTTAGTATTTCTGAATTTTTATACAGTAGACCCTCGGGTTACGTTACTCTTGAGTAACGTAAACTTCAGGTTGTGAAATCGGCAAACCCGGAAGTATTTTTCCAGGTTTTGCCACTCGCGCATGCGCAGAAACGCTCTGCGTGCCGCACCCATGCACAGAAGCGCACTGTGAACATTCGCAGAAGTGATGCCTCTAGGTACGGATATTTCAGGGTGCGCACAGACCCCTGGAACAAATTAAATTCGTATCCAGAGGGTCCACTGTACTTGCATACAGTTAAAAACACATTCCTTGTTGCTTTCTTCAACAGCAAAGCATTGAGTGAAAATCCATGTTCCAGTTCTAATAATAATAACAACTCTGATAATGATTAGATAATTCTAATCATTCATTCATTCATTCATTCATTCTAGAGACGTTTGTGAACTTTGGATATTCTTAGGTTATATTAATCAGCAAGTTAATTTCAAGCTAGAATCCCTGCAAAACAATGGTATAGGGACCAGCTGACTAAACATGCATAGGATCAGATTGAAAAGAAGTGGACAAATAAGCGGAGGAGAGTAGGGGTGTGTATGAGAGAGAAAATTTGGCCCTGCAATCCCATGCTCACAATGCTACACAGCAGGGCCTCTGAGTAAAGATGCAGAAGATCAGGTGGTAAGCATCCCCTCAAAGTAACCAAGGGAGCGATCAGGGAAGCCTTTAGCATACATGCCGCCAGGGTGCAAAGATCCACCCAGCGCCCCCAAATTGAGTTTAGCCACCCTCAAAGGTGTCAAAGCTGCCGCTAACCCGCTGCTGCATAGCAGCTCAATACAGTGGTGCCTCGCAAGATGAAATTAATCCATTCCGCGAGTCTCTTCGTCTAGCGGTTTTTTCGTCTTGCGAAGCAACCCTATTAGCGGATTAGCGCTATTAGCGGTTTAGCGGCTATTAGCGGCTATTAAAGGCTTAAGGGATTAGCGGACTAGCTGCTAAAAGGCTATTAGCAGCTTAGCGCCTTAGAAAAAGGGGGTGGGGAGCATAAAAAAACCTCAAGAATTGCAAGACATTTTCATCTTGCGAAGCAAGCCCATAGAGAAATTCGTCCTGCGAAGCACCTCTGAAAACGGAAAACCCTTTCGTCTAGCGGGTTTTCCGTCTTGCGAGGCATTCGTCTTGCATGGCACCACTGTACAATACGTAACATAATATTTTGATGTAAGAGTTAATTTCGTGTGAACGGCACCGTTGAGAATGACAAGTGCCGTTGTTGTTAATGACAAGCGCCTCTGCTGGCGCGGCACGTCTTTGCTAAATAAGTGCACAAAGTCAAAAGTCCTTTAGTGAAAAAGTAGGTATACATTTCGGTAATACCTAGGTGTATATGTATATTGTTTTTCTAGCTTGGTCAAAACTATTTATTATTTCATAACAGGTAGATCGTTAACATCTTAGGCAGCTTCAGCAGCGGACACCGGTGCCCCCCAGAATTCGGTGCCTGGGTGCCCCGCACCCCTTGCACCCCTGGGTAAAGACGGCCCTGGGAGAGATCCTGTAAACAAGAAGTTGGTGTAAAGCAAGATGGTATAAGTTAAACTAGCATGAAGTGACACCAGATCCAAACGCCAATCAGAAGGCTACTGACTCAAGCTTTTCAGAGGGAAAACAAGCCTTTTAAACAGAGCTTGAATTAAACTACCCTTTTTGCCAGTTCACATGACAGCCTAAAAGTCCATGGCCCCTTTTCCTACATCCCAATGCTCCTGGAACCAGTGGAATAGTGTGGGGGAGTATGGGACAGCCACCCTGGGCACAAAATTTTTAGGGGCACAAAATTTCAACACCCGGTGCTGCCTCAATAAAGCTGTGCTGGGCTCAATTGAAAATGGCTTCTCCATACGAACCAGGAAGTGACCTCTCCAGACAAGAGAATGACTCTTCTTTTATTATCTCTACTGTTGCAGTCTCCTGGGTGACATGGATGCCGTTAGGCAGTTGAATGTACATACATACGACCTGTCCTTTCCCCTCCCTTCCACCCACCCCCTCTGTGCAGTCCCGGGCACTGGCAACCCGCGCTATGCCACTGCCAAGAATACCCGGGGTGGGGGACTTACACCAGTCTCTGTCAGCCAGCTTCAGCTCAGCTGGCAGAACCAGAATGAGCAAGATATATTTACATATCTTCAGTTAAGTTCGGGACTTCATGCTGGCTGAGCCAGGAACCTCTCCTCTTAGTCAGAGATCCACTGCATCCTAAGCTACTCATTCTGGCAGACCTTGCCACGCATTGGATCGCCCCATAGAATTGTTATGCAAACTTTCCTGGGCGTAACACCTTCCAATACAATGAGTATCCTTGCATAGATTCACACTGCCAGAATGACAAGCCTTTCTTATTTTATTTTATTTAAATATGTATAAACTGCACACTCATAGGAAATGTCATAAGATGACATTTTGTTAATTCTACAAGATGGAGATCTCCAGTGAAAACCATTCAATATTGCTGCATTTGTAAAATAAACTTTTTTTTCCTATTCCTACTCTTCTTCCCTCCAGTGTTTCCATGGTGCCTGGAAGAGATTTCATATCAATAAGTGAATTATTTGCTAATTATTATTTGTGCATGATTAAACTAAAATGCCAGAGAGCAAGAACCATTAAACACAATGGGACCTATATCTAAGCAATACATAGGATTGTACTGTAAGTCAGTACCAATTAAGCACCCACAGAGAACATATATAATTTACAAAATGATTGGAACTATGAATTTCTTTTATTTAAACTGCATGTGGAAAATCATGGCTAAATAAGACCAGATTGAATTAGTGAAAATTCAATGAAAATGCTTGACATTTAGTCATTTTTCATTGACATTAAGTTTCTATCAGATAGAAAGGCTATGTTTTCAGGGTGCTGTGTAAGTTTAATGGCAGAGTGAAAATTAGCTGCTATTTTCTTCTATTTTCCCACTTTCATGTTAATATCTGAGCTCCAATCTTCAATTTATTTACTCTCAAGTAGTCCCTTTAGCTTAAGTTTCATGTATCCAGAACAAAGTAACACTTTAACCTTTGGAGAGGAAGTATTAAAACAGAGGTCTTGTTGAGATGGCACTTTTCCAAAAGAATTGCCAACCAGCAAGCATTTTACTGATCCTATCAACAAATCCATGTTTCTCCCCACCAGATCCTACTCTGGGCCCATAACCTACCATGTTTCACCCAAGATCTGCCCCTCACTTGTTGTAGTTCTTGCCACCCTTGCTTAACTTCTGGACTTGTCTAGGGGGCAGAATTATTTGAATTTAAATTTGGCAATTCTAAAATTTAACCATGAAGTTAATAAGATAATAATTTTCTTCAGCTTATCCTTTGCCCTTATATTCTTATGATTTCAGACCTTAGACTTTGTATTACTGAGGGGGCTGTTAAATGGTTAAATTTTTTTGAAGGCCACAAAGAACATTTCTCTTTTTCTTCGCCTACTCACCATTCCTTCCCTCACAGCTGCTGCTATGTTCCTGATGCATGAGAATAAAGCAAGATAAATAGGCAGGTGGATATAAAGATTGACAGCAGTCATATTCATAGGTTTTGCCCAGAAAATCTTGGCTGGTTCAGAAATGGGGTCATGACAGACTTCAACCTCAAGGTCTACAATTAGCAGAGCCACTAGTTCTATCTGAGGGACAAGTACACACTTTCAGACCTGCATACCCAGCATGCAGGGGAGGTTCATGTATGCTGGAGATGTAAGGAAAAAGAAGGCACCTTTTATCATATGTGGTGGCATTGTAAGGTAGTAAAAGGATTTGGGGAAATGGTATATAATGAGTTGGAAAATAATGTTTAAAATAACCTTTGTTAAAAAATCTGAAGCCTTCCTTTTAGGAGTTCTAGGTGTCCAAATCCCAAAGGAGCAGAAAATACTATTTATGTATGCAACCACGGCTGCATGGATGTTACTGGCCCAGAGATGGAAAGAAGATAAAGTTCCTACCAGAGAAGATTGGCAGATGAAGTTGATGAACTATTCTGAAATGGCTAAAATGACCAGAAGAGTTAGAAATCAGGAAGAAATTTTTAATAAGGAATGGGGAAAATTTATAACTTGTCTTAAAGACCATTGTAAACAGTGAAAATCGTTAGTAGGATTGGAATATCACTTGTAGCTTAAGGTTGATTCTGGACATAATGGAAGAGAGAAAAGATTAGGATTAACATAAAAGATACGGGAGGAAATGATTAAATAGGAGCCACAAAGAGGAGGAAGGAAGCCCAAGAGATTCCTTGGAATCTTGTTTTTATGATTGATGCTTGATATATATCTCTGTAAAATTTCAAGTTGAAAAACCAAATAAATTAATAATAATAATAATAATAATAATAATAATAATAATAATAATCCAACACCTCAATACAGCTGTGCACTTCCGTCATATAGAGTTCTGTAGGCCAAAGGTCAGAAATAGACATTACCCTAAACATGGGATGGACATCACAAAACATCAAGTCCATGATGAGTTCTGACCAATCATCTCCTCTGTAATCAATATTGGAAACATTCCAGACAATCAAGCACAGAATCCTAGAGATTGAATTCCAAACCCTTAGTACTGCAGCCAAAACCTGTTCCCGATTGGGGTTGGTAATTCCACCATCATTTGGCAAGGACACTTGATATTTATATCACCTTTATGATCCCCACCTATGCAGAGCTCTTTCCCTCGCAAGATTTCACATCTTACTGTCTGTAGTTTCGCAAGATAGGTTCTCCAAAACCCAATACTCTGAAGCATACTGCCCTACTGCCCTTGTAGCACAAAACAGGTTGAATCCATCACACACATTTAATTTAATGACAATTTTATGCAAAAATATATTATAAGTATTTGGCCCCCTTACTGAAGGAGGGGACTTATTACACTGACTCTTCCAGGGTGTCTTATCTGCTGAATAGTTGTAGGAATGACGTCGTGGAGAATGCGGCAAGATTTTTGAGTGACGCCATGAAATTTCACCACCATCGGTTTGGGTTGCCACATTTCAAGAAGTGAAAATCCAGACACAAAAGGTGTTTTGTTTTGTTTTGTTTTGTTTGCAAAATCCCCCCCCCCAAGAAGTCTTTCAGCTATTTTTCAGAAATTGTCAGGATTTCAGATGTCCCCCTCACACCAAGAACGCGGCAAGCTGGCGGTTTAATTGCACTTAAATTTATTAGTATTTATTTATACAGTAGTTTCAGTCCAAGCTCACAGCTCAATCATCTGCCGACAACGACGTTGAGCTCACTAAAGGTTGGGTCCTCCTTCAACAGGATCTCCTCCATCGGCCGCCCCTCCTCCTCTTGGACTGATGCCAAGCCTGCATCTTACTCCTTCATCGTGTCTGTGGGGACTTGGGGGCAGTTTGTCCATATCCCTCTGGAGCCATCTCCACACCCCTGAGAGTGATGTCTAAAGGCTGCAGTTCCTCCCTAATCTGCTTCTATCTGACCTACACTATCTTGTGAATTTACAGCCAGCATTCCAGGATGGGAGTGGCTTGCATCACTATCAGTATGGGAAGGAAGGAAGCCTTTGTTTTCCCCAGCCTGCCACCCCTCCCCTTCAGAGCCCTCGCTGTTGCTCTGGGAAGGGACGTTCCTGACAGAAATTCGCCAAAAGCCCTACCATAGGTCCTAAGAGCCATTTTCATACCTCACAACATCCAGACAGTTTTGCGTGTTCAGACTCAGAACCCCCCCCCCAAATAAATTCACACTTGACTCAAATTTCGGTTTTGGTTTTTGGCAGAATTTAGGCCACAACTTTATTGATTACAGCAAGTGAGTGGTTGCATAGGCTCTGGTTCGACTAGCTCCCTGCCATGCAGGTAACGCTGACCCAGGGCACCAGCATAGGTCAGCCAAGGGTGAACACCTGGATAAGCAGAAAGCCGAGAACAGGCTATCTCTGCCACCCAAATGTTCCCCTGGACTCAGGCACGGGCACAACCCCCTCTCTGGGGTTGACCAAACCATCGAGTCCCTGGATTCCTTTAACAGAATACCCTTCACATAGGGATGGCGAGAGCATTCTCCCATCCCTATCACCTGAATCAGAGCCTATCCGCAACCTTACAAGTTGTGATGATTTGCTACGTGGCAGGTGAAACCCCAATAGCAACAGCCAATCAGCCAAGTGGGGAAAATTCCTGCTGTGCCCCTGTCCCAACGATAGACGATACATGACAGCATAGCAAGGTCAAGTGCAAAGCCCAAAAAGTAGGGAGAGGTGGGCAGGTGTTCCGAATGCACACACCAAAAGAGGAAGCTCTGGGTCACGTGCATTGGCATAAATAGGTCCCTTGAACCGTTTGGACTGCGTCCCATTGGCCAGATTGTACCCAGCTTTGAGGGACCTACCAATCAGATGTTGTGGCTGACCAATAGTACCCACCCACAACACAGGGTGTCAGTTTTCCAGGTCTCACCGCAATACGTGCCCTCTTTAAGGGAGGACCCGATTTATCCTACTATGATTGTTGTGTTGTGTTGTGTTCTGTATGTATATGTATGTATATGATGCACCCTGCCCTTTCCACAGCATTGGCTACTGATACGGACAAGAAAATGCACATCATGGTATTATTTCAAAGCACAATTCAGCTCTGCGTGTTAGAGAAGAGGAGGGAACATGAAGACATAGCACTTGGTGGCATTTCCACTTTGACTTACTGTTATCGCATCTTCATTGTTATCTAAAAGAGTAAATGTGTAATGCAAAAGTCCTACTGTTAATTAGAAAATTGTATCTGAATGCCAAATGTACCATCTGCAGTTTCCTAATTAAAACAATCCAGAGAATTGCTAACAAACATCAGCAATGCCATTGTGCTTATACCACAATTTTACTAAGCTTTATTTGAAAATGTCTCTAATGTGGATTCTAAATGGGAGATGGGGGAGCTGTTAACACAAGCTCTAATTGTCAATGAAAGATCATCCTTTTTATTTTCATTATTATTATTATATGTAATTGAAGCTTCAGTGACAGACAATTGAAAAACTAGCTTATGCTAAGTAAAATGTAAAAATCTGACTGGTCAGGAGTGTGCAAGTGAGACAGGATAATACTTTCTGCTGCATTCTGCCCAAACTGAAATTCAGGGCAACATAATGTACATTGGAAGAACCTATTTGAGCAAACTGTCCCCTCCCCCATTATAAATGAACTGTAAATTGAATTAAATTTGCACTCTAACTCCTGTCCCTCTAACAATGACTCCCAACATTTTTTGAGTTGCAATGTGATCTTAATAAGTAGTTTAGTTTCATGCTATCCAAATCTTTCTCCTCACCCCTTTTTTTGTATTATAGATTGATATTGAGATCCTTTGAATGCTCTCTGACAGTGGTTTAATGATTTGCCAGCACTTTCTGTATTGTTTTTTGACTGCTGAATGTGCATGTACAGTGCCATAAATTAATCAGCCTCGGCCCAGTATACCTGAAGGAGCGTCACCACCTCCATCGTTCTGCCCAGACACTGAGGTCCAGCTCCAAGGGCCTTCTGGTGGTTCCCTCACGTGAAAAGTGAAGCTACAAGCAACCAGGCAGAGGGCCTTCTCAGTGGTGGTGCCCTCCCTGTGGAATGCCCTCCCATCAGATGTCAAGGAAATAAGCAACTACAGTGGTGCCCTGCAAGACGAATGCCTTGCAAGACGGAAAACCCGCAAGACGAAAGGGTTTTCCGTTTGCAGAGGCGCTTTGCAGGACGAATTTCCCTATGGGCTTGCTTCGCAAGACGAAAAATGACGAAAAAATTTGAATTTTTTTTTTGCTCCAAAACCCCTTATTTTGAATCGCTAAGCTGCTAAAAGCATTTTAGCAGCAAAACCGCTAATCCCCCACCCTTAAAAAGCCGTTTTTAGCCCTTAAGTCGCAAATAGCGCTAATAGCGCTACTCCGTCAATGGGCTTGCTTCGCAAGACGAAAAAACTGCAAGACGAAAAGACCCGTGGAACGGATTCTTTTCGTCTTGCGAGGCACCACTGTATCTGACTTTTAGAAGACATCTAAAGGCAGAGCTGTTTAGGGAAGTTTTTAATATTTGATGTTTTATCACTTTATTTTTGATGATGATGATGATGATTAATAGTCTGTTGGGAGCCACCCAGAGTGGCTGGGGAAACCATTATTATTATTATTATTATTATTATTATTATTATTATCATTATTATTATTATTTAGAACAGTGACTCACTGACCATTTGGCAGATTCTGGCAGGCATGCACAAAGCTCCAGAAAGCAGACTTTACTGGACCCATTTATGTATAAACATAGAAATAACAGTCAGCATATGCTGTGAAACAGGTTTGGACAAATGCTAGAAGGACTCAAGGAATTTATTCCTTGTGGGGTTTTTTTTAAAAAAAAAACAACAACAGAAATTGACCAGATTTGAACTAAGATGCAGATCAGAACTACACTACTTTCATATTTCCAGAATGTTCCAACACCGTTCTTGGCTTTAGATAAAGGATCTAACTACATTAATAAAATATGCAGTGAAGCAAAATGCATTTACAAGTAGGTATTTGTATACACATTAAATTTGAATCGGATGCAAATTGGTAAGTGTGCAGATTTTTGAAGAAACGGGATGGATCGGGTTTAGGAGGAAGTGAAGCAGATCAGAAATAGACTGACTCATCATCCTCATGCATACAGCAAACTGCATATTTATTGAGGGACAGGGGAGACCGTCAGACTCACATGACCAAAACTTGACTGATACAAATACAGTGGTACCTCGGGTTACAGAGGCTTCAGGTTACATATGCTTCAGGTTACAGACTCCGCTAACCCAAAAATAGTGCTTCAGGTTAAGAACTTTGCTTCAGGATGAGAACAGAAATCGTGCTCCGGTGGTGCGGCAGCAGCAGGAGGCCCCATTAGCTAAAGTGGTGCTTCAGGTTAAGAACATTTTCAGGTTAAGTACGGACCTCCGGAACGAATTAAGTACTTAACCCGAGGTACCACTGTAAAGCTTAAGATGATACAGAATGCTAAATTCCAAAAGGCAGCAGTCAGTAGGGCAGGGCAGAAAGAGGGGGTTGCACACCTTACCTCCCACTACCAAACATCACTGCTGCTGCTTGCCAAGAGGGGAAGGGGAGAGGCACAGGGAGCTCAGCGCGGTGCAAGTGGAGTGGCAGGAACATTGGGTTGGCTTCAATTGTTCCACTGCGCCTCCCCCTCTCAGAAGCCAGCAGGAGCACCTAACAATAACAATAACAATAACAACAATAACAATAACAACAATAACAATAACAATAACAATATATTATTTATACCCCACCCATCGGGCTGGGCTTCCCCAGCCACTCTGGGCGGTTTCCAACAAAATATTAAAATACAATAGTCTATTAAACATTAAAAGCTTCCCTAAACAGGGCTGCCTTCAGATGTCTTCTAAAAGTCTGGTAGTTGTTGTTCTCTTTGACATCTGGTGGGAGGGCGTTCCACAGGGCGGGTGCCACTACCGAGAAGGCCCTCTGCCTGGTTCCCCATAACTTGGGTTCTCGCAGTGAGGGAACCGCCAGAATGCCTTCGGCGCTGGATCTCAGTGTCCGGGTAGTACGATGCGGGTGGAGACGCTCCTTCAGTGTACGGAATACAAAAGAGCACTCCCTCCTCCTACTGCAAATCTGTTGGAAAAGGGATTGGCTGGAAATGGACACCTGTGGAATGTAGCAAAAGGTTTGGGGTTATCGTTCTCAGCAAACCATGCTGCAGTCTGGCAAATGGTGATGCTTTTTTTGCATTTGATTAAAGGCCAACGAAGCTGTCATTTTGCACACAAGATTTCAGTACACATAAGCATGTTTCAGGGTTTTCTTTTAAAAACAGCTGCATGTTAGCCTTATTATTCTGAATATCCATATGCTGTTTTTTGCAGATTCACAGATACGGGGGAAGCAGCCTCTTATCTGGCAAACTCACAGCCCGGAGAATGTGTAGCACTGTCGGCTTGTCAGTGGAATTAATATAGAGTCCTCGCAAGCATCACTCTCTATCACATGATCAATGGCACCCAGCAAAGAACTTGATTTTATCATTAAGCACTTCGGCAACAACATACAACCATGAATAAAATAAATGACGCTGGTCTGGGATAGATAGGCCTCGCTGTCAGTCGATAATGAATTATATTTGGTAACCGTAAGCAATGAACATTTTTCTGCATGGAAAGCACAATAGTAATGCAAAAAGAAAGCTACTATTTGTTATTAAAGGACTGGCCAGCTCTCTCACAGTGAAAGCAATCATATGGTATAGCTCAGTATGTAATTATCTGTCCTAGCAATTTATGAGGAAGGGGCAGCCATTTCCAAGTCTTCTCTGTTTTTGTGTGGGGTAGGTGGGAGTGAGCATGCATGTATAAATGTATATATCAAGAAAGGCGGGTTGTTGTTTTCCTGGAGATGCTGAAATCCATTTGCTCTTTTCACCAGTGTATGTGCATGTGCGTTTTATATATTAAGTTACTAGGAGACTTATACCCTGGGCTGCTTGGGAACTGCACTTTTGAAATGTTCATTTTGCCATCTTGCTTGGAAACGGCATCAAACTGTATCTAAACAGAAACAAACCAGCTACTGAATCTTAGAAACCAGCATGCAAAATCTGGGTTTTGGTATCTTAAGGGTGCCCAGTTGCCCCACACTCTGCAGGGGCCACTGCCAGTCAGAATAAACAATGCCAGGGTAGGTGAAGAAACCACCTAGATGTGAGCCTTTGAATGCTAGACCTCTCATTTTTGCAGTATAATATTACCATCCAAATGCAATCAGTGCGAGTACCGTTCTACGCCATGTCTTCTGTCTGGAGACACCACACTAGGGTTAAATGCTACCTGAAGCGTTCTGTGAACAGAGCACAAAGCAGTTCATCATCACAGGCTTGTACCAAGAAACATAGCCTAGTAGGGCCATAGTTGGCTTGCTCCAGCAATGCAGATGGCCTTTTATAAATGAACTGCAGAACGAGCATCCAGAGCCCATTCATCTTTGTTGGCACATGAGATATGACTCGCTAAATGTCACTTCCTTTAAAATATTATAGTAAAAAGATTAACTGGGCAAAGTAATTTATTAGGTGGTTTAGCATGAAATATGTCTTATGTACAAGTCCAAGAAAGAGAGAGGGAAAGGAAAGGGAAAGCCAACTCTCGTTTCACAATAGATGTAATATGCACTCTTCTTGCCTTTGATCCAATGACAGCTTTGTCCATTGGATTAGAAAAACCTGAAGTTAAAATACAACGAAACCTGCAGCTGTTATTCTTATGAAAAGATGACAGGGTGGGGATGTTCATCTCTCGGGAGGCAACTTTGAACTCTCTCACTGTGATCCTGCAGTGACCTGTTGTTTCTGTGGGAATGAAAGCATCTTCCTCAAACTGTGCCAAGTGGGTTAGCTTGTGATTGCTTCGATGGAGCTTTGTGGCAAGATGACATTTCTGAGGTGTGACTTCTCTCTCCCAATCTGGCAAATGCCTGACATCAAGGTTCTTCCATGTCTTCCAAAGCCACTAGTTTGCCACCTCCATCTAAGAAGCTGTTCACATTGTGAAAGTTCCCGACAGCGCAGTCTTTAGCATATGCGCCGCCGGGGTGCAAAGATCTGCCCAGCTCCCCCAAATTTAGTTTAGCCCCCAAATTAAATTTTACAATCAAACAATCAATACTTTATTGCGGTGCAAAGACCCACAAAACAATTTCAAAACTAGATACAGTTAAAACGACCAGACAGACAGATGGAAGAAACCAAGGCAGTTATTTTGTTTTATCTAGAGCATAATGATCTTTGTTTCTTATAACTTCCGAAAGAAACTTTGCCAAAGCCAGTGTAATATCATTTGACCTGTCTTCCAAAAGATATTTAATATGGGAGGCTTCAGATTTTCCTGGCTAATTTGCCAGTAAGGGTTTGATCAGTTGATCCCTTGCTTGCTCATATTGCCCACAATGCAGTAGGATATGCTTTATACAATCAACGTTCTGGGAACAAAAACAACACCTATTCTGATAGGGGATGCCTCTCAGTCTGCCATTTAGAACTTTCAAGGGAAAACATTTAGTCTGGCTTTGGTAAATAAACACTGATAGGTAGGTACAAATTCCTAAGGTATGAGGATACACTGGTACCTCGGGTTACATACGCTTCAGGTTACAAGACTCCGCTAACCCAGAAATAGTACCTTGGGTTAAGAACTTTGCTTCAAGATGAGAACAGAAATCGCGTGGCGGCGGCGTGGCGGCAGCAGGAGACCATTAGCTAAAGTGGTGCTTCAGGTTAAGAACAGTTTCAGGTTAAGAACAGAACTCCAGAACGAATTGAGTACCTAACCAGAGGTACCACTGTATCTGAAAGTTGTACCTGTATTGGATTCCAGCTGCGACCAGGCTACAAATTACATAATATTGGGATAGCAAGCCACTATGTGAGATGTCCCAACGCCTTTGCCTCAGGGATTCAAGGTCAGTGTCGTAACTCAGATGATATAAGAGGGATGATGGCAGTCCAATCGAGGTGGCCTTTCTGGCCATAGTTTTCAGCCATGGGCTGACAAACTTCTCATTGGTTAAATGTACTAATCCCTTCCTGAAGCCGAATACTGAGATCTTGAGCCAGTATCTCAAGGCAGCCCACCATGCTTGGTGGAGAGCGGGCATTCACCTGACAGCACAGTCTTTAGCATATGCGCCGCCGGGGTGCAAAAATCCACCCAGTGCCCCCAAATTTAGTTTAGCCCCCAAATTAACTTCTATTATGCTTATGTCAGACACAACGCTTATTCCTTATCTCTTGTCTATGAAAGAAAGGAGGAAAAAGAAACAAACTTTTTTATTTGCTCATTTATTTACAATACACTTATACTTAAGTATACAACACCACCACACTTAAACTTATGCATTGTTTAGGCACCTCCTTAGGAGAAACATCATTCGTGTCAAAGGTGCCGCTGACCCTGCTGCCGCATAGCAGCTCAATACATAATATTTTGATGTAAGAGTTAATTTTGCGTGCACTGTGCCATTGAGAATGACAAGCGCCGTTGTTGAGTCAAGCGCCACCGTTGTGAATGACAAGCGCCGCCGCTGGCACGGTGCGTCTTTGGTAAATGAGCGCACAAAGTCAAAAGTCCTTTACTGAAACAGTAGGTACACATTTCAGTAATACCTAGGTATATATGTAGTTTGTTTTTCTAGCTTGATCGAAATTATTTATTATTTCATAACAGGTAGATAGTTAAGAGCTTAGGCGGTTTCAGTAGCGGGCGCTGGACGCCCCCAGAATTCGGCACCCAGGTGCCCCACACCCCTTGCACCCCAGGAAAAGACAGCCCTGGCTCCCGATAGGATACTGCAAATGTCTTTAATATTTCCTGCTACCAAAAAGAAGTGTCCTAAGCAAGCAACAGATTTTCAAACATAACCATAAGAGCCACCAGGGGCGCGGGGAACAATGACTTGATGCTCAAGCTGTTGTGCAATTAACCCAATTAAAGAATAGTTACATAAATTAGGATTCTGCTGCTCAGCAGGGAACAATGCACAATTCAGTGGAAGCCTGTCTTATGTCGTTGGACTGCTCTGAATGTCCTTTTTTGTGCATTCAGGATAATATGTGCTTGTGATGGTACTGGAACAGTTACAAATTCAATCTGGGGGAGACTTACTGCTTCATTTCCAATCAATGCGTGTCCCATACAGTTGTACCTTGGAAGTCGAACAGAATCTGTTCCGGAAATCCATTCAACTTCCAAAACGTTTGGAAACCAAAATGCGGCTTCTGATTGGCTGCAGGAAGCTCCTGCAGCCAATTGGAAGCCACAGAAGCCCTGTCAGATGTTCAGCTTCCAAAAATACTTTGCAAACCAAAACAGTCACTTCTGGGTTTGTGGCATTTGGGAGCCAAAACATTCGAGAGCTGAGCTGTTCGAAAACCAAGGTACGACTGTAGTTTTCAGCTAAAATCCTGTAACCTTTCATGCCACAAATGGGGATTTTCAGGGGGGTACCTCATATGTTGCGTTGTAATGCAAAAGTGTGCCTCCAGAATGCAATGAAATTGTGACACTGAGGATGCATTGCAGAACAATGAATGGAGCGAAGAATGGACAGTGCTGTATAAATCTACCACTAACACACCGTTATTCAATCACTGATATGTTGTAGAATACTCCTGAAATTTTAAAAAAGAAAATATATACCAGTCTGGAGAGGTCCTTCCTTAGTCGAAGAACAGTTGTTATTGTTATTATTGTTGTTGTTTAGTTGTTTAGTCGTGTCCGACATCTCCACTGGGAAAACCATAGCTTTTACTATACGGACCTTTGTTGGCAAAGTGATGTCTCTACTTTTTAAGATGATGTCTAGTCGAAGAACAGACAGGCGTGCAAATGAGTAAACAGCAGCACAAAAGAAAAGAAGCAGGTGGGATTTTTTTAAAAAAATTAAATAAAATTGCAAGCTACCACATGGCATCTTCATTACTCAGCTAGTAATCCCAAACAGTGTACTCAAATAAACACTTTTTCTTCTACTGCGAAAGAAAAGATCTGTTTTGTGAAAGATCCAGAATGTTTGGTGTGGTTTGGGACACATCTGTTTTGCACCACTTCCCTCTGACTGGTGCAAGCTGTCAGTCTGCAAGCTCAGTTCAGAGGAGACAGATTGCAGATAAGAGATGATGGTACTGAGACAAAGTACCACGCAAGACAGCAAAGCATTAGCTAAAGACAAGGTAACATCACTGTAACCAGGTTCACCATAGCTCAGGCAGACACATAGTTCCTCTTCTATTCTCCTATACTCCCACAAGATTAGAATTCTAGGAATACTAGAATCCAGAATACTAGACCTTAAATGGAAAAAAAAAAAGATCACGCAAGAGCTATCCCTGTGTACATACTCATAACTCCAACATTTACAAGCTGGAGGTATACACAGATACCTGAAGACAACAACCATGAAGCCTTTTTTTCTATTCAGGCATAGCGTGTTCTCCTTCAGGGAGAGCACGTGTTGCGGTGGGGTCTACTGAGCCACCCCTCTGTTACCAGGCAGGGTCTCTAAAGATGGCCTGGGGCAGTGATTGGTTCACTGGGTTGCTGGGGTAAAAGTTATGTTGCAATTTTGGTGGGAGGGGTAAAAGGTTTAAATACTCTGCACGCAGCCTTGTACTTTCTCTTTTGCTGCGTGCAACGGATCACCCGCCCACCCGCCCTAGAGTAAGGGGTTGTTGCGTTGACCTTGCTATGCCTGTCATGGGGTCGTCTGCCTTTGAGCAGGGGCATGGTAGGAATTTTTCCACCTGGCAAATTGGCTGGCTGGGTGGTTTTTGCCTACTGCGTAGCAAATCGTCACAACTTGTAAGGTTGTGGTTAGGCATTGGTTATAAATTGGTGGAGGAGGGGTTAGGATAGGCTGTGCCTGCCCCTCCATGGTTGCTGCGGAAAGGGAATTCCGTTAAAGGAATCCTGGGGCTTGCCATCTTTTCGTCCAATCCCTGGAATGGGACTAGGGCCGGCAAGCCTTCGGGGAGCAGGCGGGTGAGAGTTGAGGGTCTGTGTCTCAGCTCCAATTCCTCCCCGACTTGCTTTCCCCCGCACTGTCTTTCGGTGGTGCCCGGAAGTCAGTTCTGTCCCCAGGCGGGGGGGACAGATAGTCTTAACCAATGCCTAAACAACCACTCACGGTTTGTATTTGAATAAAGTTGTGGCCAAAATCATGCCAAAAATCTTAAACAAAAATTACGTGTCTGTTGTGAGTTATTTGGGGGGTGGATTGGGGACCTCGACACGCAAAAACCATTGTTTGTGTACAAAGGAAAACTTTCCACTCGCTGTCTAATAACAGAAATATGTGACCAAAGGGGCTGACAATTAGCGGCAAATTCACTCTGAAAGATTCAGGTAGGTAGCCATGTTGGTCTGACGCAATTGAAATAAATAAATAAATAATTGTCCAGTAGCACCTTATACACCAACTAAGTTTGTTTGAAGTCTTATCTGAAGAAGTGTGCATGCACACAAAAGCTTATACCAGAACAAACTTAGTTGGTCTATAAGGTGCTACTGGGACAATTTTTTTATTTATTTTATTTTTATTTTGACTCTTAAAAATGTTGGACTAGGCAAGAATGTTACTTGCCCAAAGATGGAAAGAAGAAGAAGTCCCAGTAAAGGAAGAATGGATACACAAATTTATGGAATATGCAGGAATTGCGGAACTTACAGGAAGAATAAGAAATAAAGATAACAAACTTTTTTATAAAAGAATGGAAATGGTTTATTGAATATTTACAGATAAATTGTAAACAGATAAAAACACTGACAGGATTTCTGTAATAACCTGCAGCTATATAAGTGTGTGTGTGTGTGTGTGTGTATATATATATAAATATAGTAGATTAAATAAATGTGGATTTGCAGAAGAAATTAAAAATAAATTTAGGGAACTGTAGAAAGAGGGGGAAGGAAGTCAAGTCTTAAAATTTCAAAACCAATGCAAAATCAGTGAAATGTATATATCTGAAAACTATAAATAAAATTTAAAAAATACAAATGTTGGACTGAACAGCAACTACACCACCATAAATGGTACGTGTGGACAGGCCCCTGGTTGTGTGACAGGGGGACATGGGTGGCTCTGTGGTCTAAACCACTGAGCCTCTTGGGCTTGCTAATTGGAAGATCGGCGGTTCGAATCCCCATGATGAAGTGAGCTCCCATTGCTCTGTCCCAGCTCCTGCCAACCTAGCAGTTCAAAAGCACACCAGTGCAAGAAGATAAATAGGTACCTTTAACTTTTACCTGTGTAAGGACAGGCAGGGCAATCCTACGCACAATAAAGTGGTGTAAAATTAAGTCAGGGTTATGTGTGCTAGATCTAAGCCCCAGTCTGCTGCTCAGTTGGATTTAAACTTACACTGGGGTTCCCATGTGGCCAAACTGAACAGGCTTATAATCCAAATGGGAAATTGTGTTGTCTGGCTCAGGGGTGTCCTGGTTTTTACTTTTTGAGATATGTCAACCAGCTGACCTAAGATGGAGCTAGCATATCTCTAGCTGAGCTGAGGATAGCCTTGCTTTGCCAGGAATCTCCCGGCTCAGCAGGAGACCCATGGGATCCTAAGCAGTTGTGGATCTTGTTATAGGATCACTCCCTTAATGATACAATTGGTACGCAAAATAGATACAAAGCTGTACAGAAAATCTTGCAACCTTCATGAAACTGATCTTTGACTTTAAAAAATCCCTTCTGCAAAAGCAAGAGAAAGATAAGACAAATATTTTGAAAATGTAATTAAAATGGTAATGATCTTTTAGCCTTAGAATTCATTTGCCAGTTATATATAAAAAAGTCTTTTATTACTTATTCATCTCTCATTTATGTGGTAAAATTTATAGCTGTTAGTTAAAAATGATTACACGTATTAAATGGGGCTTTGTGTTCTGGACTGAGTTTTCTAGGGAGGCCTAATTGATTCTGTGCTTATTTTCCTATGCAGTCTTTTTCAAAGAGCGGCAAGTTTCATAAAAAGACAAGACTTCTAAATGATATTTCCTGGTAATTGAACTGGCTGCATACTAAACACTTTAATCTACCCCCTTTCAAGACTCGACTTTGTTCCCCCACCCCGAAGAACTGTAAAAAAGATAAGGTGCCCTGTCGTTTATGGGCTGCTGCGGTAACAAATAAGGTGGATAAATGGAGGGAGCGACGCAAATGGAAAGAAATCCTGTATGAAATGGAGATATAAATTGTAACCATGGAAACAGCCGTTGTAATTAGGAATAATTTAGAAAGTCACAAAAGATATTTAATCAGTATGTAAACTAAAAGATACCCATTCTTTCTGGAAAGGTAAAAGGAGCTGGCTCAATAAAAAGATTAAAACAATAGTTGGTCTTCTAAAATCACAGTGTCGTGGTGTTGCTATCTTAGGTTTTCCTTACTAAATCAGGGGGAAATCCTATGACAAGATCCACCAAAATGAGCATCTTAAGATGCAGCAGATCTCCAGGTCTGCCAGGCTCAGCCAACGTTAAGTCCCCAACCAAAGCTTAGCTGAAGATAATAATAATAATAATAATTTATTATTTATACCCCACTCATCTGGCTGGGTTTCCCCAGCCACTCTGGGTGGCCTCCAACAGAATATTAAAATACAATAGTCTACTAAACATTAAAAGCTTCCCTAAACAGGGCTGCCTTCAGATGTCTTCTAAAAGTCTGGTAGTTGTTTTTCTCTTTGACATCTGGTGGGAGGGCGTTCCACAGGGCGGGTGCCACTACCGAGAAGGCCCTCTGCCTGGTTCCCTGTAACTTGGCTTCTTGCAGTGAGGGAACCGGCAGAAGGACTTCGGCACTGGACCTCTGTGTCCAGGCAGAACACTGGGGGGTGAAGACGCTCCTTCAGGTATACTGGACCAAGGCTGTTTAGGGCTTTAAAGGTCAGCACCAACACTTTGAATTGTGCTTGGAAATGTACTGGGAGCCAGTGTAGGTCTTTCAGGACCGGTGTTATGTGGTCTCAGCGGCCGCTTCCAGTCACCAGTTGCATTCTGGATTAGTTGTAGTTTCTGGGTCACCTTCAAAGGAAGCCCCACATAGAGCGCATTGCAGTATCGAAAGCGAGTGATAACTAGAGCATGCACCACTCTGGTGAGACAGTCCACAGGCAGATAGGGTCTCAGCCTGCATACCAGATGGAGCTGATAAACAGCTGCCCTGGACACAAATGCACTGGTTCGTCCTGGTTTAGCCGGCTGAGATGAAACTGACTGAACTGATGAGGTGTTTCAGAGGCAGGACCAGACTGGATACTCAGGACTCGAACCAATGGCTTCAAGTTGCAAGAAAGGAGATTCCAACTAAACATCAGCAAGAACTTTCTGAGAGTAAGAACCGTTTGACAATGGAACGGTCTCCCTTGGGAGGTTGTGAACTATCCTTCCTTGGAGGTTTTTAAGCAGAGGTTGGATGGGCATCTATCATGGATGGTTTAGTTTAGATTCCTGCAAATTCCAGGGGGTTTGGCTAGATGACCCTTGTCTCCTTAAAACTACATGAACTTGTGGGGTCCACTTTTGGTGTCCCCCCCCCCAAACCACTCTCAGAAATCTTCACAACAATTTCCAGATCTTATTCAAATGGCGAACCTTTCAATGACACTCATGCACATTCTGTAACGTTTAGCGCTAACTTTAGTTTCAAGAAACTTCAGAAGAATTTGTGAGCCCAAAGCCTATGGGAAATAGAGCATGCTATGTCTAAACCACTGAGCCTAGGGCTTGCCGATCGGAAGGTCGGCGGTTCAAATCCCCACAATGGGGTGAGCTCCCATTGCTCTGTCCCAGCTCCCACCAACCTAGCAGTTCGAAAGCACGTCAAAGTGCAAGTAGATAAATAGGTAAACGGGAAGGTAAACGGTGTTTCCGTGTGCTGCTCTGGTTTTGCCAGAAGTGGGTTAGTCATGCTGGCCACATGACCCGAAAAACTGTCTGCGGACAAACATCAGCTCCCTTGGCCAGTAAAGCGAGATGAGCTCCACAACCACAGAGTCGTTTGCGACTGAACTTAACTGTCAGGGGTCCTTTACCTTTACCTGTGTATACGATGCCTTAACCCATTTTGTGATCAGGTTCTCTGAACTGCAACTTCCTCCTTGGAGCTCGCTTCTATGGCTCTAGGGCTAGTATCACTTACCAGCTCTCCCTATAAAGCAGAGTTTATATTGGCAGAATTGCATCCATACTGCAGGATTACACATCAGTTGTTTTGCTCCAGATGGAAAACTTTTTGTTTTGACGGAACTACATCTGTATAGAAGTAGATATGAAACATTTTCCATTTGCGCAGCCAGCCTTATAATTCAACATGTCTAAGCTGCCAGTAGGAATTGGGAGGGGGGGAGAGGTCCCTGAAATTGCTTTACTTTTCTGTTGAAGTGGGATGTGAGAATTGTCTCTCTCCTTCCCATTTGCTGTGCCAACAAGTCCCAAAGCAGGCTAGCCTGTAAAAAGCAGGGCTTGAAAGAACCACGCATTTCCATATGTAGGCTTACATTACACCTGCAGCAAGCTGATAGCGTGGATTGTCTATACACTGCCATTTCTGAAAACAGATGACATATTGAAACCAACTTATTTTAAATGCACTCTTGAAAGGATAATGGTCATCTATGGCAAAAAGTTTACCAACGTCTAATTCAGCACAGTCAAATGTTTTGCACGGCATCACCACATAGCCACTTCGGCCCTTCGGAGGAGTTGGGGTTGCGGGCATCACGCCCCCTCCACATGCATGGGGGTGGTGGTGGATGCTAGCCCCCATGCGACTGGGGGGATTCCAGACCGCATCACCCCCTGACCGGCCAATCAGCCAGCTCAGGGGACATGGCCTGCCCTATAAAAGCAGGATCTCCCTCTTTGCCGCTCCCCTAAGGCACACCCCCTATCGGTGACCCCGGGTGAGTTTCTAGTTGATGTGCATCAGCAGGACTCCCTCTACTGGTGGTTAACCCTTCCCGGACTTCAAGCAGACGGGCTGAAGTCGGATATAGTCGGTTAGAACCAACGCCTAAGCCAATACCGCTCATCACCTGTAACCAATAAAGTTGTGGCCTTTTTTAGCCCATTAACCTTAATAATTGTGTCATGTGTCTTTATTTCCACTTGGGGAGGCGGGGGACTTGCCACGCAAACTCTGCCAATTACCCGGCATCAAGGTTTGCATTTTAGGGAGATGTTAAAAGAATATTGAAATAGCAACTGCCTCCACAGTAAGACTGTATCAAAGTGACTCTATGAGCTGGACCCTAGCTCAGTGATCTGTGTTGCTGGCAGAAGGTTCAAAGTTCAATCAGCTTCAATTTAAAAAGGACCTTGAGTGGCAGCTGTTGGAAAGGTCTGCTTCGTAAGACCTAGAAAGCAGTTATCCATCATAGGAGACAGTACCAGACTAGATGGACCAACAGACTGATTCTGAATAATGTATAGCCATATGTTTGTGTGTTTCAGACTCATGCATGGCATATAAGGCTGGCTTAGTACTCCAAAGTTTAAGACCCTTATAAGTTTGAACCTACTGGAGGTGCAAATTTCTGAGCCAAACACTGTATTTTCTCTTAGCTGAGCATCAGCTTTCAGAATTTTTAAAAAATGCAAATTCAGACAAATATACTGTACTATGCCCTGCTGTTACTGACAATGTGCTAAATCTGCAATGAAAGTTGGCAATGTGCTAGGCACATTCAGATAAAGGACATGTTCCTGGTGGTAGACAATGTGCTCAGCAGCCACCATTGATACATAAGGTCCTACGATTCTATTTTAAATAGGACCGGCAGCAGTGGCAGTTCAGCAGTGACAGCTCCATTTTGACTGCGGAGCAAAGGACACAAAGTATACAAAGTTGAGTAAGATCATAGGAAGAACCATGCTGGAAATCCTAGTTGGTTGGTTCTCTTTCAGAAGACATCACTATGCGGTCTTCATCGCTCATTTATTAGACCCACAGCCATGGAGTTATTAAGACTAATGCCAGCTGTCTTATGTTCAGGTTGCAGAAAAACCGCATTCTCCTTGCTTCCATTTCTTCTCTATCTTTCAACTGAATGGTTTTACAATAGTTTGGTGTATCTGAACAACATCTTATAAAAGCCAACTTTAGACCTTAAGTCTTAAGGCCTTGTTACCATATGCCATCAAATGCAAGAAGCACAAATTTGACAATAAACCCATTTAAGACATTGAAAAGCAGCCACTGGGCACAGTCCATCAAAATGATTTCTTCTACATGTACTATGGAAGGTCCACCATTCATTTCAAAGAGGGCTGGAGCCTTTGCACAAATCTGTGTTGATTGTTATGCTCATTAGAATTTTTTTTAACAAACAAAAATCATCAACAATGGTAACTTCAATTAAGATTCCATTGTTGCTAATTTCCATGTGTTTGATGCTCATGCATTTACTAATTATACAGTCTCAGGAGACATTTGTGAGATTTGTAAGCTGTACCACGCCCCACCCCCATCAATTATTTCCTGTCAATCATCCAAGGCTGCCCTATCCCACATTCCTGCTTCCTGCTGGGCTTGGAGAAAACACTGATTTGCCTTTCAATATGTGGCTCCACTCTTAGGCTCATTAGCTATGAGCTAATAACTGGAGTATTTTACAAAATGACAGTAATTTATGCTAAAATCCCGCAGAGCAAACTGTAGGACAAACTCCTGGTAAAATAGATGTTCATTTGTCTTAACATTGCCTTATAACGGAGTTTTGCACATTGACATGAACTGACAGCGGCAGAACAATGGCCTATTAAAACCTTCATATTGTTGTTATATTTTGTATATAGTTAATGACTCCATTTTATTTCTGATGCAAAAACAAAATGCATATAGCATTGCAATGAAATTCCGTGGCATTTTTTATTATGGCAATTAAAGGGGGGCAAAATCTATGCACCCCCTTGACTAGCATTCGATCAGTCACAGAATTTAAATGGGAGAAGGTGTTCCAGTACTCTCAATGCAACACCTCACTGTTTTCATACAATAGGAGCCCATTACCTTTCGATCTAGAAGCCTACAGCCGAAATGTTGGCTAGCTAACTCAAACCAAGGTGTGAAATGTATTCGTCTCCCATTCTCCAATGCTTCTTGGCTCTTATTGCCCTCTTAGGTTTGTCAGAGCACAATGATGCAGCGACTGCAGAAGCCACAATGGGCACAATTTGTCTTCTATGCAATTCTTAAAGATACAGGAGCCCCATCAGGCTCTAAAAGCCAGTCCTGTGCCTGACATCCATGCGCTTGAATTGACTTTTAACAGCACTGGAGCAAAGTGTATATGACTGCTGAACTCTGAATTTTGAGGGTTAACAATCCCGCACATTAGGCCTCCATGCATTTTTTCTATGTGTAAACACTCCAGCGCTATGTCAAACACATACAGACCAGATGACGCTGGAGGTGAGCAGAGTTAATTTGCTTTCCCATCCCTCATAAGCTCTATGCAGTTGGATGATGATAATGCTTATTAGAAGGACATGTGGATCCAGAATTGGCCTCCACAGTTGCTTACAGACTCATTGTTAAAACCGTGTTTATGGAAGACAATCTTACTCGGCTACGAGTGATCGCCAAAGAGGAAGATACTTAGTAGTAGTAGTGGGTGGCTTGTACAAAAGCACAATAAAACATAAAAAACTTCCCTATACAGGGCTGCCTTCAGATGTCTTCTAAAGGTTGTATAGTTGCTTATTCCTTGACATCTGACGGGAGGGCGTTCCACAGGGCATTCTGATGGGAGGGTGTTCCTCTGTCCGGTTCCCTGTAACCTCACTTCCCACAGTGAGGGAACTACCAGAAGACCCTTGGAGCTGGACCACAGTGTCCGGGCTGAACGATGGGGGTGGAGACGCTCTTTCAGGTATACTGGGCCAAGACCGTTTGGGGCTTTAAAGGTCAGCACCAACACTTTGAATTGTGCTTGGCAATGTACTGGGAACCAATGTAGGTCTTTCAGGACCGCTGTTATATGGTCTCAGTGGCCACTCCCAGTCTAGCTGCTGCATTCTGGATCAATTGTAGTTTGAGTCACCTTCAAAGGTAGCCCCATGTAGAGCATGTTGCAATAGTCCAAGCGGGAGATAACCAGAGCATGTACAACTCTGGCGAGACAGTGGGTGATCTTGTCTGAGCTGTCTAAGCCTCCACCCCCTGGAAGAAATGGTCCTTTGAGGGACAAAACAATTCCATGATGCCCAACTATTTGTAACACAAAGGAAAAGAGCAAAAAAAACCGTTGATAAGATATAGACGAGGTAAGGAAGTCCGAAGTGTGGGTCCGTAGCAGAGCCATGCTTTGCCTGCAGAAACGACCAGGTCGCATGTGTTAAGGAAGACTTCAGCCTGAGACCTTGGAGAGCAGCCAAAGTAGTTATGACAGTCAGAATAGACAGTTCTAGGCCAGATGGATAAATAGCTCAACCTAGACTGAGGAATCTTTGTACCTTCCATATGTGGGTATACGTGCATAAACATTCTCCATGGCCTCAAGCAACTACATCAGAGGAAAAAGTCAACAATGGTCTTGCATCGGTTGATCCAGATCAGGCTTGAACAAAGGAAGATTTCTAGCAATTCCAGAGACTGTGTTTATAAACTCTTCCTTCACAGTGTATGGTTGGGTATGGGAAACTGGAGGCCAACTCTAACCTAGAAGCAATTTTATCTGGTTCTCTGGAGATGAACACTCCAACATAAAAGACAGCCCTAATTTGAGTTTTTTTATCAACATATTTCTTCGGGGAAATGAGGATGGTATTCACTTGCAAGGCTCCCAGACTACTGTATAAAAAAAACAAGCAACCCCTGAGAATGAACATCCTGAACGGCTATCCTTGATCCAAAGCATCATGAGAATAAAATCAGCCTTTTGCAGAGCGTGTAAGCTTTAGTAATCTTTGACTTGGCACTAAGAAGGAAATAGCCAGGAGAACATTTAAGGGTAATAATACTTCACGGGCATTATGATTTCCTACAAAGATTACCCTAATTAACAAACTGATCAGTATAGCCTGTAAGTGAAGCAAGGAAACTTTGTGAGGCTTATCACCATCTCAAAACTGATTGCTTTAATGGAGATTGAAGCAGCTACATTTGGCGCAGAAGCCAGCCAGCGATATTGCAGTGGGATTCTTTCCCTCTCAGATTAAATTAGCATGAGAAGTTTAATAACAAAAACAAAATTTCCGCGGCAGGCAGCTCAATTAAAGATTATGCAACAGTGGGTGTAAGCTGCGAGTGTTATATTAAAATCTTGCCTTACATTTGCACTTTTCATGGGCTTAATTTGTGTTGCAGCTAGCATTCTATTATAGGGTGATCCTAACTCTTGCCCAAGAGCAGCAAGCTAAAGGGGAGCTTAGGGTGAGGTAGAGGTCTGGCTCTGCCAGTAGGGCACACCTTTACCAACCAAACAGTCACTTCTACCACGGAGACCACCAGTATGTCCATCAATAAGATGTTTCTGCCCAACTGGGGCGCTCTAGGTTTGCCTCAGAAGCAGTCTTGGATCTATTGTCCTTTCTCCCTTGGCAATCCCCTGGATTGGGTTTTTAAACCACGCCAGTTTGAAGGCGATACTGTTCATTTCCTTCACTTGGTTTTCTTAGAATTCCTGCTCCATGATTGCAGTCATGAGATTGTTGTCTTTCACATGATGATATATGTTTTGACTCCACAGAGTGGGAAGTGACAGAGACAGGATGTTTGTGTTACTCTGTTCTGTGAAGTGGGACTATTGTCCTTTGTTCTTTTTCTCTTTGCTGACTGATGCTAGAGAGAGAGGGAGCCATGTTGCAGTGCTCCGTGTGTGTTTATATGTAAATAAAGTAAATTAGCCAAAATGCTGAGTTGCTGAGGTCTGTCACATGAGATGCACAAACTCTGCGGATCCCTAAGTGTGCCGATGTCTGTTGGCATCAATCGCTGTGATGTTTGGGCTGAAGAAAGCTTTTGAAGCTCCCGAATGATCGACTGGGAGGGAGGGAACATGACAGTCTGGCATGTGTCTCTGCCAGGGTCCTACTCAAGTGTAGGCTGAACTCCTGACAGGTTTCAATGGTAGGGATTTACAGAAGAAAAGAAAAAACTGCTCTTGCACCTCCCACCTGGGTCAATCTGGCAGGACTTTGGAAGTGGCAGGTGATATGCTGCTTAGCTCCCCCTCAGGCACACATACACTAAGGATCGCTCATTTATTTGCATTCTGTCCCCATTGCATTCCCTCTCATGGACTTGTATGCTGTGAAGCAGCACATAACGGCATGCAGCACCAGCAGGACATAGGAAATAACACAGAAATGCATAGCTTCCTCAGTGTCAAGCATGTCTAGAGTGAAGCTGTGGGTTTTCTAGATAAAAGACAGAGGGGCACATATTCAACTAAATTGAAATGCTCACATACCTAGGACATTCAAATACTGTTGTAGCAGAAGCATTCAAATTCAAATACTGTTGTAGCAGAAGCATTAATATCTGAACTAAGGACCTGTAACCAAGGCTTTGTCTCTAAATACCTATACACACACAGAGAGAGAGACACCATTCCCACATCTCCCATAGCATTGTGTCCCAATACTGTCTTTGTTGCCCAGTCCAGGAGTTTGCTTGGAGAGAAAGGAAATTGACTTTCTATCCCAACACTCCCAGGATACAGAAAACTCAACTCATAAACACTAAACCATTCCAAAATTTCTTGTACTTGGAAATTCTCTCTCTCTCTCTCTCTCTCTCTCTCTCTCTGTGCAGTTGGGTTGTGTGTCACCGTTTCTCTGAGGTTCTTTCCTGGATTATAATGTTGCAGGCCAAGATCCCATGCTCCGTAATTCCCATTGATTAATAATCACACCAACATGAGCATTTTGGATTATGGGCTATAACAGACCACAGGTGTGAGCGGTTTGGCTTTGGAATTGGGTGAAACCAAGCTACATCTTGACTCCCACTCATCTGCGGGAGTCAAACTAAGGGTAAACCACCAGAAGGGGGAGCCCTATGACTGGCATCAAATAGGTACACCTCAAGGGGTCCCCATTGGGATAGCACAGGTAAAGGTAAAGGAACCCCTGACCATTAGGTCCAGTTGCGGACGACTCTGGGGTTGCAGCACTCGCTTTATTGGCCAAGGGAGCTGGCGTACATGTGGCCAGCAAACCAGAGCAGTGCACGGAAATGCCATTTACCTTCCTGCTGGAGCGGTACCTATTTATCTACTTGCACTTTGTGCTTTCAAACTGGTTGGCAGGAGCAGGGACCGAGCAACGGGAGCTCACCCCTTTGTGGGGATTCGAATCGCCAAACTTCTGATCGGCAAGCCCTAGGCCCTGTGGCTTAACCCAGCATAGCCCTAACCCATGTCCAGGCTTCAGACAGAATCCACCCCCAACCCCTGGATCCCTTTAACAGGTGTGTCACTGTTTCTCTGAGGTTCTTTTCCAGGATCATAATGTCGGTACACATTTGCTGAAGTGCCTTAACATTCCAAGGGCTCTTCAATTGAAAACGGGAGGGAGCTGTGTAATCTCCGAGCTAGCTGGATAGTTTGGGCAAGCTCCGTGACTCAATTAAGCTGAGGCTTAGGCCAGTTCCCTTTAAATACACTTGGTAAGGCCTCACAGTTGTTGACTCTATGGCTTCATGTATGCAATGCACATACTGAGTAGTAGCCCTTAGGGGTTGTGCAGAATGGGTGATATCATGATACCAGCTGCAAGAAATTCAGAACCTTCCTTCCCCCCCAGAGCTTAAAAACCTTCGCAGCAGCTCATTAAATGTTGTTTACAACTTGGAACAATACTTTCTCAGTGAAGTACATCACCCAAACCTCTCACAAAATCGGAGATCAGGATGACATCTGTGTTCGTTTTCTTTTTCTCCTGAAGCTTCAAACTTCCGAAGTCATTTTCCAGAAGCTTCCTCAGCTCTCTGTTTATTTTGAAAAATACGAGTGCCACCGCTGGATTAGGGAGGTTTAATATCAGCTGTCATTCAGGAGTTCACATAATTCAGCAGCAAACTGTGACATGATTTGGAGAGGCTGCGACAAAATTATGACACTTTCTGAGTGTCAACGTTAAAAGGCCCACTTTGCATGTTGCTCTAATGAAATGATACTTTTACCATTACGTTCTAAAGAAGCAGGAAGCCTTCAGCTTGCATGTTCCCTCCTGTCATGAACCCTGATGTGAGCAATGACTTGGACACAGAGGCCACAGAGGCACCAGATGGGGAACGATGTTAGGATCAGGGCTCAGAGCTGACTGCATAAGGAGACCATTGTAACTGGGGTGGATGGACAACAACCTCCCAACTGGGCTCAGAGCTGGGGCCCTCACTGTAACCTCTCCTGAACCTTGAAGAACCAGATGCCTCCTGTATCTCGCCATTGGTCAGAGAGTTGACCCTTAAAGGCTCTGGAGTTGTATTCAGTGGTGTGGAGAATGGAGGAGGTGGTCTGGAGGCAGCGTCTTAAAAGGCTCACTCTGCCCAGCATACACATACTTGCTGAGCAGATCTATAAACTTGTTGAGCCCGGATGCCAGTTTTGAATCTCCTTCTGTGGAGAGGAATGTAGTTCTGCACCATGGGCTGACAGTTCACAACAGAAATACATAAATGGCATGAACTGTGGCATGAGCTCACTGGAAGGACAGATCCTGAAGCTGACGCTCCAATACTTTGACCGCCTCATGTGAAGAGAAGACTCCCTGGAAAAGACCCTGATGTTGGGAAAGACTGAGGGCACAAGGAGAAGGGGACAACAGAGGACGAGTTGGTTGGACAGTCTTCTCGAAGCTACCAGCATGAGTTTGACCAAACTGTGGGAGGCAGTGGAAGACAGGAGTGCCTGGCATGCTCTGGTCCATGGGGTCATGAAGAGTCGGACACAACTAAATGACTAAACAACATGGCAGGAGCTATCAGCTAGAGGAAAATTATCAGCACCCTGACCAACTAATTGTGCTTGGGATTCTTCGAGGGGATCCATGACAATTAAACTGGTTTGAAATAGGCATAATTCTACTATAACATATTGTCGCACTCCATCCCAATCCATAAGGGATGTGAGATTCTAGGGATGCCAGGTGTTCACCAAGGTTTAGTTGGCTCAGAATGAGGGACAGTGGAAACTGGTGTGTATAGGATACATAGTTTATTTGCACATATACAACCTGAGCCTATGATGGAGAGGCTCACAGCATTAATACCCCAGTAGGGTCATGCTTGTTTTTCCCATATCCATAGCCTTGGATTCCAGCCAGAATCAGGCATGGCTCTGTCGCTCAGCTGCCTAGCCTGTAGTTGACTTTTAGATTCTAGGTCACATATGCAACTCTCAACTCTGGCCTTTTGTCTTTCTACCCAGCAGCCAGTTGGGAAAGGGAGACCCACCCCCTTCTTTTCTGGCACAGAGATGCTCCTTTTGTTACCTTAATGACCTTCTTCATTGGCGATCACTCATATGATTGTCTTCCATGAACACGGTTTTAACAGTGAGTACATAAGTGACTGTGGAGGCCAATTCTAGATCCACACGTCCTTCCACAGTGGGGACATAGGTTTCCAGGTGGGAGCTGATCATGGTGAGGGTTGCCAAGCATGTCTTCCTCTTAGCACGTTTCTCCCTTTCGTCCTGAGTTTGAGCGTCTTCAAAGCCCATGACACCTTTGGTAAAGGCTGTTCTCCAACTGGAGCACTCACAGGCCAGTGTTTCCCAGTTGTCGGTGTTTATACAACATTTGTTAAGATTTGCCTTGAGAGAGTCCTTAAACCTCTTTTGTTGACCACCAGCATTACACTTTCAATTTTTAAGTTTGGAATAGATTAGTTGCTTTGGAAGATGATAAATCCAAACAACATGACCAGTCCCACAAAGTTGATGTTGGAGAATCATTGCTTTGACACTGGTGACCTTTGCTTCTTCCAATACACTGGCATTAGTTTCATTTGTCTTCCCAAGTGATGTGTAAAAATTTTCTTTATGACCTATACTTAGTGGGCCATTACTATGCAGGCCTGGCTATTCCAGCAATTGATCCAGGAATTGGAATATGGTCCAGGCATAAAGCTTACCCACCCACTCATGGCAATATGCTTATTTTTAAGCAGTTTAGTGTAGGTGCACCCCAAGTGAAAAAGACTGTGTGTATAGTTTGCATGTCACTAATGTAGGAAAACTGCTAATTGGTGGTGTTGCTTTAACTGCTATTTTTCCAATTTTAAGATAGTGAAATGTGGTTTTAAGTGGGTTGTTGATTTTATTTTATTTTATTTTCTTAAATTACTATTATTATTACATTTTGCACACTGCCTTGAAGGGGCAATTACACCCCTTAATCAACCAGGTGATTAATGCATATTAAATAACTCTGGGTTGCATGTGATCAAGTTCTACTTACGTCAGTGATGTCCACTAATTTCAGTGGGCCTCGAACACAACCCAATTGCCACATTTGCATTCCTCTTTGCTCAGGCTGCCTTTTATGTGCAGTTCCTTTAGCTGAAGAAAATTATGCCAGACATGATTCCGAAATCTCCTCGACTAGCACACACATCAGTGAACTCCACACGCCAGTGCCTGATACCCAGCTAATCAAGATTAATGGATTCATTTACCAGATGGTTACAATGTTATTAAAATGCAAATGGTTGGTTTCTGTTAATTGTTTAATATCAGATGCAATTAATCAGGACAGTTTTGCGGTTTCTAACAGCCTTGCTACAGTTTGCATGAAATGCCTAGAATCTTTTTATTTTATTTTAAAGGCATAAAAAGCAAAGAGAGAGAGAGAGGCAAGAAAGAGAAAGGAAAACTGTTTTATGGATTTCTTGCACTCTCCTCCTCAACCTCTTCCCTTTTTCTTTTTCATTTAAAATGCATTAGATGATATAAGATAGGTAAGAAAGGAAGTGCAGGGAGAATAAAGATCAGAGTGTTACTAAACTTAGCACAAATCATGTAATTACTCCACAAGGCTAATTCTACCAAGATGTTCTTCATTTAACATCCACCGTCTACTCAGTAACTTTTTTTTTTGTATTTGAAGCAGCAAAAAAAAGCTAACACTGTTCTAGGCTTCATCAACAGATGTACAGTGTCCAGATCAAGGGAAGTAATAGTACTACTCTAGATTTCCTTAGTTAGACCACACTTGGAATACTGTGTCCGATTCTGGGCACCACAATTTAAGAAGGATGTTGACAAGCTGGATCGTGTGCAGAGGAGGGCAACCAAGATGATCAAGGGTCTGGAAACCAAGCCTTATGAGGAATGGTTGAAGGAGCTGCGTATGTTTAGCCTGGAAAAGGGGAGACAGAGGAAGTAGGATAGCCATTTTAAAATATCTTAAGGGCTGTCACATGGAGGAGGGAGCATGCTTGTTTTCTCCTGTTCTGGAGGGTAGGACCCGAACCAATGGCTTCAAGTTGCAAGAAAGGAGATTCTGACTAATCATTCAGAAAAAACTTTCTGACAGTAAGAGCTGTGGAACAGTCTTCCACGAGAGGTGGTGGACTCTCCTTCCTTGGAGGTTTTGAAGCAGAGGTTGGATGGTCATCTGTCATGGATGTTTTACATTGCAGGGGGTTGGACTACATGTTCCTTGGGTCCCTTCCAACTCTTAAGGTTCTATGATTATATGAAGAATTCAATTCAGATGATGTAAATTTGACATTTAAATAGCCATTTTAACTTACAAAACACCTGTAGTTTGTCTTGCTTTCCCCTTCACAGAGTGAGGGAGGTCATTATTCCCATTTAAGAGATACAAGGAAAAACCCAGAATTTAGAGGGTAGTTTTAACAGTGCTTTCTCTTGCCCTTCAGAGATGGCATTGCTTTCCACCCAAACAGTGACGGAAACAAGACAACTGAGGCAGGGAGAAAGTAGTGTACTCAACCTCACTGCCCCCTCATGTGTTTATTTAACACACAAACCAAGTGCATGAAGACAGGGCTGCCAAACGTTCAAAATTTCCTGGACACTTCCTGCCAAAAATGGCATCTGGGTGGAATTTTTGAAAATTAGCTAAAATACTATATCGGCATATTGGAATTGTTGATTTTCTGGTGCTTTTCTTTAAAAATACATAAAAAACTTAATGGGGGGGGGAGATATTTTGCAAAATAAGCTGAACATGTTTGCCGTTTTGCTCCCCCCCCCCCGGAAAAAAAACTTTGCCAAACAAAGCTCAACCGTTTTGTATTTGAATTTTCACTTTTTGAAATATGGCAACCCTGTATCTCCCTATATTTCTGAGTAAACTTGCTTATGATCAGTCAATAAACATATTGATATTGTATGATTTTTCTGATACAAAAATTAAGCAAATAGATATAGTAAGCCATTAGTCCATACTTGATAATGTTCACCTTTCATGAGAGGCATTTATCGCACTTCGAGAGCAGCTATCTAAACAATGTATTAGATTTCTCCTGGCCATATTTTTAAACTCTCTTCAGGGTTGGGGGAATAGAGAGAAACAATTCTATAAAAATCGTCACATTTTGGTTAAAATTCATCTTCGGAATGTTCTTTTTCTTATTATCCCCAACAGCATCGCCCACATGGTCCAGCTGATTGTTTTTCCATCCCCAAACCTGAATCCTTTGCAGAAGAAAACATTCATTCTCTGAGAGGTCTTAACCTGCCAGTGGTAAAAGATAAAAAGGAAATACAGTTTTTACTTGAGAAAGATTAAAATTCGATAGAGATTTTAGCAGAGATGGCAAAGAGATGTGGAAGTGAAATATAGTCGGGGGAAAGTAGCTGCCAAAACCTAGTCAGAAACACAGAGAGTTCTTTACTGGGATGTAGGATGTTTTATTTCAATGCACTGTTTTTATTTTGAAATAGAATATTTCACTCCAAAGGCCAAACACTATTAACATGATTTCATGACTTTTAAAATAAAAAATGGCTAAATCATCACACTTTTATGCTGAGAGGTCTTGAGGCACAGAGTGGTAGGCCAGGGTTTTAGTATGGAAGCAAAGGTGTGTTTTTTTTGTTCTTGTTTTTAATCTAGCACTGTAGTAGTTACTTGAAAGAATGACAGACTTTGCTGTCCCTCTTGGGGCAGGTTTGCAGAACCATCAGAACCACATAGCAAACTTTCCTGAAAGCAGAAAAGGCTGATCTAGACCCTTACCCGTGGCATAAAACAGGAGCAGGAAATGCCTGAGGGCTTCATTCTCTTCTGGGCAACTTTCCAGGTGCCAGAGGTAAAAGTAGATGGAGCAATGAAAGCAAATGTTACCTTTTGTACAGAAGGTTTCTTTCTCTACACACACCCTACTTATATGGACAAGCAAAGTTCTAGACTCTTGTTTACAAAGCTATTGTACCACCAACCTTACTGTATGCTTGTGAAACGTGGACCACTTATAAATGCCATCTCCAATACTTCGAAAGATTCCATCAACAGTGTAAAAATTTTACACATCGCTTGAGAAGACAGGTGAACTAATGCCAGTGTACTGGAAGAAGCAAAGATCACGAGTCTCAAAGCAATGATTCTTCAACATCAACTTTGTTGGACTGGTCATGTTGTGCAGATGCCTGATTATCATCTTCCAAAGCAACTACTCTATCCCGAACTTTAAAAATGGAAAGCGTAATGCTAGTGGTCAACAGAAGGGGTTTAAAGACTCTCTCAAGGCAAACATTTTTTTTTTTTTTGTATAAACACCGACAACTGGGAAACACTGGCCTGCGAGCGCTCCAGTTGGAGAACAGCCTTTACCAAAGGTGTCATGGGCTTTGAAGATGCTCAAACTCAGGACGATTGGGAGAAATGTGCCCTTTTATTCAAAATGCATCGCTGGGTTATTTGTGGGGCCTGCCAGGTGTTTTTATATGAGTAGAATATGTGCTTTTTAAAAAATGCATCTCTGGGTTATTTGTGGGGCCTAGGAATTTGTTCATTCCCCCCAAAAAAATATAGTCCGGCCCCACACAAGGTCTGAGGGACAGAGGACCAGCCCCCTGCTGAAAGAGTTTGTGGACCCCTGCATTAGCATATGCCCTATCAGTTCGTCTAAGAGTTAAACATCACCACCTATATTTAAACCAGCATGCAGCACTCATTATTTTGATATGTAGAAATAAAATGGGCACTCCATGCCAATTTCATTTCCTCATTTGTCTTCTCCATAGTGGTAGATCAAGACGAAGTGCATTATCATTTGACACATTGTGAAATAATTAGATATTTTTATTACCTGTGGCAGCAAACTTTCAATTGCTTTGGTGGGCAGAGCGGAGAGACAGATAGAAGAAGATAACCGGGAAGAATAAGTAATTACACTGAATTTTTAGCTGAATTCTCAAATGACAAAGATATGCGAGTTTCCCTGTCTTTTTTCATTAAGGGTGTTCGTTTCAGCTCAAGGCCATTTACAAGAGAAATCAACAATGTAATTTCTTTCCAGACTGCATCTCCTTCTGGTATGTCATGTATAAAATGAGGGGGAAAGCTAACAATGGAGCAAATTAAGCAATATGTTGCCCCAAAGTTAACAGCTAAAATGGGGAGATGGGACTTTGCCCCCAACAAATTGAATAACCAGTGTCCCTAGCCATGCCTTCAAAGTGAAATAGTTAAGACTGATGTAATTTTCCAGTTTTTGCATAATAAAGAATTCTAACTTGTGCTGGGCTGGCAGTCTCACTGCTCCCATGGTCTTTAAGCAATTTCAATTTCAGGATTGTGCTTTTGAAGATAATAAACACTAAGGGTTATATTCAATCCTAGTCCTGCTTAGAGTAGACACATTGAAATTAATGGACATATCTAATGTTGGTCCATTAATTTCAGTGGGTCTACCCTGAGAAACACTTCGATGCAATCCTAAGGATGGAATTCAAAATAGCACTACGGAGATTGTTCCATCAGTGCAAGTTTTTCTGATGATTTTGTTATGTACTGACGTTCTCACCCTGGGCCAGCAGGGGGATACTGTAGATAGTTTTCACTCAGGTCCACATTTGCAAATAAGGGATTGAAAGTGACGTTCAGTGATTGGATAGTAACAGAAAGTGGTTACTGTTGCGTTGTAGTGGAGCTCTATATAAGCAGGCTGGCTGAACCCTTCAGTTCAGTTCTGTTCTGACCTGTGAATAAACAAGAGCTGTTTGAAGAATCGCTGTGTCGTCTGATATGTTCACCCACAATTTAAGAGATTTGATGAAATCATCTCCCCTCCCTTCTCCCATTTTCAGATTTTTTTCAACTTCCCCAAGTCAATTTGGGGGGCAGAGAGAAGAGGGCAGGGGGCAAGCCTCATTACAGTATTGGACTTGTCCTAGCTCCTCTGAAGGAGACTGCTTAGCTGAATTCAGCCCAAGGTATTTCTGATTATTTGCTGTGTCTGACTGTATGTATACCATGTATTTTAAACATGTTACTCGCCCACATTCAAAGCATGATCAGAGTCGAGCTGGCTTAACCAGCTACGTCAGCACGAGTCAAAATAACATCCTTTCTAGAATAGCTCTCCATTTTAAATCAATGAGGCTAGACTTTTAAATCATGATTAAGCTCACCCAGATTGTTTAAATAAATGGAACAGCCTTTTCCTTATTTGGATAAACAAGTTAGATATTTCCCATGAGAAAAGTTAATCAAAAGAGGCTTATGCTTTCCTCTGGTGGCATGTAGAGCAAAGACTAGTTAATGTGATAAGATTAAACTAAATTGGCATTGTTAGGGCTGTGACATTAATATTCTGTTTGAACTCGAATTGGAATTTTAGCAGTTATGAATTCTTCTAATCAATACAATTAGTTTAGTATCTAGGATTTTGCTCCTCCTCTCCCACTGGGGGAGGCCCTACCCCCCATATTTGCAGCAGATTCTCCTGCAACTCACCCAAAAGGAATGTGATCAGTCCTGTAATTAAAATTAATTGTACCCAATTGAAACTGATACCATAGACTTTACAACCATTGTGACACAGCTAGGATTTATATTTGTATCTCACCCTTTGGCCAAGGAGCTCAGACTAGTGCAGAGCAAAAAATAAATAAATTATCACCTAAACTTCTCAGTGGGTGGCAATATTGGAGAGGGCATTTAACAAATATCCTTCAAAGGGGAAGGGGGCGGTTGAAATCCTCCAACAGTTTAAAACTTTCTTTCTGTTTTTTGGTGGACTTGGTGTTAAACGAAACTCTGTTGTCTCAGCTAAGCCTTACAAATCAATTTCATCATATATGAGCGAATGCTTCCTCAAAGTTCTACAAAGATCACAATCAACACAGGATCGGTGGTGAGGCTACAGGTTCTGGTGGACATTTTTCTAACTTTGGTGGGAATGCCCTTCAGTGTTATTCTGGTCCCAAGTTTGTCAAGAAATTTCTAAAATGATTAAATCACTTGTCCATGCTTCGCCACAACTATTATTACTGAAAATGTGGACTGATGACATGAAAGCGTGTTGCTCCGAAGGATATTTGACAAGGATGCTAGCTGCAGCTAGGATTTCAACAACCCAGCAATGGAAAATTGTGTGTGCTTATGATTCCATCACAGCGGCTATACTGTGTATTCAATACTATTTGCACCTGGAAAAGTTTCAGGGCATTTCTTTTCCCCGCAAAAAGTCCAAGAGAGATTCCCAAATTATTATGACTGGTAATTAATTTTTCTTCCTTTAATTCCCACCACCAGTACTCCATATTGGGTATTAAATTCTTCCATCCACATCCATGTTAAAATGTTTCCACTGTGGTCACATATTGGAATAATATTCAATTTCTTTCCTCTTAGTACAATAATAATAATTATAATATTTATAATTTATTATTTATACCCCACCCATCTGGCTGGGTTTCCCCAGCCACTCTGGGAGGCTTCCAACAAAATATTAAAATACAATAGTGTGTGTGTATGTGTGTGTGTGTGTGTGTGTGTGTGTGTATCCTTTGATTCATGCCCAGTTCCATTTCCTGTTCAACATCGCCACCCGACCACACCCCCACCCATCTTCCCTCCCTCCACCCCCCTTTTTTTCTTTCTTTCTTTTTTTCTTCTCCCCCTAATGACTCAACAAATGAAACAGATTTGTAAAAATGTTACATAGAAAAAATACGAGGCATTACACTTACTTCTGTAAAACAAGAAAATCTTTAATAAAAATAAAAATATGTTAAAAAAAAAAAATATGCAGAAAATTCTATTTTCTGCTTTGTTTATGATAGCATCCCAATCTCCGCGTCTAGAACCTTCCATTTTCATTTTTTCCAGTCCTTTTACAGAGAGAGCACTAACCAACTAACATTTTTCCTGATGCAGAAAAAGCAAACAGCAGACTTTGCTCTATGATGGAATAGACCTGAAGGCGGTGGGAAGACAGAGAAAGAGCGGGAGAGATCTTTCCTTACTGAGATTTAGTAACTTGGTATTACAGTTTGTCTGGGATTTCCTTCCCCCGGCAGGATGCACAACCTGTACAAAATGTTAAGTGGCTGGGATCACAGAGGAGAGAGGGCCCACATCTAGTGTTCTTTAAACCTCAGTCCTGAGCAAATTTCACCCCCTCCCCCAAATGAATAGCAACGTTTAAATGTAGACAAGTGAGTCATATAAATAAAACTTGTCTTCCATTAGTGTACATTACTTTGGTTTCCCTACATTTGCAGCTAAGGAAGGAAAGATGGAGTTGCACTTCCTCAACTGTATCAATAATTCATTTATTTTAATATGTATACCTAATTGCTAGGAAAACATAGCCTTTTTAAAATCACCAATTCCTTTGAGACACATTTTATACAAGGGTAGTTATTAATCAATGTACACTAATAAAAAATATATAAAAAAGAAAGGGAGAAAATATCCTGGATGGAATCTGGAAATTTATTTATCATATCTCCCCATCACTTTTATCTCCCTTTCAATTAGTATAATGATGAGATGCTTCATATGTGTTTAAAACATTCTGAACATTTTATTTATATTTAATAAATACAGAAGAGTATATATTAATCAAAAGCAGGGGCAACCTGTCCCATTTTAAAACCTGAAGAGAAATAGAAATGTGCTATTCTCTGCCCCCACTTGAAAAAGTATGTGAATGAAAGTAAGATGGAAATTTTTTGGGTGGAGTGTTTCGTAGTCCAACAACTTAAAAAGAAATGAAACAGCAATATGTATATCAGGCTCTTAATACATTTTCAAAACTGCTAATCAGTCTTGATAATTTAGGAAAGAAAAAATAATCAGATGAAAAAAATTCATTATTGGTACCATGGGATTTTATGAAAGGTCATTCTTAAGCACAGTGCTATGTAACTTGATTCAGTTAAACCACTGATTGCATCAACAATATAATAATTATTTTTTTAAAAAAAGTTAAGGCTTAGGCAACCCTATCACCATAAGTGTTTTAATTATGCAAAGTAGGTGTTTTTCAGCAACAAAATGTGATGTTGACGTTCCTTGTCAGTAATGGCACCACAGTCTCCCCCCCCCCCCCATCATGAAATTATCTCCCCTTGTTTATATGTGCTAATTACATAAATATTATGTGATCTCATTTATACTTGCAAATTAAATAATTGCTTCAATGCTGATTGATGCAACATCTCATTGAACCACAAATCCTGTAAATGAGAAGCTCAATTACCAGGCATCTTTCAAGTGTCTATTTATGAATCAGAAATGATTCACAATCAAAAAATCAGAGTAGGCATGGATGGATGGATGTGTGTCTGTGTGTGTGTGTTTGTGTATGAGATGTGCACAGAAAATAAATGGACAAGCAAGGAAGCAGCAGATATGTTCTCTAATGGGATGCCAAATTGTGACCAAGAAGAATTATAGGTGCCTGACAATCCTGAGAGAAAGTGGACTGGCCTCATTTATTTTTACATAGGTAATTTTGATTACATCAAATTCACAAAGTCCCTTTGTATGTTAGTCAGCAGAAAGACTGCTGTGTAAAATCATATCCAACACCGATGTTCCACTAGTGCAGTGGTCTACTTTCACAATAGAACCTTACCCTCCATTCTCCTAAAGGTAAAGGTAAAGGACCCCTGGACAGTTAAGTCCAGTCAAAGACGACTATGAGGTTGCGGCACTCATCTCGCTTTCAGGCCAAGGGAGCCGGCGTTTGTCCACAGACAGCTTTCCGGGTCATGTGGCCAGCATGACTAAACTGCTACTGGCACAACGGAACACCGTGATGGAAACCAGAGTGCATTTACCTTCCTGCCACAGTGGTACCTATTTATCTACTTGCACTGGCATGCTTTCAAACTGCTAGGTTGGCAGGAGCTGGTACAGAGCAAAGGGAGCTCACCCCGTCACAGGGATTCAAGCCGCCAACCTTCTGATCAGCAAGCCCAAGAGGCTCAGTGGTTTAGACCACAGTGCCACCTGCTCCCTTGGCTAGACAGGGTACACAATACTGATCCAGATGGATCAATGTGTTGATTTCATATAAGGCAGTTTTGTATGTTCCTAGCTGATGGGGAATGAGCATCTTTGACCTCTCAGATATGACATATAGAGTAACTTAATGTGCCGAAAAATGCCACCCCTACCTACAGCTGCCATTTCTGTTTCTGGCCAAGTTGCTATTCTTTAGCAGCATAACAGGAAGAAACTGAACAAATGAATCATTCTCTTCTGACTTCATGCCAAAAAACCCCTTCACCTGCTGAGTTCTGCTGTTACACTGCTAAGGAACAAGAACATTGCTAGAAAATTGGCACCAAGTGGAATGCCTCTCTGCTGGCAGCTTAAAATCAAGCAGCCAACCCATTCAGTTCTTTGGTGAAACCAAATTAAGAGAATGTGCCCAGACATTTGCTTAGGAATGTACAGATGATGAAGTGGCAGTCTGAAATACACAGAATGAATAGCATCTATCAAAAGGTTGAAGAAAAGATAAATGATGGCTTGCTTCATAGATTAAAAGCCTAGGAGGCAGACATGCCCCAGTAAGCTCATTAGTGTCTGAACAAAAAAGACAGAAGTGAGCTTATGTGAATAGGGAAATAGATTGAGTAATTAACTAAAATTAGGTGCTGTCAGCTGTGGAAATCTGTGAGCGATATACACACGGCATCTTAAACTGGGCACTAAGTGACCTCTCTACAACTAACTCCTTTGCATTCACACTTGTGGAGCAACTGGGTGCAACCTTGCAGTTTGCAGCCGACAAAATGGAAGTGTGCTATATTATTATTATTATTATTATTATTATTATTATTATTATTATTATTATTATTATTATTTTCTATAACGCCCTTCATCTGAAGATTGCAATTACAATATTACAAGATTACAATATAAAAACAAAAAATATACGTACTATAACAACAAATAAAACCACTTATGTGGACTACCTTTACTCTTCCATTGACAAATGTCACCTTCTGTTCAAATTCAGTTCATGGTTCTGCCTGGGACTTGCAACTTTCCATACTTGTGTAACAATCTCTCTCTCTGTCTCTCTGCCTGCCTGTAAGCCTGTCTCTGTCTCTCTGTCTCTCTTTGTGATTCTCATCTCCCCGTCTCTGTCTTTCTCCTCCCCTTCCTTCTCCTCCCCACCTTTGGGCACCTTGCTCCCCTTTCAATGACTCCTGAGAGATGCAACTATGCTTTGATCCTGGAATGTTCCACTTTTCCTTAGGACATCCCTATTTTCATAGGAAAAATGTTGGAGAGTATGAAATAGGAAGTCCCTATTTTCATAGGAGAAATGTTGGAAGGTATGGCATTATTCCAATCCGTAAGCCATCTGAAGACAGCCCAATCTAGGGAAGTTTTTTTAAAAAAAATGTTTAATGTTTTGTTATGCTTTTATATACAGTGGTACCTCTAGTTACGAACTTAATGTGTTCCAAAGGTCCGTTCTTAACCTGAAACTGTTCTTAACTAGAGGCGTGCTTTTGCTAATGGGGCCTCTTGCTGCTGCTGCGCTGCTGGCACACGATTTCCGTTCTCATCCTGGGGCAAAGTTCTCAACTCAAGGTAACTCTTCCAGGTTAGTGGAGTTTGTAACCTGAAGCGTTTGTAACCTGAGGCGTTTGCAACTCGAGGTACCACTGTATGTTGGAAGCAGCCCAGAGTGGCGGGGGTAACCCAGTCAGATGGGTGGCATAGAATGATGATGATGATGATGATGATGATGATTAAATAGGACGTCCCTATTTTCATTTGAGAAATGTTGAAAGGTATGAGGGAGCTGAGAACAAACCAGATGGAATGAAGCCTCTAACCACATCCAACCCATAGGCCACAGGATTTCCACCCCACCACTTTACAAAGTCTTGTATTTACGGAACCTTGATCTGCACAATTCTTTCCCCTTCAAAAAAGGAACTGGGCATACATGATTTAGGCGTTCACATATCTTCACATGGAGACCCCATGCCACACACTGTGTGGTAAAAGCATAGGGGTGACATGCTTGCTTCACCACCAAGTCAACAGAATTGCCAGCCAGCAGCTGCTTGGTTGGACTCATAATGTACGTACAGATATTAGTATTCATTATGGATTTGCAAGCCAGCTGGTCACTGACCATGGAAGGGTGGCATAGAGCAACCCCAAAATCCAAATTGACAGCTGCTGAACTCAGTAATTTATTGGAGCTCCTTGAAGTTCTGCACAAACCCTCAGAACTGTTCGTGTCAAATTCAAAAGCTGTTCTTCACAAATTGTGAGCATCAATCACATCTTTCAATACAGAACCGGCTAATTGAGGACACAGAGAATCTGAGTCTTCTAGTCTGGTGTAGCCTTCTCCATTTGTAACTCTGATTGATAGGAATGCTTCAGAAGTTCAGCATTAAAATGTGGCATATATATATATATATATATATATATATATATATATTCTTAACAATGAATAAATTTCATCTTTAGGCATAGTCTAGGAATTGACTAATGAAAGCTAGTATCCTTGTTCATTTCTTTGTTCTTCTTATCTCTAACACCTGTAATATTTCCACCGACTAGAAATGTAATATTCTTCCCACCAACACATTCACAATCATCCAATATCCTCCATCTTCCTTTGTTCCGTTACTTAATTTTGTATTTCTCCACGCTGCCTCTCCTTTTGCAGCCGCTGTTGTAATCTGACCTGTTATCATCCAGTTCTTTTTACTTCTCAAGCCCCTGTTCACAATCTGTATTTTTCACAGAGAGCTCATTTTGTACTGCTGACCAAGCTAAGTAGCCTGCCTTATTTTTTAGCCCTCGCTAGGGACATAGTGGACTGCATTGGCAGGTTGCGTACTGTGTGCAATTTGGTATGCTGTAAATGTACAGGGAAAGGGCCGAACCAGGGAATGAGAATTGTGTCAATTGAAAAGGTAACACACAGAGCTACAGAAAGGTAGCTACAGATATATAAACTGGTTGTCACCCAATTTTTGTCTTGCATTTAAATAAGGCATTTTTAAGGTATACTATTTATATACCACTTAATCATTGGGATTTCTAAGCAATGTGCAAAAAATGTTTCATGAGAACAAGAGAAACTCGAACACAACCTTAAAATGCTTTCTGTAACATACCCTTCAATATTTCTCCAATCAAAATAGGGACATCATTAATAATAATAATAATAATAATAATAATAATAATAATAATTCTACTCCCCCAACTGCCTGGGTTGCCCCAACTACTCTTGGTGGCTTCCAGCATATATAAAAACATAAAACATTAATCACTAAAAAACTTCCCTATACAGGGCTGTTTTCAGATGTCTTCTAAAGGTTGTATAGTTACTTATCTCCTTGGCAGAGGTTGCATTACTCCATACCCTCCAACATTTCTCCAATGGAAATCCTAAGGAAAAGCAGGACATTCCATGATCAAATCTTAAACACGGATGGCTTCTGTAAATCCAGGATTGTCCCTGGAAAATAGGGACACTTAGAGGGTCTGACCTCATAAGGAAATGAGCTTGTGCTTTTCCCAGCTGTTGCTAAGTTCAGGAATCCATGTGCTTGCTCAAACTCTGACCCTTCACTGAATCACTGGTGGAGGAAGGGGGTGCAGTAGGTGTGGTTCGCCCCAGGTGTCATCCCTGAGGGGGGGTGACATCGCCACCCTGCCCCCTGGGACGCTCGCCTCGCCCCCGGGTGCACAGCATGTGTGCCACTCTGGGCGCCAGAGCAGCTAGCTCCGCCTCTGCACTGAATGTAGAGATTTCGGCAGGATCTGCCCCCTCCAATTCCCAATAGTACAATTGCAACTTGCCACCCTAGATCTGCAGTAAATCTAATCCTACGCTCTTGCCTTGCCTTGCCCACCCCAAATGCATATCCCCTTCTTTTTGTTTTCTCTACCCCGCTGCCCTGCTCAAGAATTCTACCACCACGCCTTTTTAGATACAAGGTGTTTATACTTTTCTGTAAATCATCCATTTGTCTGTGGTTTGCTTGCATTTGTGTGTGGGGGGGGGGTGGCACAATAACTAGTGTTCAGTAAAGGAATAATACCTTTGTTGAGAATGCAAGGTTATACCTGCGTATACATAGAAAATGAGCTCAGTGCTTCAATGCTATTTGCAGCGTTCTTAGCAGAAATCTATTTATACCAGCCATTTTGCTGAAGACTCTCAAAATATTTTCTTTTAGCACGGCAATCAGCACTTCCCCACTTTGGCTTCATTAACACTAACTGTATGTAAGTCATGAGCTAACAAACATTTTCTAACAAACCAACAAACATGGCCTATGTTCAGTTCAGTGTTGTCTCGTGCACAGAAGCCAAACTACCAAAAGTAGTGGTTTTTGCCCACACTTTCATTTTAAACAGCCCACTTCTGTCCTAGGGTCTCCATGACAGGATTAACTTTTCCACTTTAGGAAATAAAAATGCAAGAGTCTGTAGAAAGAAGGCAAGTTTAGACTCTCTTTCTGATTTTCTTTAAAAAACAAACAAACCACTTTTCCATCAAAAACTGAAAAAAATTCCCATCACTCATCTAGCTTTCATTCTAGCTAGAGTGGTACCTCGGGTTACAGACACTTCAGGTTACAGACGCTTCAGGTTACAGACTCCACTAACCCAGAAATAGTTCCTCAGGTTAAGAACTTTGTTTCAGGATAAGAACAAAAGTTACTCGGTGGCCGCACGGCGGCAGCGGGAGGCCCCATTAGCTAAAGTGGTACCTCGGGTTAAGAACAGTTTCAGATTAAGAACAGACCTCCGGAACAAATTAAGTTCTTAACATGAGGTACCACTGTACTTATACCACATATGTACAGATCACTGGCACACATACATCCTTCGCATACAAGCACACACTCTTCATGACCCCATTCTCTCTCTCTCTCTCTCTCTCTCACACACACACACACACACCCCAGAAATACTTCTTTCCTCTTGTCCCAAGTGTATCTCCTCCTCTCTCTCTCACCTTCCCTCTGCAGTGGTACCTATTTATCTACTTGTACTAGTGTGCTTTCGAACTGCTAGGTTGGCAGGAGTTGGGACAGAGCAATGGGTGCTCACTCCATCACGGGGATTCAAACCTCCAAGCTTCCGATCAGCAAGCCCAAGAGGCTCAGTGGTTTAGACACACCGCAACATTTAGATAACATATATAGGATGGAAATCCATTGTTTACCTGTAGAGCTAGGTCATGATGTGTCAAAGGTGATGCTTTACTTTGCCTCTTAGGTGAGCTTTGCATAATCATGGGCCATGGGGAGTTTATACAACATGGTTAGTTTACATAGCACCTTTATGTGACCCTTCATTGTGAAACCTTCCTTACTTCATTCCACCTACGTGGCAATTTTCAACTAACGACATTCCGTCTAACTCCTTATCTATCTCTTCCCCCAGCACATTCCATCTGATTCTTATTTTCTATTAGCTTCCCCCACAACACCGTAATCCAAACCCTTAGACCAAAAACTGAAATGCAAGAACTAGGAAGACAATGGCCACCTCTGCTTTTCTCTGTACTTTCATTTGGGTCAGGCAGAATGACATGGTTTGGTGCTGAAAGCTGAAAGGGGATGGGTGGACTGATAGATGGAGGATGCAGAGTGGGACATAAAACTGTGGACTGGAGCTCTTTACATCATCAAGAGGCAACACAAGTTAGCATAGAGAGGAGGAAATCCATCTAGCATTCATGAGTAAAGGCACATAGGATTGGCCTTTGCATTAGGATAGCTCTGTTTGAAATGAACTGTTTGGAAATTATAAGACACAAGTTTCAATGCTCCCAAGATTCAGTGAGGCGCTGAATTTTAAAAATATTCAAGAATTTAAAATATGTAAAGTTTGACATAAGATTGACACAAGCTTCAGCACTCCCAAGATTCAGTGGGGCACATGGAGGTTCAGTTGCCAGCAAGCACGATATCTGATAGAACAGATTTACTGTTGAGAGATGTTTTCCTTTATTTCTTTCTTGCAGATCAACTTTACAAAACTATATATCATATAAAAATTGCTCCCACACCATTAGCCTGCCCACATTACTAGATACATAATATATTCTATTCCTATATATTTCCCTTAATGCATTCATATTAATGAACTGAGAGGATCTGTTCTCTGTTTAAATTAATGTAACCCTAGCATCCCTGACTTCAGTACAGTCATACCTTGGAAGTCAAACAGCTTAGTTCTCGAACATTTTGGCTCCTGAATGCCACAAACCTGGAAGCGACTGTTCCAGTTTGCGAACTATTTTTGGAAGCTTCCTGCAGCCAATTAGAAATCGTGCTTTGGAACGGATTCTGTTCAACTTCCAAGATATGACTGTAATTTCCTGACTCTCACTGAAGTACTTGATTTCCCAATATTAATGTTGTATATTATATTTTTGGATGTTCATACATTTTTTTGGCATGGGTCATATAGATAAAGTGTCTGTTCCTAAAAACTCACATAATGACATCATGGTTGTCACGTGATTCAATGCTTTAAACAGGAGCTTAGGAATCTGGAAGCTGATAATTCCACAAACATTTTACTTACCTGCTTTATGCCTGATTAACTTTGGCTCCTTGCTTCATATCTACACAGACCCTGTCCCAAGCAAGTTGTGGAAGGTGGCGCTGATTTGCTGGTTCTCAGTGTGAAGGAACTGCTTTGCATACATGCATCCACCTCTGGGGGGTGTTTTGCATGCTCCACAGAAATGTAGTCAAGTGGTTAAGATCACCACAGGAAACAACTGTGTAGCAGAGATAGCTTTTACTTGGCAAACAAAAATGCATACTATATACTACAAGAAGTCTTCACTCTCTGAGCCCAGAGAAGGTCAAAGTCCAGTTGCTTGCAAAGTTCTGCAACTGTTCCCAAAATCTTCAATCTTCTCCACAGTTCCAATTCTTCCTCCATACTGCTCCACATTTTTCCCACTGTAAATGTTGTAACCTGAGCTCCTTTCCTACCCAGCATTATGTGATAATTCTGCCCAGTAGCAGAGATAAGATAATCACAAGATGCCTGCAGCAATTTCTGCTGGCTCATGGAGAATTGACCCTTTTTTCACTTTCCTTAACATGAAGTGGTACAACTCAGACACAGATTGACCACTTGAGTGGACTGTTTTAATATATTTATTTGCTGCTTAATCCAATGCCAAGACCAAAACATGGGATTCATATACAACACCATCACAATGTTGAAATATTTACCTTGTTGATGATTCAAATCAGCTATGAAATGTGTTCCAACAGCACACAGCTCATCTGTTCCTGTTGTGGCAGGTTGGGGGGGGGGGGATTTCCAGACAACCTAATGTTTACGTACGGAAGCTGCACTTTACCTCAGCTGTTTCCAGCTTCTCCCACTCAGCCTCTAACATGTTGAGTGACTCAAACTGAGCTCTTAAAGAGCAGCATATTCCCTATAGATCCAAGTCATTAAGAAATCTGTGCAAGCTGTACCCCAGCTAGAGGCACAATCTGACTGAATAAAGGCACCCAAAATATGTTTCAGACCAATCTGCCAGTTCCAATAGTCTGCCATTGTGATCTATGCTCAGAGGAAAACAGAAATACTTACATTTGATTGTGATATTGAATTTCATGTTTTAAAAGATCGGTACTGACATCCAAGCAGAACTGCAGAAAGGAACGTTGCAAGTCACTCTCAATTATGCACTCAGCAATCACCCAAATGCACCCTTCATTGTTTGTCATACAATTTGGACCAGCTTTGCATGAAAGATTTTCGTAATATTGCTTTACTTCATGCCAATCTTCATTTCCACAGCCCCTTGAGCAGTCTGTGCATTCTTTTTGTCTTGAAGACGCCAAATGTTGCCACTCGCATAATTTACATTCTAAAACTAGTTGTAACTTTGTGAAACACATTTCAGTGGAATGGCGCATGGATGCCTATGTGAAATGCTTTAGGGACTGTTGCTAAAGCTTCATGGTCCCAAAGAACCACAATCTGAAATATGTATGATACCATTGGATGGCTTGAATTGTATCTTCCCTTCTGTGAACTGGACACAATCCACCATCAGGGAAATGGGTGTTCCCACCCTCCCTTCCCTCTGCCTCCTAAAAATCTTTTCCTGGGACTTGTGGGACCACTGGGAATGGTGTGGGATAGAATTTGCATGTAAAGGTGAAGGTAAAGGTGACCCCTGACCATTAGGTCCAGTCGTGACCGACTCTGGGGTTGTGGCGCTCATCTCGCTTTATTGGCCAAGGGAGCCGGCGTACAGCTTCTGGGTCATGTGGCCAGCATGACTAAGCTGCTTCTGGCGAACCAGAGCAGCGCACAGAAATGCAATTTACCTTCCCGCCGGAGCGGTACCTATTTATCTACTTGCACTGGTGTGCTTTCGAACTGCTAGGTTGGCAGGAGCTGGGACTGAGCAACGGGAGCTCACCCCGTCGCGGGGATTCGAACTGCCGACCTTCTGATTGGCAAGTCCTAGGCTCTGTGGTTTAACCCACAGCACCACCCGCGTCCCTGCAAGAATTTGCATGTACAAAAGAACAACTTCCAAACCAAGCTAGTTACTTTTCAGAAGTACAGACACATCATTGCACTATTCAGGAGTCGGGTTGTGTGTCCTACCTTACAGAAGACAGGCCTGTGTTTGAAGGCATTTTTTTATTTGGAGGACAGTCAGGGGATATGTCCAGTTCAGGTCCACTTTAAAGAGGGAAAAAACATGAGGAGGAAGAGCAGGGTCCTTGAAGCTGCTTATTCACCTAGCAACACTACAATTTTCTCCATTATGGTGTGATGTATTGTATTTATATTTAAATTGCAGTAATTATTTCTAAAATTTGCACCTATAAATTCAAATCAGCACATGTGGGTTTTTTCCAGATCTGTGCACTTTTGAACTATTTTTTTTGTGATGCATTATTATTATTATTATTATTATTATTATTAAATTTATATACTGCCCTATACCAGCAGGTCTCAGTTTATGATTATTTGAAAAGTGTGGTGTATAAATGGCTGCCCTACTCAAGAGAGTAAGCACACAGTGGGTTCAAGACAGTATCTAGTTAACCAGCTTGAGACAAATGTTATTAAAAGGTATCTCTGCCTTTAGCTGTTCTTGGGAGAAAAGCAATGACAAAATTAGACAGCATCTTAAAAAGCAGAGACATCACCTTGCCAACAAAGGTCCGTGTAGTAAAAGCTATGGTTTTCCCAGTAGTGATATATGGAAGTGAGAGCTAGACCATAAAGAAGGCTGATCGCCGAAGAATTGATGCTTTTGAATTATGGTGCTGGAGGAGACTCTTGAGAGTCCCATGGACTGCAAGAAGATCAAACCTATCCATTCTTAAGGAAATCAGCCCTGAGTGCTCACTGGAAGGACAGATCATGAAGCTGAGGCTCCAATACTTTGGCCACCTCATGAGAAGTGAAGACTCCCTGAAAAAGACCCTGATGTTGGGAAAGATGGAGGGCACAAGGAGAAGGGGACAACAGAGGATGAGATGGTTGGATAGTGTTCTCGAAGCTACCAGCATGAGTTTGACCAAACTGCGGGAGGCAGTGGAACACAGGAGTGCCTGGCGTGCTCTGGTCCATGGGGTCACGAAGAGTCGGACACGACTAAATGACTAAACAACAACAACAGCCTTCAGCTGTAATTCTAATATAAATTACACGCCACTTGCCCTGATTTTGAATAAGCAAGCTGTAGTATATAGGAACCTTTTGAAAAAGAAAGCAAGTGATGAACTTAATCCAATACACCTCTACTCAAAAGTAATTAGGCATGTGTTGCTTTTCAATGAAAGCTGAGGACTCCCAGGTGTAGAGAAGCTTGGAAGGAAAGCAGGAGACAAGGGGCTGGATTCATTTCCTTTATTTGTTATTGGTTTCCCATTGATAAATCATTGCAAAACCAAACGTAAAATCAACTGAACAGAAGCATGGAAGTAATCCATTTTAATATTTCAGTTAATTGGCAATATGCTCATCCTTAATTCTCCCGACCATCTGTCTTATTCGACATATTTTGGATCCACTTTAGTGAGATAACCATTTTTACTGCAGGTTTAAAATTAAAGCCCAATAAATAAACACAGCTGGAGAATTTCAAAACTTACTAGCAAATAACGTATACACTTCTTGTGTACGCCAGAAACAGCACTCGTGGCTGGCCTTTCTGACTGCACATTTCTTTTTCAAAATAAGTACCAAGGGAAACCACCAAGGTTGAAACACTTTAGAAATAATTTATAGATTATATAGTTACAGTTCCTGCACTATAGTGAAATATTCATTCTTTGTAGACACATTCAATACTTTTACAATGTGGCTAATACATGAATTACAATATCCTGTGCCAGTTATTTCCTTGCTTTTAAAAGCTGATGTTTTGAAAATTCATGTCACAACTTATTACAATGATACTCTGCCTACTTTGATCATCCTGGTTTTTAGATTGACTTGGTATCATACTTTGCTTACAAGGATATTGCAAGCCAAAACATGTAAGAATTTGCAAGGAAACCAATAAGAGTTTTCATTGGACAGCAGCTTTTCTGAGATTTTCAACAATCATGCATTCCTATCCAAAGAAAATATAAATACAGATTGATGCTCTCTCTATCTCTCTCTCTCTCTCTCTGTGTGTGTGTGTGTGTGTGTCATGTTAAGCTGCTTTGGGAGAAAGGACAGGGCAAATAATTTTTAAAAATGAGGCGAGGGTTGTAGTGCATAACTTGATGAAGAAGTCAACCCAGTTGAATAAATAGGAAAGGAATTGAAAATAATAATAAAAACTGCTGCTAGCATAATGCAACTATACAAATCTATGGTGCTGTCAGGGGACTGCCATCAGCTCAGAGATGAGAGGTGGAAGGGCAGTTGGGTTACAGGGAGACTCCAAAGATTGTGAGAAGCAGCTCTTCCTCGGATGAGGAGAGAAGCCCCGCCAGTGTGGTGTAGTGGTTGAGAGCGGTAGTCTTGTAATCTGGGGAACCGGGTTTGTGTCTCCACTCCTCCACATGCAGCTGCTGGGTGACCTTGGGCCAGTCACACTTCCTTGAAGTCTCTCAGCCCCACTCACCTCACAGAGCGTTTGTTGTGGGGGAGGAAGGGAAAGGAGAATGTTAGCCGCTTTGAGACTCCTTAAAGGGAGTGAAAGGCGGGATATCAAATCCAAATTCTTCTTCTTCTTCTTCTTCTTCTCCAGTGGGGAAGGGATGCAGGAGTCAGAGGATGCTAGAGAGAGCCGCAACACCGAGCCTGAGCAAAGCGAGGGGGAGGCAGGTTCCCCTTTGCCCACGCCCTCTCTGCGCAGTTGGTTTATGCGCAGAGAGGGAAGGTGTAGGATGGGGGTCAAAAGACTGCTATGCTGGGGAAAGTTTAAGGACCGCCCACTCCCAGATTCTGCTAGAGATTGAGCAGACATGGACTTGAGACGCTCTGCACTGTAAATGTTTTGTACAGATAATAAAGCCTGGAAAAGACCGGTGGGAGTCTTGCCTGTTCGCTCTCGAGCAACCACGCCGGCACCTGACAGGTGCATAGTGGCATTATGGTGTGACTGCATTTGGAATACGGTGTATATTTCTTGCCTCCTCACCTCAAAAAGGATATTGTGGTGTGGGGAAAGGGTAAAAAAAAGAAGGGCAAACAAAATGACCAAAGAGGTGGAGCAACGAACCTATGAAGAAAGGGTTGTTGTGTTTTGGACTTTTCAGTTTAGAGAAAAGGCAAGTCAGAGGAGATACAACAGAGAGGTACAAAATTATGTGTGGCATGAAGAAAGAGGATGTAGATTTTCTCCAACTGTCACAATAGTAGAACTCAAAGCCATTCAGCAAAGCTGGATTTTGGGAGAGTCAGTACAGACAGATGAAACTTCCTTTTGGACACAGCACATACCGTATTTTTTGCTCTATAAGACTCACTTTTTCCCTCCTAAAAAGTAAGGGGAGATGTGTGTGCGTCTTATGGAGCGAATGCAGGCTGCACAGCTATCCCAGAAGCCAGAACAGCAAGAGGGATTGCTGCTTTCGCTGTGCAGCGATCCCTCTTGCTGTTCTGGCTTCTGAGATTCAGAATATTTTTTTTCTTGTTTTCCTCCTCCAAAAACTAGGAGCGTCTTGTGGTCTGGTGCATCTTATAGAGCAAAAAATACGGTAGTTAAGCGATGGAATTTGCAAGAGGTAGTGACGGTTACCAGCTTGGATGGCTTCAAAAGAGGGTTAGACTAAGGTTACCAGATGTCTCCGTTTCCCAGGGACAGTCCCTGAATCTACAAATCAGTCCCCTGACAAAATCCATCTATTTAGTAGGAAGTTGAAAAGTGTCCCCGGATTCATTGGGGAAAAATCTGGTAACCATAGGTTAGACAAACGCATGAAGGATAAGGCCATCAATGGTCACTAGCCACAATGGCCGTGGTCTATCTCCACTGCTGACTGTCAATGGAGTGTGCCTCCAAGGGTGAAGTCAAAGCCCTGTTAGCAGCACTGAAGTGACCTTCCTGGGGCACAAGCCTGGGCAGTGTGTATGGAGGTCCTGGGCAGCCCAGATGACAAGACACTGCCTTTTTTTGGGGGGGGGGGGCTCGATGATGTGCTCCAAAGGAAAGCAGAGCAATGCATTTGACACCAGCTTGGCTGCAGGAGTTGCCAGAATGAGACATACAAGGCGCCATCCCACCAGCTTAGGGACTGGATTCATGTAGTACTTCCTCTTTAGCCTTTTCTGCTCCTGAAGATACCCCGCAAGGAAGTAGAGGTTTAAGACCAGAGTTTTCCTTCTCTGGATCCCAGAAAGCACCACTGAGGCAACATGTGAAGAGGAGCTCAGCTAGAAGAGGAAGCCCATAGTAATAATAATAATAATAATAATAATAATAATAATAATAATAATACAGTGGTACCTCGGATTACATATGCTTCAGGTTACATACGCTTCAGGTTACAGACTCTGCTAACCCAGAAATAGTACCTCAGGTTAAGAACTTTGCTTCAGGATGAGAACAGTGGGAGGCCCCATTAGCTAAAGTGGTGATTCAGTTTCAGGTTAAGAACGGACCTCCAGAATGAATTAAGTACTTAACCCGAGGTACCACTGTAATAATTAATTTATACCATGCCCATCTGGCAGGGTTTCCCCAGCCACTCTGGGTGGCTTCCAACAAAATATTAAAATACTGTGATGCATCAAACATTAAAAGCTTCCCTAAACAGGGCTGCCTTCAGATGCCTTCTAAAAGTCTGGTAGTTGTTGTTCTCTTTGACATCTGGTGGGAGGGCGTTCCACAGGGAGGGCGCCACTACCGAGAAGGCCCTCTGCCTGGTTCCCTGTAACTTAGCTTCTTGCAGTGAGGGAACTGTCAGAAGGCTTGGCAGGGGGTTGGACTCGATGGCCCTTGTGGTCTCTTCCAACTCTATGATTCTATTCTATGATTCTAAGGCCCTCAGGGCTGAACCTCAGTGTCCGGGCAGAACGATGGGGGTGGAGACGCTCCTTCAGGTATACTGGACTGAGGCCGTTTAGGGCTTTAAAGGTCAGCACCAACACTTTGAATTGTGCTTGGAAACGTACAGGGAAGCAATGTAGGTCTTTCAAGACTGGTGTTATGTGGTCTCGGCGGCTGCTCCCAGTCACCAGTCTAGCTGCCGCATTCTGGATTAATTGTAGTTTCCGGTCACCTTCAACCGGGTAGCCCCACATAGAGTGCATATGCCTTTCTAACAAGAAAGAGGCAATGGCCACATTTGAAGCACATTCTTTTCCTCAGAGAATTCTGGGCCCTGTAGTATACCCTTCACTGAGTTAGTTCCCAGCAACCCTTAACAAGCTATGGTGTCCGTAATTATTTGAGGGGGGAAATGTGCTCTGGGTGTACTTTAAAGTTTTAGTGTGTACACAGATTCAGTTGGGAAGTGTCTTCCTTGAGAAGGCTCCCAGCTGCAGATCAGTAAGTGATGACATGAGCCAACGGCATACAAATACATCAGCACCCCTCAAGTTAATCAGAATTTGAATCACCTAGTTTGGCTTCTTGACTCATAATACAGAAAAATAGTACAGAACATAGTATTCTGTATTCTGTACAGAATATAGTAGCGATTCATCTGTTTTCACCTTCTGCCACTCCTGAATAAAAATCCATTTATTCAAAAACATGAAGATCACATTTTTCACCAAAGCTATTTGTTCTAGTTCCAGTCCTCAGGTTTTTTATTTTTATTTTTAAAAAAACGGAATTCTGCAGTTCCCATTATCTATTTTGCACTGTTTAACAAACAGTTCTAATAAATAACGTGCTGCATTCTCTTAATGAGGGTGATCCTGACAAATGTAGCGAAACAGAAGATGATGCATTTCTGAAGACACGATTAGACACAAATAACCGTTTCCCCTGTAATGTAGTAAGATTTTTAAAATTATTCTTACTGCTGTAGATTTAGTGCAGGTAGCATCATCTTTCAAACAGGGAGTCAATGATTACACAATGCGGAGCATTCTCCAAATCCATTCCATCTTTCCGTAACTTCATTTGATCATTAATTCAGAGGCTCATCCGATAGAGGATTCTGCTCGTTCAACATTTTATCAGCTCATCTGCTGATTGCTTTCCTGACACTTTGGCCTCCAGTAATACTTTCTCCCGATTGTCATCCAATCTCCTCCCCAGCCACCTTTCCTCCTTGCTGAAATAGAAGAAGAGCTCTTTAAGCCTCATCTTCTAGAGAGCTGCCTGAAGAATGTCCGGCCCAGGAGGCCCACCGGCTGTTGACATATTTGCACAGCAGCAGTTTCTTTTCATGATGAGAAGAAAGACAGGCACAAAGTAGGCACGCTGGAGAAGGACTGCTTAGAGCTTTATGGCAGCAGCTTCATTTCTCAAATCAGACCAATACTAAATAATAATAATAATAATAATAATCACTAAAGAACCAGTGTGTGTGGTTTGCAACTATTGTTTATAACATTTGCTAAAAGGAAAGAATAATGGAAAGCAAATTACTTGGCCACCAACTCTTATAGGCCAGCTAGTCTAACTCCCTACTCAATGCACGACACCCAGAGCTACAAAAGATCTGCAAGAGATAGCTGCGACACCTCTGCTTGAAGACCACCAAAGGCGATCCCACCACCCTTCTTGGCTCCAGTGTCTTTAAGGTTCTCCTGACGTTCAACTGATGTCTGCCCTCCTGAATCTTAAACCCATTAGATCACGAGTAGCCAACGTGATACCACTGAGATGTTGCTGGACCACAACTCCCCTAATATCTAACTGTGATGGGATGAAGAGCTGCTTGTGTGTAAATTGCGATCCCTCAGAGTTTGAACAGCTTCTCAAACCTCTGCCTGTGACGGAGCCCCTCCAGCATGGCTGCGTCAGTCGCTAGCAGAATCCGAAAGTGGCTGCTTTCGGAAACGTTTCCAACATAAAAGCTCCTTAACGGAAACACGTCTTCTGGACTCTCTGCGTGACAGTTTCCGCCGAGGAACGGGTGTTCCTATAGGAGGTCCTGAGACTTCCCCACTGTTTTCACTGGAAGCATCTCTGAGCCATTCCTCCGACTCTCCTTCTCTTGACGTTCCTGTTCGCCCCCTACTGGTTCCCTCTTCAGGTGTCAAGTCTCTCTCTACCTCAGAGAGCCTTGGCACCTCCTGTCCTGCCGATGGCAGTTCCCTGACATCCACCTCCCCTCCAGGGCCCCCTTCACCCCCTCCCGTCTCCTCCCCTACGGGTTGTGAGGAGGTAAAACCCCAGAAAGAACCTTCCTCATCGTCTGAAGTTTCGAACACCTTTCTCCACTCGTTGTGGTTCCTAGTCTCTCGGTACTCCTCGTCATCTGAGTCCGTTCCTTCTTCCAACTCCGACTCCGCGAATCCTTCCAGTTCCTCTTCCTCGTCTGTGGTGCCGAAATACTCCCTTCTAAACCTTGTTACCGGCTGTGGTTTCCGCGGGAATCTTTGGTGGAACGTTTCTGTTAAAACCTCGTCATTGACCTCCTCTGCAGTCACCCAGGTGTTTTCTGACTCCGGTTCCCCTTCCCACGCCACTAAATACTCCACCTGATTGCCCTTCCACCTGGAATCGAGGATTTCCGCTACATGGTTACTGCTTTCCCTCTCTTCCAAGACCGGTCCCCTGGTGTGCTCCTCTTCACCTCCCCCCTTGTACGGTGACAGTAATGACCTGTGGAACACTGGATGCAATTTCATGTGGTTGGGTAACCGGAGTTTGAAAGCCACTGGGTTGACCTGCTGAATGACCTCAAAGGGTCCCAATCTCTTGGGTCTTAATTTCTTACAACCCCCTTTGAACGGCAACCCTTGGGTGGACAACCACACCTGATCCCCCACCCTTATGGTTTCACCTTCCCTCCTGTTCTTGTCTGCCTGCTTCTTATATTGAGCCTTGGCCCTTTCTAAGTTGAGCTGAAGCTGACGATGGATCGCTTCCATCTCTTCTACAAAATGTTCGGCCGCTGGGACGCTCCATCTCTCGCCCCCCTCCCCCGGGAATGCCCTGGGGTGACACCCGTAATTGGCCAAAAAGGGGCTCATCCCTGTGGACACATGCTCCGCATTGTTGTAGGCAAATTCTGCCAGCGCCAGCTTTTCGACCCAATCATTCCCTCTGTCATTGACATAGCACCTCAGATATTGTTGGAGGATGCCATTTGCTCTTTCCGCCTGCCCGTTGGTTTCAGGATGCCGGGCCGTCGAAAAATTGACTTCCACGTGCAGCAAGCTCATGAGCTTCCTCCAGAACCTGGAAGTAAATTGTTTCCCGCGGTCCGAGACAACCCTCAAGGGGGCGCCATGCAGCCGGAAGACGTGTTCTACAAACAACTTCGCTGTTTCTTCCGCTGTGACTGCATGTGAACATGCTACAAAGTGGCACATCTTAGTTAACAGGTCCACTACTACCATGATGGCCGTCTTCCCTTTGGATTTGGGCAGATCCGTCATAAAATCTATTGATACCGCCTCCCAAGGCCGTTCTGGCGTGGGTAGTGGTTCCAATAACCCTGCCGGCGCCCTTCTTTCCCCCTTGGCCCTCTGGCATTGGTCACACCCTCTTACGTACTCCTTTACATCTTCCCTCACCTTGGGCCACCAAAACTCCCTGGTGACCATCCACATGGTCTTGTGTTGTCCAAAATGTCCCGCCGTGGGACTATCATGCAACTGCTTGAGTACCCTCCCTCTCAATTCACCTTCTGGTATATACAGCGCCCCTTTGTAATACAATGCCCCATTTCTTTCTTCAAAACCCTCCGGGCTCTCACCCTCTCCCCTGAGGCCTCTGAGCTTATTTTGGGCATATTCGTCAGTTTCCGTTTCTTCTACCAGCTCTCGTCTCCCCACCAGCGCCGCCCCACACACCCAGCGGTCCTCAGGAATGACATGTCTTTCTTCGCTTGCCCCCTCCCCTTCCAAGTACTCTGGTTTGCGTGAGAGAGCGTCCGCCCTGACGTTCTCTGGGCCTGGTACATAACAAATCTCAAAGTGGAATTTGGAAAATTCCTGTGCCCATCTCACTTGCCGTTGGTTGAGTACTCGAGCTGTTCTCCAATACTCCAAATTCTTGTGGTCGGTGCACACTTGCACCTTGTGTTGTGCCCCAATCAATAAATGTCTCCACCTCCGGAACGCTTCGTGAATGGCAAGTAGTTCCCTGTCATACACCGTGTAGTTCCGCTCGGACTTATTCAGCTTCCTCGAGAAAAAGGCACACGGTCTCCACTCCGACGTATTTCTTCCCGGCTGAAGAAGCACAGCCCCCACCGCTCTGTCTGACGCGTCTGTCTCCACCCTCATGGGCTTCTGTAGGTCCACATGCAGAAGTTGTTCTTCCGAAGCGAAAGCCCTTTTCAGTTCTTCAAAAGCTCTCTCCGCCTCCGCCGTCCAAACAAATTTCTTCTTGCTACTGAGGCAGTCGGTGATGGGCGCCGTCAAGTGTGCAAAATTCTTGATGAACTTCCGATAAAAGTTCCCAAACCCCAGGAATCTTTGCACATCCTTCTTGGTTTTCGGTGTCTTCCATTCCAGCACCGCCTGGACCTTGCCTGGATCCATGGCCAATCCTTGGTCTGACAGGCGGTACCCCAGGAATTCCACCTCCTTGGCATGAAACTGGCACTTCTCCAGTTTCACCCACAGCTGATTGGCTTGCAGCCGGCCCAACACTTCTCTCACGTCCCGCACATGCTGCTCTTCATTTTCCGAATACACCAACACGTCATCCAAAAAGGCCACACAATTCTTGTAGAGCAACGGCCCCAGGACGTGGTTGATGAAAGCTTGAAAACATGCGGAGCCGGCTTGGAGACCGAAGGGCATTACGAGGTATTCAAATGCTCCCAAAGGGGTGAACATGGTGGTCTTCCATTCATCCCCCTTCCTTATTCGTATCAGATTATACGCCCCCCGCAGGTCCAGTTTTGTAAAAATCTTCCCCTTCCTCACCCTGGTCAGAATGTCATCAATTCGGGGCATAGGAAAGGCCAGGGGTTCCGACACGGCGTTTAGGGCCCTGAAATCCACTACAAGTCTCGGCTTATCTGTGTTTTTTTTGTCCACAAAAAACACTGGGCTGCCCCCCACCGCTCGGGACTCTCTGATGAAACCCCTCTTCAGGTTTTTGTCAATGAACTCCCTCAGCTCCTGCATCTCCCCGTCTGACATGGCGTACAGCTTGCCCACTGGGAGTTGAGCCCCCGGGAGTAGGTTGATTTGACAGTCAAAGGGTCTATGCGGCGGCAGTTTGTCCGCTTCTCTTTCGCTGAATACGTTGCTCAGATCTGCATATTGCGGGGGCACCTCCCCTTGCTTCATTACCTCCATCCCAGCTAAGGTGATCTTGGCTCCCCCTGGATCCTTCCCCTGCTTGCAGTGTTCCAGGCAATGCGCCGACCCAAAGGAGACCACCCTCTGGTGCCATCCCACTAGAGGATCGTGAAGTGCCAGCCAGCTCATCCCCAAAATAATGGGAGCTCCTCCCAAGGTGGCCACATTAAACGCTATCCTCTCGGTGTGTCTTGCCACCCTCATTATCATGGGAACTGTCTGTTGGTTCACTTCTCCTCCCAACAGCTCTCTGCCGTCAATCGTGGTTACCTGCAGGGGTTTACTTAAGGGGAGGGTTTGTATCTGGTGCTCAGCTGCGAACTCCTTACTCCTGAAATTACAGGAGCTGCCTGAATCCAGCAGGGCCTTGATCTGTAGGGGGTGTCCATTTGGCAGCTCTAGCAACACCTCTATCACTAGAGCAGGCCTGGGAGGTTCTGGTGCGGGCACTCTCACTGCTTTTGAGCCTGGCTGCTGTGCCCCGACGGCAGCCAGGCGTTGGCTTTTACTTGCTCTGTGCTTTCCTCCTCCTCTCCCCCAACAGCTCCTGCCATGCCTTGCCATTCCTTTCTCCGTGGACAGACTCTGGCAAAGTGTCCTGGCTGTTGGCAGAGATAGCATTTTTCCCCGCCCTTTCCCTCTTTCTTCCGCCCTTCACCGATGTTTGAAACTGTGCGCGCACGCGCTGTTCCCACTTCCATCGGCTCTGCCGGCGGGAAAGGCTGCTCTGGAATGTCTGGAATGCGGAGCTCCCTCCAACGTTCTCCTTTCCCCTCCCGCTTCTCCAAAGCCCTCGCTTCCTGGCGCGCTCCAATGGCTAGCGCGGCTTTAGTCAGCTGGTCCATAGACTCTGCTCTGGGGTTCCGGGAAAGTTCATCTTTCAAGGACGAAGACAGACCCTCTTCGAAAAGCATTTGAATGGGCTCAGAAGCCAAGTCCCACCCCAATCGATGAATCAACATAGTGAACTCAGTCCAGTACTCACGGACAGTCCGGTTTCCCTGTTTGCAAGCCATTAACTGCCTTCGCACCCCTCCCTGCTCAATGTCACTGGAAAACATCAGGTCCATGGCACGAAAAAACTTCATTGCGTCCTTTAGGATCTCATTATTTGCTGCCATCAAGGGTCTAACCCAGTCCTTCGCCCCTGATTCGAGGTGGCTAATTACAAAAGCCACTCGCGATTCCTCATCAGGGAAGTCATCGAATTGCAGATTGAGAGCATATTGCATCTCTGTCCTAAAGGCATGGTAGTTCCTGGGGTCCCCCCCAAATTTCTGCACCAATCCTGGCATCTTTCTGTTGAGTGGGGTGGCTTTCTCCCTCCCCCTCTCTGCATCCTGAGCCCTCCTTTCTTCCAGCCTCGCCGTCTGCAAGGCAAGCTGGATTTCCAACGTCCTATACCTTTCCTCCAGGCTTGGACCTCCTCCAGCTGCCCCTCCGGTTCCTGCTGGTTCGCTCATGATGCCTCTCCCTGGCACAAGCTAGCTTTCGGTGACTTTCGGATTGCTGTGATGGGATGAAGAGCTGCTTGTGTGTAAATTGCGATCCCTCAGAGTTTGAACAGCTTCTCAAACCTCTGCCTGTGACGGAGCCCCTCCAGCATGGCTGCGTCAGTCGCTAGCAGAATCCGAAAGTGGCTGCTTTCGGAAACGTTTCCAACATAAAAGCTCCTTAACGGAAACACGTCTTCTGGACTCTCTGCGTGACAGTTTCCGCCGAGGAACGGGTGTTCCTATAGGAGGTCCTGAGACTTCCCCACTGTTTTCACTGGAAGCATCTCTGAGCCATTCCTCCGACTCTCCTTCTCTTGACGTTCCTGTTCGCCCCCTACTGGTTCCCTCTTCAGGTGTCAAGTCTCTCTCTACCTCAGAGAGCCTTGGCACCTCCTGTCCTGCCGATGGCAGTTCCCTGACACTAACCATTGGCCTTTGGGCTGGGGCTGTGAGATCCACATTGGCTATCACTGCATTAAACCTATTCCAGCCCTCTGGGACAACAGAAATGGCTTCCCCATCTTCTGTGTGACATCCCTTTCAGTATATGAAGATGTCTACTATGCCCCACCTCCATCAATTCTTCTGTAGCCTAAACATTCCTAGTTCTTACAGTTCTTCCTCGCAGAACTTGCTTTCAAACCACTGGCCATCTTCATTTCCTTCCTTTGAACCTCTTTCCATTTGACTTCCTCCTACATATACCACTCCTACATATATCTCCTCTTCCAATAAAAGCAAACTCCAATTGATATTTCCTGCTGTAAGCAGGGGGGGGGGGGCAGAAACAGTATGTTGATTGCTAGCATATATCCAAATACATCAGTCAGTTCTTAAGAGAAAAGGGGACAGCTCCATTACATGCTAGCATTGAGTGGACTTACTTGTCACTGCTCAAACTGGATAAAAGCTTTTAGACATTTCTTCTGATTAGGCGGCTTTTAATTACCACACACACAAATGAACATGTTTTTCCTGTCCATTTCATTCTGAACATCAACCACAGTTCAATTATCGACACAGCTTTGTATAGAGTAGATATTTGACTTGTCTAGTCAATATCCTAGCTTGAGAGCCATTAATATGCAGCATTACTATTTGGCCAATATGCTTAGGTATGTTGATTTTCTCCTTTCACCCACTCTGGAAACACTTATCCAATAGGAAATAGTTATCCCAGGAGGTTCTCTCTTCTTCTCTGCCCTCTCCCTCATACAAAACTTGGAGCAACAGCAAGCAGATGATCCAGGCAGCAGCAGGAGAAAGTGCCAGTAAGAGAAACTACTCTGGGAAGTAAGGATGAAATGTGTGGTTCCTGGTCCCCTTTCTCAAGAGCTATGAAACACACACCATGGCATCACCAGCCTGGTCTAAATGAGGTCCTAGAATCCTATAAAGACATGCACCAGTTCTTTTGACAAGCAGAGATTCTACAATTTCTGGAGGACAATAGGCAGAGTTATGTGTTGGAGCTGAGCTAATAGCAGGCTGCAGGCAGAAGACAGAGAGCGAGAACTAAGCTTGATTTCTGCTTGAATCCAAGGCTGTGACTACGGGAGAAGCAAGACCTTCCACGGTATTGATGACTTAATCTCTTCCATCATAGGCTCAGGTTGTATCATATCTTTAAGTAAACCATATATCATAAAGACACCACAGTCTCTACTGTCCTTCATTCCAAGGAAACTGAACCCCAAATAAGTGCCTGGAACCCCTGGAATTGTGCACTGCTCAGAAACTGGGGCAGCTTGCAAAAGTATTAATTGTAATGGATCATCCATTTAAAAAAAAAAATCAACAAAATTATTGCAATTCTTTTCTCACCCTGAGGAAGGAAGGAAATAATTTTACCAGCTGCAAATCACAACCTTCCCGCATAGCTTGATTGGCTTTCATGCTCACCGGAGGTTCCCAACTGCTGTAGCAGGAAATACTGCACATTCGTAAATATGAAACACATCTGACAGGTTCCATCACATTTCTACTAAGATGCCATTTATGGACCGGATGATGCATTTCAGTGTCAAGGATTTGCAAAGCCACAATTTTCATGCAGTGATGGCAATTACAGCGAGATAACTTGGCTGTTTCTTTTTAACGGTAATACATTTTTCTACACCTGAGGCTCTCCTCAAGTTTCCTTACATCCACGTTGGCCTTTGGCAATTTTCTACTGAATACCACTGTTCCAGTACTTACTTTTAAATGGGGAAATTTGTAGCCTCCAACATTCAAGCTATCAGATACTCAGCAGCTTATAGCGGTGATTCATCTCTTCTGGAAAGGTTTTAAATGCAAGAATGTAGACTCGGGGTATGAGCACTAGTTCATACTTTAAGCGTTCCAGAGTAAGAGCTTTGAATCTCAGGTTCATGGGATCATAGGTACTTAATGCCAAAGCCTTCACACATTCCCTCTCTTTCTGGATTTCTATATGTCCTATTTAAATTGAAAGTATCAGTCATTTCTTTCTGCACTGACAGAGAAGAAGAAGAAGAGTTTGGATTTGATATCCTGCCTTTCACTCCCCTTCAGGAGTCTCAAAGCGGCTAACATTCTCCTTTCCCTTCCTCCCCCACAACAAACACTCTGTGAGGTAAGTGGGGCTGAGAGACTTCAAAGAAGTGTGACTGGTCCAAGGTCACCCAGCAGCTGCATGTGGAGGAGCGGAGACTCGAACCCGGTTCCCCAGATTACAAGACTACCACTCTTAACCACTACACCACACTGGCAGTTTAGAAATATAGGAAAGCTACCTTAGTCAGAGTTAGCCCATTGGTACATCTAGTTAAGGACTGTCTACACCAGGGATGGTAAACTTGTGGCCTTCTGGATGTCAGACTCACAGCATGGCGAGTGAGCAGGGATGATGAATATTATAGGTCGGCAACATCTGGAAGGATACAGGTTCACCACTCCTGGTCCAGACCAACTGATAGCACTTTTCAGGGTTTCAAATAGGAATCTTCTCTAGACTTCCCTGAGATGCCAGGGACTGAACCCCAGACCTTTTGCAAATGAGGCAAGTGATCTACCACTGAACCAAAGGCCATCTCGCAAGTCCGAGAGCTCAGGCTGTTCCTCTTCTGAAACCTGAAAACTGGGCAGGAAAGAACCTGTTGTCATTTGGGTGACACACTCACCCAAAACACCAAACTGAAATGAAATCAAGTGCACAAGTCAACAAAGGAGGAAGCTCCACCACATTCAAAAAGTGAGCACGCCATAATGGCTGTAACTAGCAAGATCTTTTGCTAGAAAAGTAATCCGTATTCTAGCTGAAAAGCTAAACAAGAATACTAATCCACTTAGAGGCCACATGTCTGACAATAATGAGATGGGACAGTGATAAATTCAGCTGACTTCCAATAAGCCTTTCATGGCCACCCATGGGTTGTACTTCTGTTGTTTTGCAATTACATTCCAAAGGGAATCTGTCCTCTTTGGAGATTGCATTCTGGTGAAATAAGCATTTGAGCTGCCCATGGGTCTAGAACAATAATATCTCCTATATATTTTACATAGAAAGTAAAAGCTACTGCACCTGGCAATTCTTTAAAAGAAAATTTTCCTCAACATGTCACCCCCCTCTTCAGAGTATGTTCTCTTAAAGGGCCATGACTGTCACTGAGCATTTCAAAATTTCAGTTGAAGCTGCCTTGCGTGCCTTCCTCTTATCCAGTCACTCTAATTCAAACCTGCAGCTGGATTAAACAAATTATGAGAATCCTCAGTCAAATGGAAATAGAGAGAAAAACAGAGGACTGTGAGGGGGGAGACCAGCCTTCAGGTTCTTTTTCATTTGACTGAAAAATTATTTTTAAACGTGCTTCTTCTTATTCTTATTTCATCTCTTAATAGAATTGACTGCACCAGCCACATTTGTTGCAGCTTTTAAGAAGCTACAGAAGTGCAGTAGCTGAGCTGCGATCTGTTCCCATTTCAGATCTCACCTTTGCTGAGGACTCACCAGGTAGCTTTAGGCCTTCATAGCTTTTGTGAAAAGACTGGGAACAAAAGAAGTAGTAGTCTGGAACATAGAGACTCCCAAGGAGAACGTGCAATTTAAGAGAGCAAGTGTCATTAGGGAAGATGCAATGGTTACATTCCTGGGTACCTCATTTATATGTGAAATTACCTATAGCAAGAAACCCCATAGTAGGCAGAGACCCTGGTAGAAAATGGACTGAATAACAGGAACCCAAGCAAAAGACCTGAAGGAAGGTGTGAAGAGGTAAAAAAAAAAAGAGAGCCATTTTATACGCTTTCTGACCAGCCAGTCTACAGCTGTCCGGTAAGATGATTTAATGCTCATTTAATTAAACGAATTATACATTTTAAGAGACTCCCACTCAAAAACTATCACCTTTATATCTGACTTAGAAAATACTGATAGTTTACGTAACATGATAATCAAATGAATATTGCATTCTACCATCTATCATGCAATTTAGACGCTGATTAAAAAATTATACAAAATCTGAAAGATTCATGATTCAGTTGCAAAACCAGGATTTCTTATGCACAGTAAATCTGCCAAGCAATAAATTTGGTTTTGTGTCAGTCATAATGCCTGGGCTGTTGTTTTCCTCCTCCTGCCAAGACGTCATAAATTTAGTCTACATTCACAAAACAGAATAAATAAGCCAATAGGACCATATTGGGAAATACTGAATTATTTCACAATATATGCAGATTTCCTCAATGTTACTGTTGAATCCAAAAGGCATGCAAAAACATATGCATTGTGATTTGCCAATAATTTAAGAGAATGGCAGCCATAAGGATGCACACACTCACAAACACACATGGGCAGATCAGACCTATCATTAGGGTGGCTATTTGCACATCCTCAGAAAGGAGAAAAAAAGAACAGGATACTGAGTTGCATTAAAACATCACATGCTAACGTATATGTATAGCTGCAAAGTTTAAAAATAATTGCTATGATTTAACTAGAAATACAATACACCTCCCAACAGGGGTGGGAACTATGGGTTGATCTACACACAGGAAAAAACCGCTATAAATAAGTCAGAAATTAAATTGTTATAACAAAAGGGGGGGGGGACACTATTGAAAATCACTAAGAATTTTTATTTTATTTTTAAATTTATTTTTGCTCCCCAGTGCCATCTGGTGTTGCATGTTTATAACACATTTGAAACAGTGGTTTTTGATTAATGTAGCTGAGTCCTATGTGACTACTCAGGGGTGACTTGTGTGCCTTCCCAGGTACTAACTGGTGATGAGCAACTTCAGGGCCCCTGTTATTCCTTCTTGTGGTTGCTTATTTTTAAACCAGACTTGGACTGGTTTAAACCCTTCAAATGGAGAAAGCCTTCAGTGAAGCATCGTCTGACAAAAGCATTCAAAGAAAAACTATCTTCTGGAAAGCAATACACAGAGCCACCCTACTTAAAGGTAAAGGTAAAGGTACCCCTGCCCGTACGGGCCAGTCTTGACAGACTCTAGGGTTGTGCGCCCATCTCACTCAAAGAGGCCGGGGGCCAGCGCTGTCCGGAGACACTTCCGGGTCACGTGGCCAGCGTGACATCGCTGCTCTGGCGAGCCAGAGCCGCACACAGAAACGCCATTTACCTTCCCGCTATAAAGCGGTCCGTATTTATCTACTTGCCCCCGGGAATGCTTTCGAACTGCTAGGTTGGCAGGCGCTGGGACCGAACAACGGGAGCGCACCCCGCCGCAGGGATTCGAACCACCGACCTTTCGATCGGCAAGCCCTAGGCACTGAGGCTTTTACCCACAGCGCCACCCGCCACCCTACTTACTACTACTGATATTAATATTGTGCAGCATGAAGTGGCTAAAAGCAGACTAACTAATGCCTTTTGGAAATAAAGCATTGTCCAGACCTATAAAATATTATTCAAATTTTACTTCAAAACAAACAGAAACATCAAATGATACATCGTAAACATCCATACAATGCCTTGTGCTGTCCAGCACAGACTCAGCATTTTAGAAGTAAAAGATAATTCCAGAAATCAAAATGGTGTCACTCCCAGATTCCAGCCTGCCTTAGCCTGCCTAAGGCTGTGCAGTTTCTTGGAGAGCCATTATCACATCCTTTTTTTCTCTGAGGCATTCAGAAAAAGACTAACAGTCACCACCCTTTCAAGATGGCGCATTTGCAACTCAATAGCCTCATCACATGATCAAAGCTTGCATTCAGTTTAGAGTAACAGAAAACAATCAACAGGTGATCCTCAACCCATTGAGGAGTTTAGAGCCCCTTAGAAAAGCACTGTGGGGAAACCCCAATGCTAGCAATGCACATGGAGCCATTCTCCATGTTAAACCTTCATTCATTTCAGTGTCAATTAAACCAATTATACTTTACACACTCTGATCTCAGGACCCAAGAAGACTGTCAAGCCTGACTGCAACCGTCTAAGTTTGTTGGAAATCACTGCTTTCAATGCATTTTTAATTCAGCTGGGACTTCTGGCCCACATTAACAACTCTGAGTTGGGGACCGGGGAATGATAGTTCTTCTGCAGATTACTCAAATGAAATATGGAGTACACGCGCATTTCAGGTGACGGAGGGGACCTCCCTTTTTCCATGTTGCTGACCCCCAAAGAGTAGCAAGAGGCTGACCCCCAAAGAGTAGCGAAACAGGCTCTGATGGTGTTTCCTGCTTGGCAGGGGGTTGGACTCGATGGCCCTTGTGGTCTCTTCCAACTCTATGATTCTATGATTCTATGATTCTAGGCCAAAGCTGCTCTAGAAACCTAGAGCAGCTAAGTCGGAGAAGAGAAATGAGCTGCAGGGTTCCTCTTAACAGCCTGCCCAACCCAGTCCATTGCACTGTCTTGTCCCACCCACTGAGATTTTTACACTCAAGTGGGATTATTCATTCACTCTATCTGTGTACCACTCACATAACTTAGCTATCCAGGCAGTTTACAGAGACTTTGAAAATAATAATAATAATAATAATACCAATACAGTTCCAGTTTTACTAATTAGCCCCTCAACACCCCCCCCACACACACTAAAGCCATACTCTGAGCCATGCTACAACTACACAGCTGGTGCCAACTGAGCAGAGTAGGCAAGAGGGGCAAGCAGAACAACAGCTTGGTCATGAACCTCCTCCACTCCATGTGCAGATGAGCAGAGAGGCAATGTGAGGGTTGCTGGGTAGCTCAATTGGTTAGAGTGTGGTGCTGATAACACCAAGGTTGCAGGTTTGATCCCCATATGGGACAGCTGCATATTCCTGCATTGCAGCAGGTTGGACTATATGATCCTCAGGGTCCCTTCCAACTCTAGGATTCTATCTAGAGCAAAGTCAAAAGATGATAAAGCAGGAGGGGGGGCGGTATCATACATTGGATATCATGCAGAAGGGAGGAACCCACAAATATTACTTTGAGTGCCAGTAATGCACACAGAGACCTAGATAAGTCAAGCTGGGGACTCAAGAGAGTTGCGAGAAGATTCAGGTAGCCAGACCAGAGGAGACAGCTATCTCAGCAGGAGCCAGGAGAAGCTTCAAATAGGACTGCTCTGCTATGGTTTTCAACAAGCCCTGAGCAGCACTTTTTCTTCTTCTTCTTTTTGGACACCAGAATATTTTTCCAAGGAAAACCCCATTCAAGAAAGAAAGGTATTGAACAATCTCCCCAGGTTTATTTTAGTTTTTGGTATCTTTTAAATTGCAATCATAAATGGCAGGGTGGGCATTAAATGACATATTTTTAAATTATACAAGTGTAATTTATTTCCAGTAATGCACAATTATGTTTTTCAATTACATCTTTAGTAATTCTTGTCATTGTCAAATTTTTAAATTATGGCGGCTATAAATATACTCAGAGGTTCATTTTTATTTTTTTTTTGTAAAAAGGCAATTTTTAATGCAAAGAGTACATTTTACAAAATTGGGGCTGCAGTCCTAGGTGCCCTTCCTTTTGTGGGAAGTAAGCAGCAGAGTTCCATAATATAGTTCCATAATATAGTTTCATAATATAGACCTAGATTCAGGTAGGTAGCTGTGTTGGTCTGATGCAGTGTGTGTGTATGTGTGTGTGTGTGTGTGTGTGTAAAAATATTTGTCCAGTAGCACCTTAGAGACCAACTAAATATGTTCTTGGTAAAAGCTTTCATGTGCATGCACACTTATTCAGGTAATATAGACCTGGCATGAAATCAAACCTGAATTGGCCTAAGCCCTCATGATAGGATGGGCTAGGTTGCGGCTGATTTCAGTCTTGTGTTGCATTTCTGCTTGCAGATTTAACACACTGGGTGGGATGCAATCACTGTGGTAGCCTCTTGACAGGAGTTGCTGCTGAGGGCATATAACACTGGGCCTGAAAGACCTACATTGGCTCCCAGTACGTTTCCAAGAACAATTCAAAGTGGTGGTGCTGACTTTTAAAGCTCTAAACCGTCCCGGCCCAGTATTCCTGAAGGAGTGTCTCCACCCCCATCATTCAGTCCGGATGCTGAGGTCCAGCTCCAAGGGCCTTCTGGTGGTTCCCTCACTGTGAGAAGCGTAGTTACAGGGAACCAGGCAGATGGCCTTCTCGGTAGTGGTGCCCGCCCTGTGGAACACCCTCCCATCAGATGTCAAGGAAATAAACAACTATCAGACTTTTAGAAGACATCTAAAGGCAGCCCTGTTTAGTGAAGTTTTTAATGTTTAATGTTTTATCGTGTTTTTAATATTCTGTTGGGAGCAGCTCAGAGTGGCTGGGGAGACCCAGCCAGATGGGCGAGGTATAAGTAATAACTTCCTCCTCCTCCTCCTCCTCCTCCTCCTCTTCTTCTTCTTCTTCTTCTTCTTCTTCTTCTTCTTGGGAGGGAAGAGCTAGGTGGTGGGGAGATAGGCATGGTGCAAACACACTGGCAGGAATGCCAGATTGGCTCTGCCACTGTATTTGCACCATGTCAGTCTCCCCATTACCTATCCCTCTTCCTTCCAGCAAGCAACTGCACCCCACCTGCCAGAACGCTAGCACAGCAGCTCCGACTCATCTCCCTGGAAGTGCTGGGCCTTGAACCCAGAACCTTCTATATGCAAAGCATGTGCTCAGTGCTTCTCCATTCAGGACCACTATATCTTCTGCAATAGCCAGGACCACCATGATTAAAACTACCATTTCTACAGCATTTTCACATCACGGTGGCTCCTGTCCTTTGGTGCTGACAAAACTACCTTGGGCCTATTGACGACTATTTTGCTGGCTTCTGAATGTCCCTCCTCAATTCTGTACTAAGAGTGGATATCTACTTCCCGTTCTTCTGTTACTAGCTTTTTTATGTTTCCCTCAATTATCTTACGTCTACATGTTTTCTGTTACACTCACCCACGAACTTCTGTTAAGGTTCTTGATCAATTTGTGTTGACCAAAAAATCATTTGAACGGTGGCATTACTCTTCTCCCTCTCTCCGCTTTCCTATAATGTGTATTAGGAAAATGTGTTTTATGTATGGTAGGAAAGTTGTTTTCTTCTGGTACAGTGTGCAGGAGTTCATTTTCCTCCTTTACAGCATGATGAAAACAACATTCTAATCAGCTGCACAAACATGCAATTACATTCTATTATCCCCAATTAAAATTGCAGGAGGAACATTCTAACAGCTCAATTTAAATATTTAATAAACCATAATTCTAAGCTACTACTAACAGGATGTGTGACTCTTTTAGGTGTTGAAAAGAAAATGTATGAATCTGTTTGAAACTGGATTCCCAAAAGCTTTTAAAAAATATTTGACTTGCAATCCTAAACACATGTAGACAACATGTGTTCTTTCTGTAGGGTGAAGAGTTATGAATTTATTCTATTAACAGTGTAAGGCAGCCGATATTGCTTACTTCAGAGTATTCTAGGGTATGAGAGAGCTAATGTTTTGCATGTCACCAGTCTGTTCTTCCCAATTTAACATATTGCCTCTATTTATTTATTTTTTGTTTGTTTGGTTCAGAAACTTCCAATTTTGCCTCTGAACCCATTGAGATAAACTTCATCAAAAAATTTCCAGACCTAAATTGCCCCAAGGTGATTGTGTTAATCAGCTTTCCTATTAAAATATTTTTGCAGCTAATTATTTTGAACTGGTGTCTCTGTAACCGTACCTGAAGGCTTAGTTCCTACAGAGATCCTAATGTCAATAACTCTGCAAGCCCAATGTTTTTTTTAAAAAAAATCCTCTTAAATTAAAAAAAGAAAGCCATGTTGCCTGCTAATAATTATATAGTGCTGTTAACGTACTTAAAACAACAGAATGATGGGATTGAACCAAAGGCTTTGTGGAAGAGGTGGTATTTGAAGGAATAGAGTAGTCCAAGTTGTGACATGGATGTGATTCTTCTTCACAACAGAGTACATGGAGCTGTAACCCCAAAATGATATAAGCCATTTTCGAATTAGCTAGGCTGCTGAAATTTCAGGTCAAATGGATTTACCTTACAGAAGCGGATGGGGTGTTAGGAAATTCCGTTCCACCTTAAAAGGGAGCAGGCTTTGTGAGTCACAGAGTCTGCATATTTCCTGTTCACAGGAAGTTTATGTTTTGTCTATTACTTTTGTTTCTCTCTCTGTGCCTGAGACACCAAAGCAGGCAGTCATGTTTTCTTTGTTCTGACCAACGCTGAATAAACTTGTAAATAATGCTCTCCTGCGTGCATCTTTCGCTGTGTGCATTATCTGCTGATAGAGCATGCATCAGCTCTGGAATGTGGCAAGCTATTTCTGGAGCTCGGGTCGCTAATTGCTGATACTGCGTGTTTACGGGAGATCGATGGACGTCCGGAGGCGGCTTGGGGGCCATGATGGACTTTGTCTCCCTGGCAGTATCCCAACATGGGGATGGTCTACTGAAATCAACCTGCCTACTTGCTCGAACGTTTGCAGACCCGGTGACCCATAGACACAGTTCAGGAGCAGAATTTACAGTATGGTGGTGGTGTACAAAGCTGCACTCTGGTTGCTCCTAGCGCGGCTCAGAACAGCTATGGAGGTGCCCAGTTTGGCGGACAGGTTTCCTTGTAGGGCATGAGTGAAGCAGTCTGGCCGTGCCTCCTCAGTATGCACAGGGCTCTTCTCTGCTGAGGTAGGACCAGTTCGTCCAATGCCTCCAACAATGGATACTCCATATCATGGCAGTGAAATTACCGTCGTAATGGAGGAAATAGAAAACATGAACATCTATGCTTCTCTGGCACCATCTAAGAAAAAGAAGAAATAAAGAAGTCCTGGAGGTCAACGGGGAAAGACTAAGAAACTCAGATCTGTATACCTTCTGCATTGTTACGGGACATGGGTGGCGCTGTGGTCTAAACCACTGAAGAAGAAGAAGAAGAAGAGTTTGGATTTGATATCCCGCCTTTCACTCCCTTTTAAGGAGTCTCAAAGCGGCTAACATTCTCCTTTCCCTTCCTCCCCCACAACAAGCACTCTGTGAGGTGAGTGGGGCTGAGAGACTGTGACTGGCCCAAGGTCACCCAGCAGCTGCATGTGGAGGAGCGGAGACGCGAACCCGGTTACCCAGATTACGTGACTACCGCTCTTAACCACTACACCACACTACACTACACTGAGCCTCTTGGGCTTGATGATCAGATGGCCGGCGGTTCAAATCCCTGCGATAGGGTGAGTTCCTGTTGCTCTGTCGCAGCTCCTGCCAACCTAGCAGTTCGAAAGCATGTCAGTGCAAGTAGATAAATAGGTACCGCTGTGGCGGGAAGGTAAACAGTGTTTCCGTGCACTCTGCCTTCCATCACGGTGTCCCATTGTGTCAGAAGCAGTTGAGTCCTGCTGGCGACATAACCCGGAAAGCTGTCTGTGGACAAATGGCAGCTCCTTCGACATCCTCCATAGTCACCTTTGACTGGACTTAACCATACAGTGAAGCTCCCAAATCTTCCCCAGTCTGAAATTAACAAGCTCGGTGAGAAATCGGTGAGAAGGCCAAGTTAGCAAAAGAAGGTCTAGACCAGGCTTCCTCAAACTCAAGCCTCCAGATGTTTTGAGACTACAATTCCCATCATCCCTGACCACTGGCCCTGCTAGCTAGGGATCATGGGAGTTGTAGGCCAAAAACATCTGGAGGGCCGAATTTGAGGAAGCCTGGTTTAGACCCAAAATTAAAGATGTCTCCCATGACTGCTGTAGTTTCAGACATTCCACATTTCCGTAAAATTCTCTCTTACAGCAGCGGCTTCTGCAGATGACCTGCTTCTTCAGCATCCAACCTGATTTGCTTGCAGAAAGCTTACTTGTTGGTTAGACTGTGTCTAGTCTTTACCAAGCATTCATTCTGGTTTGTTTCCAGGATGGTCATACGACAATGCGCCTCTGCCCTGATTTCATGGCAGGATGTTTACATGTCTTAAAGGTAAAGGTACCCCTGCCCGTATGGGCCAGTCTTGACAGACTCTAGGGTTGTGCGCCCATCTCACTCAAGAAGCCGAGGGCCAGCGCTATCTGGAGACACTTCCGGGTCACGTGGCCAGCGTGACATCGCTGCTCTGGCGAGCCAGAGCCGCACACGGAACGCCGTTTACCTTCCCGCTAGTAAGCGGTCCCTATTTATCTACTTGCACCCGGGAGTGCTTTCAAACTGCTAGGTTGGCAGGCGCTGGGACCGAGCAACGGGAGCGCACCCCACCGCGGGGATTTGAACCACCGACCTTTCAATCGGCAAGCCCTAGGCACTGAGGCTTTTACCCACAGCGCCACCCGCGTCCCTTTTCCACCCGCGTCCCTACTGTTAATCATTTGTTCATCCCGGACACCTGAGTGCATTTCCACATCAAATTTTCAAGCTGTAAGTCTGTTCCAGCAGGTCTTTTAAGTGGATTTATTGCACTGGGATCTTATTTAAAGTGGATTTTGTTTTAAGTGCATCTGTTACACTGCTAGAGTAATAGCATTCTAACACACAGTTCATTCTATATCATAATTATTATTTTTAATGTAAAATACTTTAAACGGATATGTGTACCTACATTTGACTCCATTGCTGTACTGAGGTAACATCTCTGCCTAGTTCCAAAAGTCTCTCTAAGCAGCAGCTAGAGATAATTCACTGGAGAGAAGCCAAAAAGTATGATAACAGTAATTTCCATCCAGTATAGCCCATGGCATTATTGCTAAGTGCCCTGATGTATTTGCTGCAGAAATGTGCACATGGGCCCTCAAAGTTCTGTGCTGCTAATAAATGGCAAGTAATAGGTTCCTTGCCATATCAGATTACAATTCTTATCAGGTGACAGTATCTGTTTATCCCTATGTAAATATCAGGGCTTGATCAATCCACATACATTATAAATCTGTCAACAACATTTAGATTTTTATTGGTCCAATGAAATGTCAAGACAAGTTAATATACTACATTAAGCATCAGCCAGTGTCAGGTTTTTTCCTGTAGTCTAAGGAGGAGAATGACCACTTGAGTTTGCATTCAGTACTGCATTCAAAAAAAGCACTTCAACAGTATATTGAAGTCCTTTTCATTTGCTGCCTCCATGCTCAGATTAAATGTATGGAGAGGTTAATAGCACCATTCTCACTGAGTCCTGCTGCTGGTCTCACCCCAAGACTCTGCAGATTAGTAATCTGAAAGACATCTGGTCCTATGGGTGAACAGATGTATCCTGTATGCACCCTCTTTCAGACTTTCCAGCTAATGTATTTGGGGATAGGTCCAGCAGGGTAATAAGGACGGAGGTGGCACTGTGGGTTAAACCATAGAGCCTAGGACTTGCCGATCAGAAGGTTGGCGGTTCGAATCCCCACAACTGGGTGAGCTCCCATTGCTCAGTCCCAGCTCCTGCCAACCTAGCAGTTCGAAAGCACGTCAAAGTGCACGTAGATAAATAGGTACCGCTCCGGCGGGAAGATAAATGGCGTTTCCGTGCGCTGCTCTGATTCACCAGAAGCGGTTTAGTCATGCTGGCCACATGAGCCGGAAGCTGTACGCCAGCTCCCTCGGCCAATAAAGCGAGATGAGCGCCGCAACCCCAAAGTCGGTCACGATTGGACCTAATGGTCAGGGGTCCCTTTACTTTTACCAGCAGGGTAAGACACCATGAAGGAGTACCAACTTGGCCCCACAACCATGGGTGCCTGGGGCCTTGGGTGCCATGCAGTGTGCATGGCCCTGGCATCAACATTTGTGGGTGCCTGGCCTCTTCATGGGGAATTTTGTGGGTGTTCGGGCACCCAGGGCCCCAGGGAGCTGGCACCCATGACAACATGGTTCCAGCAGGCATAAACTTTGCCCTATACATTTATAGCACACATGAAAGCAACAAAAGAAAGGACTATTGATGTAAGTCTTTGCTATGGATTGAATTAAATATGATGGGGAAGGTGCCAAAAATGACAATAGCATATAGTAGATCAGGCTTCCTCCAGATGTTTTTGGCCTACAACCCCCATGATTCCTAGCTAGCAGGGCCAATGGTCAGGGATGAGGGAAACTGTAGTCTCAAAACATCTGGAGGGCTGAGATTGAGGAAGCCTGTAGTAGAACTTATTGCCTCACCTACTTTGTCTGAATTTTGATACCAACCATATTCTCTTATCTGTCCTGGTGTTTCTCCTATTCTGCAGCCCTCATGCCACACAATGGATGGATCTTGTGGATATCTATTTTATTGAAATTCAGCTAACACATTGGCTAAATGTGAGCCCCGTGTCGAGATTTTCCCTCAGCCATAAACATTGTAGGCAGCCATGGGCAAGCTGCAATGCTGACCGCCTCAGTACCCCAATCTGCAAAATGGAGATTGCAAAATTAATCTACTTTACAGGGTATCTTACAGTAAGGCTAGAGGATGTGGGGGGCGCTGTGGTCTAAACCACTGAGCCTCTTGGGCTTGCTAATCAGAAGGTTGGCGGTTCGAATCCCCGCGACAGAGTGAGCTGCCGTTGCTCTGTCCCAGCTCCTGCCAACCTAGTAGTACGAAAGCACATCAAAGTCAAGTAGATAAATAGGTAGTGCTGTGTGGGAAGGTAAACGATGTTTCTGTGCACTCTGGTTTCCATCACGGTGTTCCATTGTGCCAGAAGCGGTTTAGTCATGCTGGCCACATGACCCAGAAAGCTGTCTGTGGACAAACGCTGGCTGCCTTGGCCTGAAAGTGAGATGAGCACTGCAACCCCATAGTCACCTTTAACTGGACTTAACTGTCCAGGGGTCCTTTACCGTTATCTTTTACAGTAAGGCTCACACGGTGGCCATAAGCACCCTGTTTTTGAAGTGTTTTGAACATCCAAACCATACTACATGTAAATGTTACAGAATATAATTAAAGAAATAGATTCTTGTTTTCACTAGACCTCTAAAATGAATATAATTTTTCCATGTGACATTTAATTGATCATTTTTGAAAGTCATTTTTGAAAATTTCAGGTGACATACCTGCTTATAACCTTATGCAGGCTGTCGAAACCAATGGCAACAACACTTTTGGCCGGAGCACATGTATTACTTCAGAAAGGCACTCAACTGATTTACTATAGCCAATGAAATGTTTCCAAACCTGGATTTTATTTTATTTTTTCAAAAAAGCTTATATAGATTCTTTCCCTTTCAGCACAACAAAGAATTGAGTTCGAGTTATTGCTTTGGGTGCTGATTTATGCCTTCAGGGAACGTCTATTCATTTACTCAGCCAAATTCAAGTTGATTAATTTTGTTATCGATCGCCATGTCTTGTTTACTATTACAAGGGAGTTGCAGGTTAATTCCATCCCCTGTGCTCTTGACACCAAGCCTACTAAATTATTGACTTGTGCAAGTATATTGGTCATTATTTCATTTATTCTCTGTAATAGATTTCTTTATAGGCTGCATTTCCCATCAACTCACTATTGCCCTGGCTAAATCTTATTTCAAAATGGATGCCTGAAGTATCATCACATTATTGCTCCAAATGCAATACTGTTCCCCCACCCGAGTGCCTTTCTTGTAACTTCATAAGGGAAGGGCTAAGCTCAGCAAAACACAAGGAACCTCAGAGCAGGTTTGAGGAAGAATCGTTACGGCTGTTTTCTTGTACAACATTCCAAAAATGCTGACTGGAGAGGCCAAAACAGCCTCTTAACACTGTTCAGTTATCTGCTTCTTGTGAGAATTGGTCATTTGGAATATAAGTGCATCCACGTTACAGCTCATTTATGTTTAATGGTTGCCGTACTTGTCTAGCACAGTGCTGCTGCCTCTGCGGTTACTGCCATGCTGAATAAGTGGAAACACTTTTGCCTGCATGGTCCGTCCCCACACGCACACACAGATGCTGGGTTGCATTGAACATTGCATGACTGTTCTTCTCTTGCAGTGGAACTTTCTTTTCTCTCCAGCCCTGCACCTCAGTGCTCTGGACACTCCCTCAACCCCCTGGGGCAGATTTGGTGAGTGGTTTTAGGGGCTTGGAGGGAAGAGAGAATGGGGGTACAACCTACTGTGTTTAAAGAGCTGTTCAACAGTGGAATTCGCTGCCAAGGAGTGTGGTGGAGTCTCCTTCCTTGGAGGTCTTTAAGCAGAGGCTTGACAACCATATGTCAGGAGTGCTCTGATGGTGTTTCCTGCTTGGCAGGGGGTTGGACTCGATGGCCCTTGTGGTCTCTTCCAACTCTATGATTCTATGATTCTAAATGACCATTATTTTGGCAAAGGCATTGCTTGCAAGGCATTAGGGGGGAGAAAACATGGAGATAGATAGCCTTTTTTCTAGGGTTGCCATACACCCAGAATTTCCCAGACATTCTCGGAATTCGGCCATCGGAAACTGTATCTGGGTGGAAATCACATAAACGTCCGTGAAAATCTGGACGTACGGCAACCCATGTTGTAGTGTAGATTTTGGCGGATTTCCTTAAAAATAGCTCAAAAGCTTGATTTTTTTTTCTTGAGATTTTGCAGGAAAAAACTCCACAACTTTTCTATCCATATTTTCACTTTTTCAAAAATGGCAACCCTTTTCTTTTCATAAGTGGTGGACGTGTAAGAAAGCGAGGGGATTTGGGGAGATGATATATGATGAGATACAAAAGATGTTTAAAATGACTATACAAAAACAACAACCCTGAAGCTTTTCTTTTGGGGATCATAGAGACAGAAGTCACCCCCCCCCAAAAAAAAAAAGATGATTAAGTTGTTTATGTATGTTACAGCTGCAGCTTGGATTCTCTCTGCACAAAAATGAAAAGAAGCAGAAATGCCGCTAAGGAAAAATGAATAAGCAAGGTGATGGATTATGCAGAAGTGGCAAAGTTAATAGCTAAAATAAGAGAACCTAATGAGGAAGCTTTTGTGGGAGAATAGAAACCCTTTTTGGCTTATTTAAGGAAATATTATTATATGACGAACACGCAAGCAGGATTTGAACTGTGAGCAACAGAAGGGATTAAGGATTATAGCAGTTTTGTTAAGGTTTAAGGGACACAGAAGGTAGGGTGCAGCAGAGGGAGAGAAACAGAAAAAACCATGGGAAAGGGGTGGGAAGTTTTTAAAAAGGGTGTTTTTAATATGTATTGAAATGCATGTGCGAAATTTTGGAAAACTAATTTTAAAAACTTTAGGGGAAAATGGGGGGAAACTCATGTACCTTAGCCTTTGCAACAAGGTATGATTAGCATGGGGATGTGGGTGGTGCTGTGGTCTAAACCACTGAGCCTAGGTCTTGCCGATCAGAAGGTCGGCGGTTCAAATCCCCGCGAAGGGATGAGCTCCCGTTGCTCAATCCCTGCTCCTGCCAACCTAGCAGTTCGAAAGCACGTCAAAGTGCAAGTAGATAAATAGGTACAGCTCTGGTGGGAAGGTAAACGGTGTTTCCGTGCGCTGCTCTGCTTTCACCAGAAGTGGCTTATTCATGCTGGCCACATGACCCGGCCACATAAAGCGAGATAAGCGCCGCAACCCCAGAGTCGTCCGGGACTGAACCTAATGGTCAAGGGTCCCTTTACCTTTACCTTTTTATGATTTGCATGGTGTGTTGAAGGAGCACTTGGAAACTGGTGTAGCATTCTCATCTACACTGGGAGAGATGGGAAATCTTATCCATATCTAAATTGTATAGGGATGGTATTGACTGCATTGCACAGGTATAAAGAGCTAAGAAACTGGCGCGTGCTGGGGACAAACAGTACGCTAGCAGGAGATGCTAGTTAGATAATGAATAACAAGCTTGGCACCTGTTCTAACAGCGGTAGTTTTCATTCCTTAGTGTGCTCCTACTAACCCAAAACTAGCAAACATCTAGCAAATCAACAACTAAAGCCCGCTGTGTACAGCTCTTGCAAACATATTTCTAATGATCCCCCCCCCCCCATAACTCAAACACTGGTTTTGGTGTGCGGCATTTTGGGAATCAAGTGCCAATGTCCAAAGACATCTGAATTTCAGTGTAGGAAATTGACTGAATATAGAACCACAGCTTTGTTAGATTGTGTTCATTTATTCATTTCCATGGGCTATGATGAATAAACAGAACTGTGTGCTTCTAACATGAGAACTGATTTCCACAAATGCGGCTATGCATTCCACTATGTTATGGATCACGGGAAGGATTGTATTCTGTCGTTTATAACAGGCATTCTCCTGTACTTTCTAAATACTCTTTAATATACACATGTTTCTATGAGAACTGAGAAGGCTAGAACAACAAACGGAAAGATTGTGACAAAACAGATGTGCAGAATCTTAATTTATGCATGTAAACAGGTCTTTTGTGTTCTGGACCAGATCTAAGTATAGTCATCCCAAGACGAATAATGTCATTTATAAAGCCAGTCTTGCAAAGGCAGAGAAATTGTCTTGATATTCTTTTGAGATATATACTGTATACACCCATACACATATATATGGTGTGAATCTCCTGCAAATTCTCAGAAACAAATGTATTTATCTGTATGGCCCTGAGTACATCTAAGCTGATAATCAAAAACTCATTTAAAAACCAATACTATTTTCAATGGATTAAGCATATCAAATGCAGTGAGGGTTAGTGAATTTGGAAAACTATAGGTTTTGAAGAAGGAAACTGGCATGGCTATGGTCTAGGTCACAGATGCATGGAAATCACTTTATTTCTCCAGGCGTGAGCCTTTTCTCACATATACATGCTGATCGTTTGATGACTGTAACATCCAGTGGACCGCCACAGTCATAAAAGCATAAATCAAAGTTTTGTATCATCTCTCATCCCTCAAAAAACATACTTCTGCAAAATGTGTTTAGGACCAAAGTACTAGTGGGTAAATTAGAGGCAATATTTTTAACAGAACATTACAGAGTCCTTGCCAAACTTGAGGGAGATCAGGCCATTTTATGTTCCCAGTGGTAAATTCTGTCGATTCTCACAGTTGGACTGTGGACAGTGGGGAGGAAAGGATCCAACTTGATGACTCGATCTCGTTCCCCACTCTTGCTTCATACTATTTTTGTTATGAAGTGATACTGGGTGTGGTCCACTCCCAGTGGAAGGTGCAAGATTTTAACTGATTCCAATAGTTCAGGATTGAACCCTATGCTTACTGAACTTAGTGAGCTCTTCTAAATCCAAGGAAGTATCTGTTCCAATCTTCTTACAATTATAATATTTACAAGCACACTGAGCTGAACCATACTATGTGTGGAAGTTAAAACAAGATTATGATTTATTATTTTCTTTTAAAAATATGGATTCTCCTATGCACTGCTGATTAGAAAATGTTTTCAGATTCCGGGGTTACTACTAATATCCGTGGATAACTCTGAAGATCACTTTAGAGTATTTTGCAGGTTTGTTCATAAATACATATTCATATAAGCCATCATGTCAAAAGGAATCTTGCTCATTCTAATCAATTTTATGCAATAAATTTACATCAGAATTGCTTCACTGCAGATATCGACATGATGCACCATTGTGATGTTCTTCGCCAGAGCTTGTTTCAAGGATGCATAAAACAAGCTCATTCATGTAACTCAAAGGAAAGGCACATTGACTGAACCCAAGACTTGCTGTACTGGCTGATAAGTACATAGCGTGAGAGGTGTAATATGATTACGGTGCACAAGGAAGAAGTCTATTTCAGCATTTGGATGTTTTCCAGTATAAATACTAAGATTGGAAATTATAGTTAAAATGGCTGCAATAATCTATAGATATCACATTTGCTTAAGTGTTGCCAGTACTATTTGGTGAACTGGACGTCCCTTTCAGTTGGGGTGACCAACCCTTTCTAGACCTGAGAGTCACACTGATGGATGGCAAATGCTCTGAGGGCTGGATGCCAGCACTGGGTGTGGACAACATACATTGACCCGTATGTACATGCACACGCACATACTCATCACGCATATATACATTCACTGTATACATTTACTGTATGCTTGTGAAACGTGGACCGCTTATAAATGCCATCCCCAACTCCTCGAAAGATTCTCTGAAAAAAAATACACATCACTTGGGAAGACAGGCAAACTAATGCCAGTGTACTGGAAGAAGCAAAGATCACCAGTGTCAAAGCAATGATTCTTCAACATCAACTTCTTGGACCGGTCATGTTGTGCGGATGCCTGATTATCGTCTTCCAAAGCAACTATTCCAAAGTTAAAAATGGAAAGCGTAATGCTGGTGGTCAACAGAAGACTCTATCAAGGCAAATCTTTAAAAAAAGTAGTATAAACACTGACAACTGGGAAACACTGGCCTGTGAGCACCCCATTTGGAGAACAGCCTTTACCAAAGGTGTCATGGGCTTTCAAGACGATTAAATTCAGGACAAAAGAGAGAAATGTACTAAGATGAAGGCACACTTGGCAAACCCTCACCGTGATCAACTCCTGCCTGGAAACCTATGTCGCCACTGTGGAAGGACATCTAGTTCCAGAATTGGCCTCCACAGTCACTTACGGACTCACTATTAAAATTGTGTTTATGGAAGATAATCTTACTCCGCTATGAGTGATTGCCAAAGAAGAAGAAGATATACATTCAGGCAAGCAGACACACACATACAGGCGTGCACACACATTTAAATAGACAACCACACACTACCAATCAGCAGATCTCCTCTCGGCACTGAGATGGTGTGGGAAGTCATCCACTTACTTTGCAAAGACTCCTCTTCTCCCACTGGTGTGGTGTCACTAAGACCTACTTATCACTCAGGAAACTGGTTTCATCAGCCCTGCCTTAACAGAACTGAAGTGGGAATGTGCAAAACCTTTCATACTCTTTCTTTGACTATTATATAGCTCATCCAGTCAGTCTTTCAGACACCCTTTGATATGTGTTATTCCACATATGCAAGGATTTCCTGCGCATGTCCCCTCCTCTGACTGGATCAGAAGTCACAGCACACTACAGGGCAAATTAGATTTATATTGCGGGAAATTACTAACCAGACAGCTGAGAATCAAAGAATTTACAATCTTTACCTTTTGCTGTAAAGATGGATGAGTATGCCTTTTGTTGCAGGACTAAAATAATGATTGCACAGGTAGTATTTAAGATGGACTAGCAGGTCTTTTGCTAAAGGTAAGGTACAGAAGAGGCAGGAGGACCCTAATATCAAACATAGAGAGGAGAGGCAGGTAGATGCCAAATGGACCTGCATGGAGCAGAAATAGAATTGAGAGATAATTTGGGATGCAAGTACATGTTGTTGAAAATCATCCTTTCATTTCACATTGCAGCTTTCATGAAGTAGAGCACAAAGCCCAGCCAAAAGCCATAATTTAAGAAAACCATATTGAGTGGTGACCTAATGAAAGCAAAAAAAAATGGAATGTCACTCATGAGTCATGCTGCATTCTGCAATACTCTCCTTCAAATATCTCAGTGCCTGGAATGATGAAGGGAAATTGTTTTATTTTGGAAGGCAATCTTATTTTCAGTTGTGGAAAACATGTTTTGTTGCCAGCGGTCTTGGAAATATAGCACGGCTATCAAACCCAACTGCTAGCAATAACAGAATGTAATAGAATTTAATTCCCCCTCAGCATTAATAAGCATGTGTGGAAATGACAGATTGGACGCACCGCTCAGAGTATGATGCCATCTTACACCAGGCACAGCCAGGGCCCCACCCTCTGCCCTCGCCAAATAAATCCAGGCCTCAAGGTGCCAATATGGATCCCATAGGTGTAGTGGGGCCCTTGAGGACTTTCTATGGTCTGCCCTTTCAGTGACACCCTCCTCACCTACTTGCTACCCCTTTTGTCATGAGGCACTGCCCAGTGTCCAAATGCACTTATGGGCCAAAAAAGGTGGGTGAACTCTGCTCTAGGGCCAGCTCCTACTGCTCTAGGCGACATCCACTGATCTGCCAAACACTACCATTTGGCTACCAGGCTCTGCCCAGAGTTTCAGAATCTGTACTTCAGATGACCTGACGATGCTAAGACCATGCAAGACTTTTATTTATATTTTTCAACCCTGTCTGTCAGTCTTCAGGAACCTCCATCATGCTGGGTCATAGGGAGGGAGGGAGGGAGGGAGGGAAAATCCATTAATTTTACAGCAGACATATTGTGGTGTCAGGTGATCCATTAGGAAGATGGGGTAGGAAGCAGCCAAGAATGATAAGAGAAACAGTGCTATATTGCTTATATATTTTTCTCTGTCCTTTTGGGATCCAGAAAGTGGAAACATTCATTCTTTCATTATATTTGACCTTTCAAGCTCAGACCTTTCTCATTTTCAAGCGGCAGATGTATAGATTTCAAGAGAGCTCAAAGTCTACTTTCCCATCATGTTGGTGTGCAAACTCTTATATCCCTGTGTGCCTTGGAACTTATTTAGCTATGTTATCTGCCCTTATTCACAATTTTCAGAAAAGCCGTTTAAAATCTCAGAGCAGGGAAATACTGGTGGCAGTGTGTTTCTTATTCTGATCTTTGTGAGGGATTACAGGGTTTTATTTCATTATTCTCTTGTAGTTGGAATAGCATGTGGATTCCCACATGGAGAACCACCAACTCCTGTTTTTATCTTTCTTTGCCACATGTTCACCAGACTTGCTTCCTGACTTGAAACACTTCTTCCTGTTGGTTCTTTGTGGGGGTGGGGGGCCTTTTTCTGAACCCCGTCAAGAAATGAAAAAAGGGAAATCCAACAAATATTGACTAGAGAAAGAGCATCTATTCAAAGCAGCTTTCTTCTTGAGAGAGGCTTCAAACAGAGTTGGATATCAGCCTCACCATGTGGTGTTTCATTCATAGCAAAGATTAACCCCCAGGAGAATGGCAAGGGGAAGCTGTGCTGTAGAAGTGTGTTCCAGTCAAAATGGAATTATACAGTCATGCCTTTCGTTGAAGAACATCACCCGAGATCCTTCTGCTTCTATTATTCTCTATTCAAGGCATAGGAAAACTCGGCCCTCCAGAAGTTTTGGCATTACAACTCCCATCATCCCTAACTAACAGGACCAGTGGTCAGGGATGATGGGAATTGTAGTCTCAAAACATCTGGAGGGCCGAGTTTGCCTATGCCTGCTCTACTCAAAAAAATCTCACTTTGCATGCATTACATTTATGCATTGCAGAAATATGCATTACATATTTAAAGATGTATTTAAATATTGAACATATGGATGTGTCAGGGAACTGCCTAGAACCATTACAGAATGCTTTTCCAACTGCCCTTTCTCTTGGTCTGTATGGTTTAAAGCTGTGTTGTAATGCTTGAAATTCATCCCTAGGTGTCACTGTAGCTCGGTTTGCATTAACAGCAGTAGAGCAGCACCTTGTGGCAGAACATAAGAAAGACACCCTTTGAAAATGGTCCTTCCTTCCTTCCTCTCTACGGAAGGGAAGAGAAACCACCCCAAGCTCCATAAAACCAGACTACACTTAGTTTGTAAAAGCAAACAGCCACGGGGAAACACGAGGGCACAGGAAGACACGTGAAAGGACTGTTTATAAAGAAAGATGCTTCCTGCAAGGAGCCATGTTACGGATTGGTTACAATACCATCAGTTACATGAAATGTTTAAATTAGATAGAAAAAAAATGGTTTTCTGGACCAAAGCTCACAATTCAAAAAAGAAACAAAGAGAAACTTTTGTCCAAAATGTATAATTTGTTATTAGAGTGGGAAACAAAAGACAAGCTTGTGAAAGCCTCAATGACATAAGAGAACCAGAAGAACATACGTTTAGAGAAGATTGGAAAAATGTTTATTGAATATAGAGGAAATAATTGTGTAATTGTGAAAACGCTGGCAGCATTAAATTCAACAGTGTAAACAGGTTTTGATGGATGCAATAATGGAATACTGAATGGTATAGTTTCTGTAAAATATGCAGGGATTTATGATACGTAAAATGAACCATGGAAAGAGCAGAAGGGAAGACATTGATATCTTAAGGATGTAAAAATGAGTATTCTAAATTGTAAAACAGAAAATTTAATAAAAATTGTGTGTGTGTGTGCTTCCAAGTGCAACAAACCATTTCCTACTGAATAAAATCAGTGTTCAAAGCTCCACGCAGAGGCGGCCCATACCATTTCGCCACTTGAGGCAAAATGGGAAGCTGTCCACCCCACCAATGCCCTGCTTACTGGGGCCATGCAGTGGCGGCGCAACCCCAGTGCTGGTAGCAGGGGGGTAGGTGGGGCACTTGTGGGGGTGCTGCCCCATGGGATTCTGCCACCCAGGGTGGCTACTTCACCCCCCCCCTCGTGGGCAGGCTGGCCCTGGCGCTACATATGGAATAAAGCAGAGTAAACATATTTATGTGTTTACAGTATAAACTTCCCCAGCAAACCCAGTTTCCAAAGCAATCTGGAAGCTTAAACCCTACTAAAGTGACTACATTTGGTCAAGTTATTAATCACTTGTGCTGTGTCTGTTGCTCCATCATAAGGAAAGACATGACTGACTGATTTACGAATAATGTAGATATTGGGAAGTGGGGGCATTTCTCCGGGAATTAAACACTCAATAAATATTCTAACCACAGACATCAAAACAAGAAATGGCATTTTCTTGAGGTTTTAATGAGGTTCTATTTCCAGGCTAAGCTGCAGCCTTTATTTGACTATTATGGCTTAAGCTTTTTCTGAAGAATAGCCCGAGAGAGAGAGACTGCTCACACTGCAGCCCTAGAGTGACATCTACAGCATGAAAACACAGTATATTCTAGGAAAGAAAGCAGGTGTTAAAAAAAACAAACCAAATTTGTTCTGCTTGCGGTGGAAGGAAGAGCATAGGATTAATGAATTGATGGATTGCATAAGGATAAGGGGGAAAGGAAACCAATTTGTTTCTTTAGCTGCAGTACATACATAACCAGCAAACAGCTTTGCAATTGCAGCAAAGCTGTGAAGCAGACCAATTTCCTTATAGCTTTTTACCACCATCTTTTCCCTACTGTCCAGTGCACATGATTCCTCTAGCTTACACCCTTTAGAAAGGAAGAGGGACCTTGTCTGACAAGGTGAAAGCAGAATTGGAAGGGATTGTTACGGGAGCTGTTCTAGAGGAAGAACTGCGAGAGGAGAGACACATTCTGCTGACCATCAGGCCATGGCTTTTCCCACCTGCTTTGCCCCACCCTCCAGACCTAGGAGCCTTTCCCAGACCTTGACTTTGAGAACTGTAGAAGCACCTGGGAAGAGAGAAGAAGAGTTCTGGGATATATATATATATATATATATATATATAGTATACTACAAAATCTACGAAATCTACGAAATCTACGAAAATCTACGAAAGCATATATATATATATATATATATAGTAATATATATATGCAGGTTTTGGTGTCCTCGGGTGTCTTCCCGTGTAAAAGTTGGGGTGTCTAGGCGACGTTTCGACGAGGTCTCACTCGTCATCTTCAGGCTGGTGCTTTCGGCTTCTTGTTACTGGAACAGAGCAGGATCTCAGTGTTTGAGTTCCTATAAATACTGTTGAGGAGGTGTGGTGTATAGCCTCCAATGTTCTGGGCAGAGAGGAGGTTCCCAGGCTAGTGTGCCTTTTCTTCTTTTGTTCCTTAATTACTTGAGGGATATCTTGAGTGATTTCTTGAGTGATTTCCTGAATCCCACTTAGGTGGGTCATTAGGTGTGGATTAGTTGCTAAAGCCTTCGTGTCTTGAACTCTTGAACTTTGTGAAGAGTTTTTCTGAGAAGATGGCTGTACTGCACTTGGTTGTGCTCTGGCTTGGCTTCGTGTATAGGGGCGAGCTGTGGTTTTGTGGCCTGTGCCAGCCAGATCTGTGTAGGGATTGCAGGGGGGTGCAGCATCCGGAGGTGCCACCCTGGTTTGGCTACTGGATGGTGTCTGTAATTTATCTGTGGAGAGGGTCTGGGTTTGGGTCTGGTGTGGTTGATTGGTGATGGCGTTCTGTGTGCCTCTGGATCTGGTGTCAGGTTTTGTGGGGAGGGCTAATTTCCAGATGTCTGGCAAGCGGGATGTGTCGTCACGCTTGTTCATGTTGTGAGGGTGTTTCTCTATCTCGATGGCTTCCATGATTATTCTCTTGTGGTGATGTTCCATGTTAAAGAGCAATAAAATTCAGTTGGAAAACCAAGGGGTCTATGAAATACCCTGCAAAGTCTGCCCAGCCACGTACATTGGACAAACAAACAGACGAATAAATGCACGGATCGCAGAACACAAGAATGCCGTCAAAAAAGAAGAAAAAACTTCCTCTCTTTTCCAACACATGAAAGAAACAGGACACGAAATTAATTTTGCAGATTCCAAATTGCTCTTTAACATGGAACATCACCACAAGAGAATAATCATGGAAGCCATCGAGATAGAGAAACACCCTCACAACATGAACAAGCGTGACGACACATCCCGCTTGCCAGACATCTGGAAATTAGCCCTCCCCACAAAATCTGACACCAGATCCAGAGGCACACAGAACGCCATCACCAATCAACCACACCAGACCCAAACCCAGACCCTCTCCACAGATAAATTACAGACACCATCCAGCAGCCAAACCAGGGTGGCACCTCCGGATGCTGCACCCCCCTGCAATCCCTACACAGATCTGGCTGGCACAGGCCACAAAACCACAGCTCGCCCCTATACACGAAGCCAAGCCAGAGCACAACCAAGTGCAGTACAGCCATCTTCTCAGAAAAACTCTTCACAAAGTTCAAGAGTTCAAGACACGAAGGCTTTAGCAACTAATCCACACCTAATGACCCACCTAAGTGGGATTCAGGAAATCACTCAAGAAATCACTCAAGATATCCCTCAAGTAATTAAGGAACAAAAGAAGAAAAGGCACACTAGCCTGGGAACCTCCTCTCTGCCCAGAACATTGGAGGCTATACACCACACCTCCTCAACAGTATTTATAGGAACTCAAACACTGAGATCCTGCTCTGTTCCAGTAACAAGAAGCCGAAAGCACCAGCCTGAAGATGACGAGTGAGACCTCGTCGAAACGTCGCCTAGACACCCCAACTTTTACACGGGAAGACACCCGAGGACACCAAAACCTGCATTCCTGTACCCGTGAAAATCTACGAAAGCTAATATATATATATATATATATATATATATATATATATACACACACATACATATGCATATATATATATATATATATGCAGTTTATAAGCAGTTTAACGTTCTCAGCTACAATAAAGAATTGATAAATTCTAATCAATAAAAATAATGGTGTGTGTGTGTGTGTCTATCTATCTATCTATCATCTATCTATCTATCTATCTATCTATCTATCTATCTATATCTGTCTTTGTTTCTCAGTTTGATCCTTTTACATGGTTTTGTATGTTTTGTGGTGTTTTATGCATTGTGACTTACCATTATTTTTATTGATTATAATTTAGCAATTCTTTATTGTAACCGACAACGCTAAACTGCTTAATTATTATTTGCTAGTATTTAATTTTACCGTTTACTATTATACCCTAATGGATTCCTGAATATTGTTTTATATATTGTTTATTTTAAAGTTATTGTGACTTTTTTGTATTGAATCAGATTATTATTATTGCATGTGTGATCTTTGCTGTCTATTTTGTTGTTTCTTCAGCTTGTAAAGTGCCTTGTGTAGAGTAATATAGAAAGTGAAGTGAAATAAAATTGTGGATTCATCAGCATTTATTATGCCTGTGAGGCAGAAGCATCTCTGGATACAAATTGTTGGACTAAAAAAAAGACCATTGCCTCTTGATGTGAGGTCTGGGCAACATAAAGCTTCTGCCCAATAAATCTGCTAGATATATAGTGTCCCAGGACAGTATTCTTTGGGTGGGGGGGGAGTACTGGTGGTCCCATAACAGATATACTGTATCACTATTTATCTACAATGGGGTGAAGAAATTGTGGCCCTCTAGATATTACTGTGGGACGTGGGTGGCGCTGTGGTCTAAACCACTGAGCCTCTTGGGCTTGGCAATCAGAAGGTTGGCGGTTCGAATCCCCATGACGGGGTGAGCTTCCCAGACAGCGTGCTCTGTCCCAGCTCCTACCAACCTAGCAATTCAAAAGCACACCAGGGCAAGGAGATAAATAGGTACCTCTGGCCGGGAAGGTAAACTGTGTTTCCGTGCACCCTGGCACTTGTCCCATTGCACCAGAAGCAGTTTAGACATACTGGCCACATGACCCAGAAAGCTGTCTGTGGACAAGTGCCTCAGCCCGAAAACGAGATGAGCGCTGCAACCCCATAGTCACCTTTGACTGGATTTAACCATCTGGGGTTTACCTTTACCTTTACTAGACTGATTGGGAATGATGAAGTTGGAATCTCGCAACATCTGAAAGGCCATAAGGATATTATTTATGTTACAAAATAGCCTTGAAACTGGGAAGGTTCCTTCCAGAGGCAGATTTAGGACAATGTGGTTGGTTCTGCCTCACTGGACACTGAACTAAGGGGCAGTGCAGAACATCACAACTATGGACTACTGTAAGGCGCTCTGTGTGGGACTACCTTTGAAGGTGACCCGGAAACTACAACTAATCCAGAATGCGGCAGCTAGACTGGTGACTGGGAGTGCCCACTGAGACAATATAACACTGGTCCTGAAAGACCTACATTGGCTCCTAGTACTTTTCCGGGCACAACTCAAAGTGCTGCTGCTGACCTTTAAAGCCCTAAATGGCCTTGGCCCAGTATACCTGAAGGAGCATCTCCACCCCTATCATTCAGCCTGGACATTGAGATCCAGCTCTGAGGACCTTCCAGTGGTTCCCCCACTGTGAGAAGCGAAGTTACAGGGAAGCAGGCAGAGGGCCTTCTTGGTAGGGTCACCCGCCCCATGGACCTCCCTCCCATCAGATGTCAAGGAAATATGCAACTATCTGACTTTTAGAAGACATCTGAAGGCAGCCCTGTTTAGGGAAGTTTTTAATGTTTGATGTTTTATTGCTTTATTGTTTTTATTAATGACATTCTGTTGGGAGCCACCCAGAGTGGCTGGGGAAACCCAACCAGATGGGTGCCAAATTTTGGCCTTGCACAGGACACTGCTAAAATTTGAAAGACCCAAGTCTGCCCCTTCTCCCTCACACATAGTTTTAACATGGGAGATGGCTCTTCTGAGATTCACCTACACAAGCCCCACCTGCCATTCCTTGTGGCAATGGCATAATTCCTACCAGATAGGAAGAAAAGAAGCATCTCCAAGTCTATACAGTGACCAAGCTGAGATCACAACCCAACCAGCCTCATTTCAGGCTATTCAGTTACTATACTGATCTTGCATTTCTGTACAGTGGTACCATGGGTTACAGACGCTTCGGGTTACAGACGCTTCAGGTTACAGGCTCCGCTAACCCAGAACTAGTACCTCGGGTTAAGAACTTTGCTTCAGGATGAGAACAGAAATCGCATAGTGGCGGTGCGGCGGCAGCAGGAGGCCCCATTAGCTAAAGTGGTACCTCAGGTTAAGAACAGTTTCAGGTTAGGAACAGACCTCCAGAATGAATTAAGTTCTTAACCCTAGGTACCACTTTATCTAAATGATCGAGGAAAAAGCAACACCAACAGAAACACCCAGGAAGCTTATCAACAAGACCCATGACTTTCACAATGTAGCAGCGCATTGTTATATGTGAAATGCTCCCATTTACAATTGCTAATATGATTATAATTCTCTCAGAGGTGTTGTGGCCATCTGCAGAAACTTGATAGAATTCCAACCCCACATTTCAAGAAATCTCATTTTTATTCAGCAGGGCAGCACAATGCCTGAATGCCGTAAAGAATGTTTGCATTTTTAAGAGCAATATCTAACACCAGCACTCCTTTTGGAGGTGGGGAGTAGATATTTTCAAAGAAAACCAGCCCATGAATCTTTAAAACAGGAGCCTTCTCGGTCCCGTCCCCCCCCCCCCTGGTTACACAGGCAAAAGTAGGGAACATATTTTGTAGCCATTAGAGCAGGCATTTTATAAATGTGGTTTCTTCTATTTTGAGACCCCTCTCCATTTCTGTTACTACATCACATCACTTAGGACAGCCACTTCCATATGTTTAAAGATCCACCTTATTAGGTATTGGGTTGGCAGAGAAATAATTACATGAATAATTACTGATCCGATTACTATTTCCATATACAGTGGTACCTCAGGTTAAGTACTTAATTCGTTCCGAAGGTCTGTTCTTTACCTGAAACTATTGTTAACCTGAAGCACCACTTTAGCTAATGGGGCCTCCTGCTGCTGCCGCACCGCTAGAGCCCGATTTCTGTTCTTATCCTGAAGCAAAGTTCTTAACCTGAAGCACTATTTCTGGGTTAGCGGAGTCTGTAACCTGAAGCGTATGTAACCTGAGGTGCCACTGTAACGGTGCAAAGAATCTTGTGTTCTCTGCATCAGAAATTGGAGATGATAGAGTTCACGAGGTGAGAAAACACAGCAAGATGTTTGGGAAACCTTTACTGAATCCATGTTAAGGTGTTAGCATTTAAAGCACTGGAGGCATGCGCATGATGTTCAGTGACATGTTTTTCTCAGACTTCTCTGCCCCCCCTCTTTTATAAAAAGCAGCCACAGAAGCTAAAAACTATTGTAGAAAACCAATAGAAAGGGTTTTATAAGTCTTTCCCCTCTGACAGTTTCCCTGCTAACACCCCCTGCTCCGCAAGCTTGTTTCTCTCTCCCATATTGAGACTATGGCAGAGTTTCAGTTAAACTTCCTCAACCAATCCCTTGCAGTCAATCCCCCTCTTTCCTTCTTTCAAAGTTACCTGCCAGCTGGACAGAGGCAGAAGCAGCAAAGTCTCCCACACCTACTGCTTGCTGTCAAGGCACCTAGAATGCTGCAACAGTATCATCCCAGGCCCAAGGAACCTGCTAATTGTTCCACACAGCCGGCAGGCAGCAAAGAGTGTGACAGGCAATTTCCACACCTCTTCCCCCAACTCCACAGAAACATTTTTTTAAAGCTTCTCAAGTAGTTGCCTGCCAACTGTTCCATGTAGCTGGCAGGCAGCAAAACAAAACAGAGTTACAAATGTATAGATGCGAGCATGAAAAAATAAGACAGGAGCAGGAAAAGGAGAGGAGGGGGAGAGGGCAACACAACAACTCTTTATTTTTTTAGTCTAGACGACCAGATGACTTCTGCATCCGTATCTAGCTTCTAAATTTGAGTGTTTTCCCAGAAAAGTAACAAGTACGAAGGTGTGATAAGAAGATATCACTTGTTCAAACCTCCTAACTAAACTCCAGACATGCTGTAAAAGAATTCATGCTCCAAGGTTAAATATCATTTATTCCCCTATAAATGGGATTATTTTCTGTACTCTCACCAGTTATGGCTACAGGAAATTCTTTGTGGCAACCCATATCTCTGTCACATCCCATAGGAGATCCTGGTTAGGCCACCAAGAGCTTAGCATATAGCTGATTTAATATTGGTTCCAAGGCAGCCCATAACCTGAATTCAAAACAGTGATGTGGACGATAGTCAAAATAACCACAATCTCAAAAATAAAAACAGCTGCAGCAAATCCAACTCATAAAAGCAGCAAATTCAAAAATTAAATGCCATTCACCGATGGAGGGAATCTGTCTGGTTGGTGTTAATTGCTTCTCAGGCACATTAGTTCACACATTGTGAGTTGTTAGTCATCAAAAGTTGAATAACCAGCTGTTATGTATGGAAGTAAAAAAACAGCCCATACATGCTGTCTACAGAGCTGGATTTAGTAAAGCATGAATGGTGCAGGGAAATTGGGCATGTAGCCGAGGAGAGCGCCAGTGTGGTGTAGTGGTTAAGAGCGGTAGTCTCGTAATCTGGGGAACCGAGTTCGCGTCTCCGCTCCTCCACATGCAGCTGCTGGGTGACCTTGGGCCAGTCACACTTCTTTGAAGTCTCTCAGCCCCACTCACCTCACAGAGTGTCTGTTGTGGGGGAGGAAGGGAAAAGGAGATTGTTAGCCGCTTTGAGACTCCTGAAGGGGAGTGAAAGGTGGGATATCAAATCCAAACTCTTCTTCTTCATCATCTCAAAGCCTTGCAATAATAATAATAATATATTTATACCCCACCCATCTGGCTGGGTTTCCCCACCCATTCTGGGTGGCTCCCAACAGAATACAGTGGAACCTTGGTTCTTGAACAGCTTAGTTGATGAACAAATCTGCTCCCAAACACCGAAAACCCAGAATTAAGTGTTCCGGTTTTCGAACGTTTTTCAGAGGTCGAACGTCCGATGTGGCTTCTGCTTGACTGCAGGAAGCTCCTGCAGCCAATCGGAAGCCGTGCCTTGGTTTTCAAATGTTTCAGAAGTCAAATGGACTTCTGGAACGGATTATGTTCAAGAACCAAGGTGCCACTGTATTAAAAACATAGTAAAATATCAAAGGTTAAAAACTTCCCTAAACAGGGCTGCTTTCAGAAGTCTTCTGAAAGTCAGAGAGTTGTTTATTTCCTTGACATCTGATGGGAGGGCATTCCACAGGGCGGGCACCACTACCGAGAAGGCCCTTTGCCTGTTTCCCTGTAACCTCATTTCTCACAGTGAGGGAACCGCCAGAAGGCCCTCGGAGGTGGACCTCAGTGTCCGGGCTGAACGATAAGCACTTGTCAGGTGTCAGGAAGAAGGGGGGCTCTGGCAGGGTCTAGAGTGCTCCTGCCTCCTTTACAAAGCAAGCACTTCCCAGGGTTTGGGAAGGAGGCAGGAGGGCTCTGGGACACCACCAGAGCAGTCATGCCTCCTTCCCAAATCCTAGTGGCCTTGTTTACCCAGCTTTGGGAAGGCAGGGCTGGGAGGCATCGGATGTTGGACTCACACAGGGCAGCATATTACCAAGATCTGCCCCTGCTGCTTAATCCCCTTTGTTCCATTGGTTGAAACAAGTACTCAGCTTTACTTAGGCCTGCAGAAGAGCTGGAAAACTTGGAAAAATAGCACTCCAAGTTCTACACGTCAGTTGGCACAAGAATAATACTGCCCTTCTTGCTCTGTGGTTCTGTGGGACCAACGTGGCTACTAAGTCCACGTGGCCATGTGTTCTACATTCCTTTGCAAAGGATCTAAAACAGCTTTTACATCTGACTGTGACAAGGTGGCTGGCTTGTGTTAGAAAGCCCATAACATGCTTATGAATCTCAGTGCTATTTTGCTGGGGAAAGAGGTGCTGGAACTCACAGCGGATGCCTCCTTAGTTCTGTTATACAGTGGTACCTCGGGTTACATACGCTTCATGTTACATACGCTTCAGGTTACAGACTCCGCTAAGCCAGAAATATTACCTTGGGTTAAGAACTTTGCTTCAAGATGAGAACAGAAATCATGCAGTGGTGGCGCAGTGGCAGCGGGAGGCCCCATTAGCCAAAGTGGTACCTCAGGTTAAGAACAGTTTCAGGTTAAGAACAGACCTCCAGAACGAATTAAGTTCTTAACCTGAGGTACCACTGTAATGGCAATGATGCCCACCTGAGAGGTGCCAGAAATGAGTTCTGGTGAGTTCTGGCTGGGTGAAAAAAGCCCTGCTTATGATATACAGTGGTACCTCGGGTTAAGAACTTAATTCTTTCTGGAGGTCCATTCTTAACCTGAAACTGATCTTAACCTGAGGTACCACTTTAGCTAATGGGGCCTCCAGATGCTGCCGGAGCACAATTTCTGTTCTCATCCTGAAGCAAAGTTCTTAACCTGAGGTACTATTTCTGGGTTAGCGGAGTCTGTAATCTGAATCGTCTGTAACCTGAAGCGCCTGTAACCTAAGGTACCACTGTACTTAATATGCAAAATGGAGAGGAGGGTTATGATTGCAGCTGGTATCATGATTGGTGATTAGCTATTTTCTTTTGGCATGGCTCCCTTCATTTTTCCACGGAGACTTTTTTTTTGTATTCAGTTGTCACCCTTTTATTTTTCATGAGAGCAGACACCTATACTCCTCTCTCACATTTCTCTCACATTATTTTTAATTATCAAAACATAACACAGAATTTAAACTAGCTAAAGCATTAAAGAAGGCAAGCACGTTCTTGTGACACATTCCCACTCTGAAACAACCAAGTAGCCTCCTCAAATAACTAACCAGATGTAACTAACCTATGCATGTTTACTCACAGGTCAGTTCCACTGCATGCAATGGGCCTTACTCCCAAGTAAATATGCATAAAATTGCAGCCTACATTAGAGAGGGTGGGCGCACTTATACAATATACTCACAATTTATTCATAGTCGTTTCTTGTAACTGCTCTTAAAGGTGTTTACAACATATGGATTAATCCATATATTTAATATGCAATTGCTGTAATCCTTAACCACTGTGTTAGGACACACTGCTTAAGAAAATAAATATGCAAGCAGTAAATATATGCCTAATGAGAATTCTAGATTTCCAAGACCACTAAAATATTTTTAAGCTCTCCGTAAAAGCACCCACAGTATAGTCCCTGACTTTTTTTTACACTCAAATCTCCCCAAAAGACCATTATGTCCTCTGACAACCGTTAAAGATTTATTGAACAATCAGAATTCAAAACTTTTGGGCTTATACTGCCCTCCAGGGGCATGTTTTGGAAAAAAATAATAAAATCCTTACATGGAATTTTTACAGGCAACTAATAAACTACACTTCGCCAACAGAAATAAGATCACAGTATAAATGGTATATTCTCATAAAAGAAAGTCTGAAAGGTATTGTGATCTTAGTTATTCTGGAACGAAATTTCTCCCATACCTCTCATTGGTCTCTCTCTCTCTCTGTGTGTGTGTATTACCATTTATGGTTTTCAGAAATCTTCTCCTATGCAAACTGAACTGGCCAAGAATGAAATATTAAAAGTTTTTGCAACTGTTTGAAATATTTTCCACAATATGCAGTGTAAAGTGCGAGACAAGATCCGGAATTAATGTCTATGCTTTTGACATTTCAGAAGCCTAAAAAATCAGTTAATTTAGTTTCATCCAAAAGATTGTTTGGCTGAGCTTTCAAGAATACACAGAAATAACTGTCCTGACTTCAGAGAATCCAGCTTGAGGCATGCCTGAAAACTTCAGTCTTCATAAATTCCAATATGAATGGATAGGATTCATATCCCCAAAAGTTATCTTACAGTTGTGCCGGTCCATTAGAGGTCCCTGAAGCACCCTCAGTTTCTGTTACTGTGGCCTGAGGATGTGGACAGGACAATTGCATTGGTGAAACCAACCACAGGCCCTCTCCATTTCTGCCCATCATGGCTGGTGAAATCCAGTGGTACCTCAGTTTTCGAATGTCTCGGAAGCAAAACTTTTCAGTTTCCGAATACCGAAAACTCAGAAGTAAATGCTTCCGTTTTCGAACGCGCCTCGGGAGTCGAATGGCTTCTGCTGCTTGTTTTTCAATTTTCTCCACTGAAATTGAAATTCTCCCTTTGCGCCTCAGTTTTTGAACATTTTGGAAGCTGAACGGTCTTCCAAAGCGGGTTACGTTCGAAAACCGAGGTACGACTGTATAGCAAACTTACTGGATAGGTACAGGGAGTGGTTAAGGCCTCCCCACATGAGGGAGTGGTATGCCCACCACTACGAAAGAGACTGTTTGCTCTGGATCCAGAGATTTTTGAAAACTACCTCACAGTCCATTTCCATTCTGGGCAAGGTGATCCAGAGGCGTAGCAAGGTCAGGTGATAACCTGGTGCAAAAAAATGTCACCCCCCCCCACACACATTGTTGAGCTTTTTTTAGGGAGGGTTGGCCGTGAAACAGATACACCCGCAGATCATGCAAATCCGGCCAACGATTACATAAAACCATGTAAGCACTGCCCGCCGGGGCTGTCAGCGCCACCAGCCAGGGGTGTGAGCACTGCCCACCAATTGCGAAAATCCAACTGCCGATCACATAAAATCACCTGCTGTGGATGCGAGAGCCACCCGCTGGGGGTGTGAACACTGCCCGCCTGGGGGTGCCAGACTGATCGTTGGGTGTGTTTGCATGATCAGCAGGCGGATTTTCATAACGGCGACCGTGCCAATCGTGAAAATCCGCCCACCGGGAGTGTGCGCGCCGCCACGCCTATCCACCCGGGGGGGATTTTGTCGCACACCCCCAGGCATGACAACCAGGGCAGACTGCACCCCCCGCACCCCCTTGCCACACCCCTGAAGTGATCAAGGTCCATGTGGAGGAAGCAAATTATCTAGACCAATTTCAATCTAGTTCCAGACCTGCTTTTAGTATTGACACAGTCTTGGTTGCCTTGCTTGATGACCTTTTACTGGAGAGATGCTCTGTTGATTTTCCTTAATCTCCAAGCAGCTTTTGACACCATGGATGATGGTGTCCTTCTGGAATGACTCAAGGGGTTGGATGTTCATGGCATTACAGGGGTTCTACTTCTATCTCGGAACTGCCAACTGCCCCGGGGGGAAATGGGACATCCATTTTTTTTTTGCACAATATTTTTTTTAAGTGTATTATCTATCTAGCTATCTAACTGTCTAAAAGGTAAAGGTAAAGGTACCCCTGCCCATACGGGCCAGTCTTGCCAGACTCTAGGGTTGTGCGCTCATCTCACTCAATAGGCCGGGAGCCAGAGCTGTCCGCAGACACTCCCGGGTCACGTGGCCAGCGTGACAAGCTGCATCTGGCGAGCCAGCGCAGCACACGGAACACCGTTTACCTTCCCGCTGGTAAGCTGTCCCTATTTATCTACTTGCACCTGGGGGTGCTTTCGAACTGCTAGGTTGGCAGGGGCCGGGACCGAACGATGGGAGCACACCCCACCACGGGGATTCGAACCGCTGACCATGCGATCAGCAAGTCCTAGGCGCTGAGGTTTTACCCACAGCGCCACCCGCGTCCCATCTAGCTGTCTAGCTATACACATATACCTATACACACACACACACATTTTATTAGTTTTTTTAACATATCATTTCCAACAATCATTTAACATAACTTCTTATCTTGTATAATATTTTAGACTTCCGTCAACAACCTCTGAAGATTTTCCGTTCTTTATCACTTGTTCTGCATTTCTTAATTTCTCTATTACTTTTAATTATCATTAGCTAATAATTCTCTTCATAATCTTTCTTGCAATATTTCATATAGTCCTCCTTACAGAACTTCTTGCAGTCCTACAATTTTCAGATAGTTCAAATATTTACTCCAGTCTCCTAAGAATCTCTGGTCCTGCAGGTTTTGAATCCTTCTTGTTAATTTATCTAATTCTGCATAGTCCATTAGTTTCATTTGCCATTCTTCTTTTGTCGGTATTTTTTTTTCACAATATCAGCCATTTTGAGTGCTGCATCCCCATGCTTCACTCTCTCCCCCCAAAAGCACTTGTCTTGGGGTCACAATCTTGCACGGGGCCCATAAACATGCGTTTGGGGGCAAGAATGAGGTGTGGGTCATGTGACTTGCCCTTGAGAACATCCCATCCTGGTTTGGGGCTTTTGGGATGTTGTTTGTCACCCCTTTGGGAGAAAAGGCCGTTTAGGAATTTAATTAGTAAATTAAATAAATAACCATATCTACCGGCTTTCGCACTTTCCAGTTGCTGCAACTCATTTCTGGGCGCTGATAAATTATACATATTCAAAGTAAGCATTTCAAGACAGGAATTATTTTTCTTCTAATGCATATTGAAATGTGGATTTTGAAATGAGACCCTACCTGCCTGTGGACTGTCTCGCCAGAGTGGTGCATGCTCTAGTTATCTCCTGCTTGGACTACTGCAATGCGCTCTACGTGGGGCTACCTTTGAAGGTGACCCGGAAACTGCAATTAATCCAGAATGCGGCGCTAGACTGGTGACTGGGAGTGGCCGCCAAGACCATATAACACCGGTCCTGAAAGATCTTCATTGGCTCCCAGTATGTTTCTAAGCACAATTCAAAGCCCTAAACAGCCTCGGTCCTGTATACCTGAAGGAGTGTCTCCACCCCCATCATCCAGCCTGGACACTGAGGTCCAGCGCTGAGGGCCTTCTCAGTGGTGGCACCCGCCCAGTGGAACACCCTCCCATCAGATGTCAAAGAGAACAACAACTACCAGACTTTTAGAAAACATCTGAAGGCAGCCCTGTTTAGGGAAGCTTTCAATGTTTAACAGACCACTGTATTTTAATAATTTGTTGGAAGCCACCCAGAGTGGCTGGGGAAACCCAGCCAGATGGGCGGGGTATAAATATATTATTATTATTATTATTATTATTATTATTATTATTATTACCACTCAGTTTTCTAACAAGTGTGGAAATGGGATGGTATCAGCATATATGTGAATGTAACACGGGCCATCCCTTATTCAAATACAGAGATTTTGCTTCAAGACTCTTTAGCCACCAGGTGGCTCCACTTTTTCATATAATGGGGAATGTGTTTAGGCATCTGCCTAGCTAAGAAAGAATCAAGGCAGAAAACTCATTGAAATACATACCCTTCTGCTTTTCATTGTTAAAAATAGTTACGCTCATGTTCTTGAAACAAACACCACTGCTGCTCTGCCAAGGACCATTGCCTGAATCTCTTACTCTTACATATTAATGAAGGCTCTCCTGGACTGGCCCTCTTCAGTGTTAGAATAAAGGAATTGTGTGTCGAGGTCCCCAAGCCACCCCCCAAATAACTCACAACGCACACTTAATTTTTGTTTAAGGTTTTTGGCATAATTTTGGCCACAACTTTATTTAAATACAAAACCGAGAGTGGTTGTTTAGGCATTGGTTAAGACTTTCTGTCCCCCCGCCTGGGGACAGAACTGACTTCCGGGCACCACCGAAAGACAGTGCAGGGGAAAGCAAGTCGGGGAGGAATTGGAGCTGAGTCACAGACCCTCAACTCTCACCCGCCTGCTCCCCGAAGGCTTGCCGGCCCTAGTCCCATTCCAGGGATTGGATGAAAAGATGGCAAGCCCCAGGATTCCTTTAATGGAATTCCCTTTCCGCAGCAACCATGGAGAGGCAGGCACAGCCTATCCTAACCCCTCCTCCACCAATTTATAACCAATGCCTAACCGCAACCTTACAAGTTGTGACGATTTGCTATGCAGTAGGCAAAAACCAAATGGCCCAGCCAATCAGCCAGATGGACAAAATTCCTACCAGGCCCCTGCCCCAACGGCAGACGACCCCATGACAGGCATACAAGGTCAATGCAACAACCCCTTACTCAAGGGCGGGTGGGCGGGTGATCCGTTGCACGCAGCAAAGAGAAAGCTCCAGGCTGTGTGCAGAGTATTTATACATTTTACCCCTCCCACCAAAATTGCAACATAACTTTTACCCCAGCAACCCAGTGAACCAATCACTGCCCCAGGCCATCTTTAGAGACCCTGCCTGGTAACAGAGGGGTGGCTCAGCAGACCCCACCGCAACACGTGCTCTCCATGAAGGAGAACACGCTTTATAGAATTGACTGTCAGACTGTCATCTGCATTGCAGAAATGTTTTGCCCAATGTGGGGCTTGAACCATTGATCTTGAGCTATCTTGTGCTGCACTAAATATTCTCCAGTTTTTCTAGTTGACAAAACGGATTCCTGTAAGTCATTCTTGTGCCTATACTGCAATTCAGTTTAACTTACCTAATCTCCACTGTCTGAAACAACCATTTTTCAAAATCCGCACATCCCCAAATTTTGCAATGCCACGTAATTGCAAAAGAAAATGCATAGATCAGTGAAGATAGCGTACAGAAATTCATTCTGCTAAGCAAATTTGCTTCACAAAGATATGCACATTAGGATAAATTATCATTAAAATACTGATGGATTTGGATGAGGCCTTTTGTAAAGAAATGAAAACTGATGGGGAAATTTGGAGAACTGAAGAAAAGATTAGAAAAATCAGAAACAGAGAGAAACAGAAATTGACAGATTTTCCCATCCTTAGGTGCCGGAGTCTTCTGCTTTTTTCCTCTCCTGGCCACTCTGCATTCATTGCCACATGACAGAGCGGTGATCATTTGTTTAGAAGACTTTAAAGGGGTCTTTAAAAGGGAGAAGAGGTCTACTGATAACTACGAATAACTATTAGCCAATGCATCTTAAATGGCCGTGTTTAAAGAGGCAACAAGCAAAACTGGAAAATGGGGTAACTGTGCCCCTGAAGCACCAGGTGCGCAGCCTGGGAGTCATTTTGGACTCACAGCTGTCCATGGAGGTGCAGGTCAATTCTGTGTCCAGAGCGGCTGTCTACCAGCTCCATCTGGTACGCAGGCTGAGACCCTACCTGCCTGCGGACTGTTTCGCCAGAGTGATGCCTGCTCTAGTTATCTTCCACTTGGAATACTGCAATGCGCTCTACGTGGGGCTACCTTTGAAGGTGACCCGGAAACTGCAATTAATCCAGAATGTGGCAGCTAGACTGGTGACTGGGAGTGGCTGCCGGGACCACATAACACCGGTCCTGAGGGATCTGCATTGGCTCCCAGTACGTTTCCGAGCACAATTCAAAGTGTTGGTGCTGACCTTTAAAGCCCTAAACGGCCTTGGTCCTGTATACCTGAAGGAGCGTCTCCACCCCCATCATTCAGCCCGGACACTGAGGTCCAGCTCCGAGGGCCTTCTGGAGGTTCCCTCATTGCGAGAAGTGAGGTTACAGGGAACGAGACAGAGGGCCTTCTCGGTAGTAGCACCCACCCTGTGAAACGCCCTCCCATCAGATGTCAAGGAAATAAACAACTATCTGACTTCTAGAAGACATCTGAAGGCAGTCCTGTTTAGGGAAGTTTTTAATATTTAATGCTGTATTGTTTTTAACACTTGATTGGGAGCCACTCAGAGTGGCTGAGGAAACTCAGCCAGATGCACGGGGTATAAATAATAAATAAATTATTGTTGTTGTTGTTGTTGTTGTTGTTGTTATTTCCCTGACTTTGGTTTTAACTCCATTTTTTCCCTAATGCATCCAAATAGCTTCATTAGCATTTTGTACAGCAAACCAATCCTACTGTGACTGGCACTATGGAGGAAGTTTTTTTGAAAAAGCATCAGTGCTCAAAAAATTGTCTTATACATACACATGAACACAGCTGGTTGGGGCAGGGAGTTAGTCTTTTAGAATTATTATTATTATTATTATTATTATTACTACTACTACTACTACAAAATTCAATGTCCTTATGTCACCCTTCTTCTGCAGCTTCATTTTATATACTGTTGTTCTGGTTTCATTTTTTAAAAAATTGTTGAAAACTACCTTCAAAAACTAAGAAAGAAGAAAAAGGAGGGGAAGTGAAATGAAATGTTTAAAACATTACTTATAAAAGGACAGCAAAATAATGTATAGAATATTGTAGTGATAATATTAGATGAAAACCATGGAAGGTAAAACCATCATCATCATCATGGCTTTTATAGACAGCCAGTGAGGGTGTTTCTGGTTCCTTCCATGACCACCTATAAAAAAATAAACATTAACAAGAGCCAATGATGGGGCAAACTTCTTTAGCAACATAATAGAAGATGGAAAGAAGGTAAGACTTTATCTTTGGAAAGCCTGGAAAAATGCTTAAGTGTTGTGGACCGTTGTTCATATATTGTACTGTCATACTGCGAAATAAATGATAGAGCTGGTTTCTGGCTGAGGGTTTGGAGCAATGAGCTATGAATGAGCACAAGCTTTCTCAGGCGGTCAGTTTATAAACAGAGCTCCCAGGTCCCACTTCGATGTCTTAACAGAATTATTGAACTTTCTGCCATCTCTGTCACACACATTTCAAACAGATGGATCTAATACAGGCATTCACTTCAAAACAAACAAACAAACAAAACAGAGCTGGGCATGAGAAAGCAATAAAACCATCCTGCTGTGATTCTATGCTTAATAATAATAATAATAATAATAATAATAATAATAATAATAATCTTGAGATTTCTACAGCAGGCAATAGAGGCTGAATATATATATATACATATGTGCTGTGGAAATGTTTTTAAAAAACAACATTTAAATATCTATATTGAATTTGCCATTAGCTCACCATCGCCATCTAGTGTAACCTTGGTAGAATGCACTTAAAGCGCACTTAGAACGTTATATTTGCAGCTGTGTAGCTGAGTCCATACTTGCTGAAGTGAATGCCACCAACCCGAGTCTAACTATATCATATCATTAACTATTTACTTAGAAAACGCAGGTGTAGTATTTGAGTGACTTGTGTTAGGGTACCTACAACCAAAAAATAGCAACCCCCTTCGCCGTCAGGGAAATAGGGACAAGTGAAGATCGACATCAGGAGGGGAATAATGATCTATACAGTGGTACCTTGTGTTACGGACAGGATCCGTCCCGGAGGCCCGTCCGTAAGGTGAAATGCCTGCAACTTGAAGCACTGCCTCTACGCAGGTGCACGGCACGATTTGGCGCTTCTGTGTATGTGCAATTGGCGGAACCTGGTGTGGCGTTAGTACGGAGCCCCCGGTCATCTCATGAACTGTTGACCCGTACGCCACTAATCTGCTGCCACCAACCAGGTCCTCCCTGGTAAAATCACTTCAGTCTCAGTCAAGTTCTCAATTAATAAAGAAGAGTGTATTTTATTTCAGACACAAACAAACTTTTACAGCATTCTAAACGTGGTTGCATCAGGGACACAGGTGGCGCTGTGGGTTAAACCACAGAGCCTAGGACTTGCCGATCAGAAGGTTGGTGGTTCAAATCCCTGTGATGGGGTGAGCTCCCATTGCTCAGTCCCAGCTCCTGCCAACCTAGCAATTCACAAGCACGTCAAAGTGCAAGTAGATAAATAGGAACCGCTCCGGCAGGAAGGTAAACGGTGTTTCCGTGTGCTGCTCTGGTTCGCCAGAAGCAGCTAGTCATGGTGGCCACATGACCCAGAAGCTGTACGCCGGTTCTCTCGGCCAATAAAGCGAGATGAGCGCCGCAACCCCAGCGTCAGTCACAACTATCCATTCTGGAGACCCGTCCGTAAGGTGAAATGCACACAACTCGAAGCACAGCTCAATTTGGCACTGCTGCACATGCGCAAGTGGCGGAACCCGGAAGTTACCCATTCCGGTACTTCTGGGATGCTGTGGGATGTAACGCGAAAAGATACAACGTGAAGGTATGACTGTATTAGGCTTTGTTGATCCTACTGCCTGAGGCAGTCATCTCACCTTGCCTCATACGTGGGCTGGCCTTGTTTCAGAGTTAAGCAGTCTTGCCCAAAGAACCTGCAGAACGTGCCCACAGATGACAAATGCTATGCTGAAACAGGCTCTTTCTTGTTCTCCTTTGGCCATTCATTTGCTTAAAAGAACCTCAGCTGCTCGTATTGTGGCTGATTAGGTGTGTTTTGCTTAGCTCCAGATAAGATACCTTGCCTCCTGCAACCTTTGAAGCTTCTGCTGCAGTCATCCACAGTAACCTTTTCCATTCAGCTCGGAGATCTTTCTCTGTGCGTTCAATATGGTTTCCATCTGAGTAATTGATAGCAGGCTTTAAACACCTCTTAATCGGAACTTCAAACACAGGGCTGAAATGATTAAATCTCAGCAGCCTGGAATGTCTTCCATAACTAAAGCGGGGTGGGGCGGTGGGGGGGACGGTACTTTAAAGGCAAAATTCTAATGGGCAAAGAATAATGCATCAAGATAAATGGCTACAGGACTCTGAAAGTGAAGCCCTGTCAGCGATAGCATTCCTGCAGCTACGCTCGCTCAGATCTTTTGAGATTAAAGAGATGCTTCATTTTCAGGCTGTAGAACCAGTGATCTTTAGGCTAATGTGGCACAATTTTGCACTTATTTTCTTAGGACTGTAAATGGAGGAGAGAATAGGCAGAGGTATTAAAATATGTGATTGTTCAGCTAGGGTTGTCGTGCGTCTGGGAAATCCCAGACATGTCCTCTTTTGGGGGGGGGCAACATTCCCATTTGGGAGGATTTTTACATTTTAAAGGAAATATCCGGGATTATTTATTTATTTAGGTTTTTGGCTTGGGCTCTTTCTCTCTGTCACAAAGAACCAGTATGGTTTTCTTCAGGAACTCTACCCATGGAGTTACAAATAATAGTTATGGTTTTCATGCTTGGGTCTAAATATTGCATAATCACAGTTATAAACAACTGTCCAAATAAAGCAACGGGTTTCCAAATGTTTCTTTTTTAATAAATGCCCAAGAAGTAGAAGCATGACGATTTGTTAAGCCAATTTTAGAGAATCATAGGATGTACAACAGCTGAGACTCTTGAGTAGCCACCTAGCACCACGCTATTGCTGTGAAATAATATCATTTATTTATTTATTTATTTATTTATTTATGCCCCACCCTTCCCAGCCAAAACTGGGCTCAGGGTGGCTAACACCAATAAAATTACAATAAAACGTAATAGAAAGAAATCAAACAGTTAATTAAAATACATGTTAAAATATGGGTTAAAATATAGTTTAAAATGCAGTCTCATTTTAGTAAAGGTAAAGGGACCCCTGACCATTAGATCCAGTCGTGACCGACTCTGGGGCTGCGGCACTCATCTCGCTTTATTGGCCGAGGGAACCAGCATACAGCTTCCGGGTCATGTGGCCAGCATGACTAAGCCACTTCTGGCAAACCAGAGCAGCGCATGGAAGCACCGTTTACCTTCCCACTGGAGCAGTACCTATTTATCTACTTGCACTTTGACGTGCTTTCGAACTGCTAGGTGGGCAGGAGCAGGGACCGAGCAATGGGAGCTCACCCTGTCGTGGGGATTCGAACCACGATCTTCTGATCGGCAATTCCTAGGCTCTGTGGTTTAACCCACAGCCCCACCCGCGTCCCTCTCATTTTAGTAGTAGCCCATAAATCAAAACCATAAAGGGAGGGAAAGAAAAGGGTGAGACTGAGTCCAAACCAAAGGCCAGGCGAAACAGCTCTGTCTTGGAGGCCCTGCAGAAAGATGTCAAGTCCTGCATGGCCCTAGTCTCTTGTGACAGAGCGTTCCACCAAGTTGGGGCCAGGACTGAAAAGGCCCTGGCCCTAGGTAAAGGTAAAGGTACCCCTGCCCGTACGGGCCAGTCTTGACAGACTCTAGGGTTGTGCGCCCATCTCACTCAAAGAGGCCGGGGGCCAGTGCTGTCCGCAGACACTTCCGGGTCACGTGGCCAGCGTGACGAAGCTACTCTGGCGAGCCAGAGCCACACACAGAAACGCCGTTTACCTTCCCGCTAGTAAGCGGTCCCTATTTATCTACTTGCACCCGGGAGTGCTTTCGAACTGCTAGGTTGGCAGGCGCTGGGACCGAACAGCGGGAGCGCACCCTGCCGCGGGGATTCGAACCGCCAACCTTTTGATCGGCAAGCCCTAGGCGCTGAGGCTTTAACCCACAGCACCACCCACGTCCGAAACCAATCTAACCACCTTGCGGCTCAGGACCTCCAAAGTGTTGTTATTTGTGGACCTTAAGGTCCTCCATGGGGCATACCAGGAAAGGCGGTCCCATAGTTACGAGGGCTTTAAAGGTCAAAATTAGATGAGAAACAAGGATAAACCATAGGAGACCGTCTGCACTTTGAACTTGAAAAAATGAATACAGTGGTACCACGGGTTACAAACACCTCGGGTTACAAACACTTCGGGTTACAGACTCCACTAACCCAGAAGTAGTATATTGGGTTAAGAACTTTACCTCAGGATGAGAACAGAAATTGTGCGCCAGCAGTGTGGCGGCAGCAGGAGGCCCCATTAGCTAAAGTGGTACCTCAGGTTAAGAACAGTTTCAGGTTAAGAACGGACCTCTGAAACGAAGTAAGTTGGTAACCACTGTACATGCAAATCTGTCTGCTACTTAATTTGGGAATTAATTGTTTGGAAAACCCTTCATTTGTGAAAATTACCTACATAATTTCATGGAGAAATACCCTGAAAATGTTACATCATTTCATAGTGAATCACAAATATCCACAGAAATACAGGTGAAACTCGAAAAATTAGAATATAGTGGAAAAGTTCATTTATTTCAGTAATTCAACTTAAAAGGTGAAACTAATATATGAGATAGACTCATGACATGCAAAGCGAGATATGTCAAGCCTTTATTTGTTATAATTGTGATGATTATGGCGTACAGCTGATGAAAACCCTCAGAAGCGTCTGAAGTCAGAAGGTGATTAAGATTTTTAGTGGTTGGTTGCGGCCTGTGTTTTGTTAGCCCAAAAATGGAAAACGAGCAAGGTCCCAACTAAAGAAGGATGGCAACTTAAGCTGATGGAATATGCACAGCTGTTGACCTAATGTATAGAATAAGAGAACAAGAGGAACATACGTTTAAAAAAGATTGGAAAATGTTTATTTAATATATGGGTGAAAACGTTTGAAAACGTTGGCATTATATAAATTCAACAGTGTAAATAAGTTTTGATGGAGGTAATAATGGAATATTTAATGGTTATTTTACATAAAATATGCAAGGATTTATGGCAGGCATAGGCAAACTCCGGCCCTCCAGATGTTTGGGACTACAATTCTCATCATCCATAGCTAACAGGACCAGTGGACAGGGATGATGGGAATTGTAGTCTCAAACATCTGGAGGGCCAGAGTTTGCCTATGCCTGATTTATGGTATTAAAATGAACCATGGAATGAGATGAAGGGAAGTCACTGAAATTTAAGGTTGTTTAAATGAATATTCTAAAACGTAAAATTAAAAAACTTTATATAGATAGTTTGTTGTTGTTTAGTCGTGTCCGACTCTTCATGACCCCATGGACCAGAGCACGCCAGGCACTCCTGTCTTCCACTGCCTCCTGCATTTTGTTCAAACTCATGCTGGTAACTCCGAGAACACTGTCCAACCATCTCGTCCTCTGTTGTCCCCTTCTCCTTGTGCCCTCCATCTTTCGCAACATCAGGGTCTTTTCCAGGGAGTCTTCTCTTCTCATGAGGTGGCCAAAGTATTGGAGCCTCAGCTTCATGATCTGTCCTTCCAGTGAGCACTCAGGGCTGATTTCCTTATAGATATATAAAGATTTTCAGTGGTTGGTATCATTCCCTATGACTAGCAAGGTCAGAATAAATCATGCAAAATACTGACCTATAGTACTTACACATAACAAGCAAAAGCTGCAACAGAAGAAACATTATGCTAATTTGTTCAATTTGCATGGTTCATGCAGATTGCAGAATTCAGGTGTTCATGGTCTAGAATTTGGATTGCCCAAGTGCAAAACTGCAATGTTATTAGAATAGAATACAGTGGTACCTCAGGTTAAGTACTTAATTCGTTCCAGAGATCCGTACTTAACCTGAAACTGTTCTTAACCTGAAGCACCACTTTAGCTAATGGGGCCTCCTGCTGCCACCGCGCCGCCACCACACGATTTCTGTTCTCATCCTGAAGCAAAGTTCTTAACCTGATGCACTTTTTCTGGGTTAGCGGAGTCTGTAACCTGAAGCATATGTAACCTGAGGTACCACTGTACGCCTATCTTTTATCATAATTACACCATTGCATCTTTATTGGCTGCAAATCATGCTCTCTTTGGGGAATCACCAAGGGGGCTTTGAACTCGTGTTTCTGAATCCTCCTGCCACAGACCAAACCTCTTTTCAAATTGAGGAAAGTTTCAGAAGTCACTTGGCATGGGGAGAACAAAAGTCCAAAGTCCCAAGTAGCTTGCAGAACTCGGTGGTCTTGGGTGCACCTAAAATAGCTCTTTGGACCCCCAGCCAATGTCTTGTCTCTCCAGAAATTTGAGAGGGTTTGTTGGGGGGATGTAAAAGTAATTCAGCCAAAATCCTCTAGGTGGCATAAATAAACCTGAGATTTAGTTCCCAGAACCAACCAGAGATCATTAAAAGCTGCAGCTTTCCCAGTTCAAAAGGGAATGAGTGGGAAGCGCACAGCGAAGATGTTGAAAAGCTGACGCACATCTCAGTTCAGAGCCAAGCACAGGCTTTGGTGTCAAAGCTCTTGTGGCTTCACATTTCAATTCATATTTTTTTCCTCCAAGCAACTATAGTCATCTGGGAGCGCCGGACGTACGATTATGGCAAAACAAGTAGCACAAAAATATCTATTTTTCCTCATGTTGGCACAAAAACGGTTATTTGGAAGAAGAAGGTTTTTGGTGAAGAATAGATCACAGCCTATCCAGGTCAAATTCTGTTTGGATGCTAGCTGAGACGACATCCGTCAGTGAAGCAGAAAAGGAAGGAAATCCTGCCAGTGCTGTAGCATGGAAGAGGGAACAGGGGCGGTTGCCCTGGACACAAAATTGTTAGGGGGTGCAAAATTTCAACCCCCCTGTGCTGCCTCAATACAGCTGTGTGCTTCTGTCACTGGGCTCCATTGAAAATATCTCCTCTGGGCGAACCAGGAAGTGATTTCTCTAGACAATGGAACAACTCTTCTTTTCTTATCTCTGCAGCTGCAATCTCCTGGGTGATTCGAATGCTGTTAGGCAGTTGAATGTGCATGCACACTCTGTCCATTTCCTTCCTTTCCACCAACCCTGTTTGCACAGCCATGGGCACTGGCAACTCACGCTACGCCACTGATTACTCCTAGCCTCACTCTTCCACAGCTCCACCAAATCTATGGAGAAGATTTTATTGTGAGGAGTGGGAACTGCAGCAGGGAGTGGGAATGACTAGAGATTGACTACATGCTCCTTCTGCTGACAGGTGCCTTCCTTCTCCAAGTGGATCCTAAAGGTAAAGGTAAAGGGACCCCTGACCATTAGGTCCAGTCGTGGACAACTCTGGGGTTGTGGTGCTCATCTCGCTTTATTGGCCGAGGGAGCCAGCATATAGCTTCCGGGTCATGTGGCCAGCATGACCAAGCCGCTTCTGGCGAACCAGAGCAGCACACGGAAACGCTGTTTATCTTCCCGCCGGAGCAGTACCTATTTATCTACTTGCACTTTGATGTGCTTTGTGAATCCTACCCCTCTGTAATTATCTAGTTCTGTCTGTGTGATTCCTCTAACTGGCATATTATGAGCCTGTTCCAGCTGTAGTCAGTGACCAGAAGATCTGAATGGGGATGCAAATGGAAATCCCCATCTACATCACAAGATGCATGCTGACGGTTCAATGATATGGATGCCAAGGATCCAGTTATTCCTCTACACTGGATGCGGCCTGAATCACCCTGGCTCAACTGTCACATTTATTTCCACAAGTTTTAGCCAAATTGTTTTTGATCATTTGTAGTCAACTTCTAACAAAAACTCATAGAATACAACATTGAGAATATCTCTTAACTGAAAATTCAGGCATGTTTCCACATTGGGGGAGTATGGTTATGTGTGTAGCACCCTCTGCTGAACTTCACGTGCAAGCTTTATTTAAAAAAAAATGTTTTGAAGGTAAAAAGAGAAAGGTAAAGGACCCCTGGACGTTTAAGTCCAGTCAAAGGCAACTATGGGGTTGTGGCGCTCATCTCGCTTTCAGGCCGAGGGAGCCGGCGTTTGCCCACGGACAGCTTTCCGGGTCATGTGGCCAGCATGATTAGACCACTTCTGACGCAACGGATCACCATGACGGAAACCAGAGTGCACAGAAACAGCATTTACCTTTCCACTGCAGGGGTGCCTATTTATCTCCTTGCGCTGGTGTGCTTTCAAACTGCTAGGTTGGCAGGAGCTGGGACAAAGCAATGGGAGCTCACCCCATAGAGGGGATTCAAACCGCCAACCTTCTGATTGGCAAGCCCAAGAGGCTCAATGGTTTAGACCACAGTGCCACCTACCCATTTGTTTTGAACCACACATGGGTAACATTAACCTCTGGGGACTTTCAACTGGTCTCCATGAAATGCTACCCAACCATCCTTGGGTACAAAATTTCTGCGGTGAGGCATATTGTACAAACTAATGGCTCATAAAACACTCTCTTCCTGTCACACCCTTGATTGTATCATCTGTTGAAAGTCCTATCCCAAATATAGAAACCAAGCAGCAGCATAGGCCATCCAGTTCTGATTCATACGGCATACTTCCCCGAATGCTCTCTGTAGCTGAGGACAGTTTGGAGCCATTGCTCCAAAGGGGCAGGACAAGCCAAACTTCAGCTGGGCGGTTGCAAAGCATAACAGTGTAACAGAGCCACCGCTCTGTCTGCAGCTCCATCACTCATGATGTCCAGAGTGGAAGGGGGGTGGCAGGGACATGATCAAGCCAGATGCTGTCAGTGTACCCCCTCCTTCCCTGGAACACCCTGCCTTGAGACTTCCTGTAGGCTATTACCAACACAGACCCCGCTAGTGGTACCTTGGCCTATTGCTAGACACCCAAAAAACCAAAGTACTGCGCCAACAAGCACAAAACAACCGCTCTGCAGTGCCACAAATCCAACTCTATGATGCACCATTGGAAAGTGTTGATCACTTCTCCTACCTCATCAGTTATCTTTCCACAGGAATATGGACCACTTATAAATGCCATCTCCAACTCCTTGAAAAATTCCATCAACTGTGTCTCTGAAAATTTTTACATATCACTTGGGAAGACAGGCAAACTAAGGCCAATGTACTGGAAGAAGCAAAGATCACCAGTGTTGAAGCAATGATTCTTCAACATCAACTTTGTTGGACTGGTCATGTTGTGTATCCACCTGATTATCATCTTCCAAAGCAACTACTCTATTCCGAACTTAAAAATGGAAGAGTAATGCTGGTGGTCAACAAAAGAAGTTTAAAGACTCTCTCAAGGTAAATCTTTAAAAAATGTAGAATAAACACCGACAACTGGGAAACACTGGCCTGTGAGTGCTCCAGTTAGAGAACAGCCTTTACCAAAGGTGTTGTGGGCTTTGAAGACACTCAAACTCAGGACAAATGGGAGAAACAAGCTAAGAGGAAGGCACGCTTAGCAAACCCTTACCATGATCAACTCCCACCCAGAAACCTCTGTCCCCACAGTGGAAGGACGTGTGGATCCAGAATTGGCCTCCATAGTCACTTATGGACTCATGGTTAAGACCGTGTTCATGGAAGACAGCCTTACTAGGCTATGAGTGATCGCCAAAGAAGAAAGACCTTGACCCACACATTCTGCAAGCAGAACAGAGATCTTTGTGGTGCCAGAGTGTTGCTGGCATCACTCTGTGGACAGAGGCTGGATCGAGGGCACCTTTGTCTTGTTCAACCCACCTGGCACAAAGTGTTCAGCACATTTCATTTGGGTGTGTACCCTGGAATTATGTGTGCTTGTGTGAGGTGTGCATTTACTTAATCATAAAGGGCATTGTTTTATTCATCAAACTAAAACTTTACTTTTAAAAAAACCTAAACTTTGCTAAATATCAATATTTTTGCCACTAGGATGTACCCGGGCACATCTGGTAAATCCTGCATATACACCTATGTTTGGAGGACATTTTCTTTATATCAGAATTTCAAAGCAATCATAAGGTAATTGGGGACACATTGGTTGTACATAACTCTTTTAGCACTCACCTAACCTGGTCAGAAATGGCACAGCCTGCTTGGTTCCTCAGTCGTATCCAGTACTTGACATGCAATGTAATCTTGCTTAAGGACACAGTGCATCTGAACACTTACTTTAATGTGTTTGACATCATGCCTGGATGGAGAAGGTACCTCAGCTGTAATAGACTGACATTGCTCCAAGGTGTTGGCCTAAGAATCACACCTGTGTCTGGGGACTCACATCTTTTTCTCCCAGATAATTGAGAGTCTTTCGGCTCTCCTGTCTCTTCTAGGAGAAGGAGAAGTTATGGTGGAGCATAATAGAGGAAATGTGTCCTGGTAGGAAGTCGACATCATTGAGGGAGAAACCCTAAACATACTTAAAGGTAAAAGGTAAAGGACCCCTGGACGTTTAAGTCCAGTCAAAGGCTACTATGGGGTTTTGGCACTCATCTCGCTTTCAGGCCGAGGGAGCCAGCATTTGTCCACAGAAAGCTTTACGGGTCATGTGGCCAGCATGACTAAACCGCTTCTGGTGCAACGGGACACAGTGATGGAGACCAGAATGCATGGAAATTCTGGTTGCCTTCCCGCCGTAGCAGTGCCCATTTATCTACTTGCACTGGCATGCTTTTGGACTGCTAGGTTGGCAGGAGCTGGAACAGAGCAATGGGAGCTCACTCCATCTTGAGGATTCGAACTGCTGACCTTCTGATCAACAGCCACTGATCAGTGGTTTAGACCACAGTGCAACCCACTCCCTATAAACATACTTATTAGGGACTTTAAAATCTGTAATTGTGAGGACCGGTGAAATGCTAGCCTCAAAAATGGCCTTCAGAAACAGATTTCAAGTAAGATATGTAAAACTGGTAAGCAGTTCCAACATGTAAATGCATACAGCGAGACTATTTTTGTGATTCTTCTGTACCCTCAGAAACTTTGCAATGTGTAAGACACCACCTATTTAGAGGGACTCCAAATTAAGAAAACACCCCTCCAAATTAAGAAAACACCCCTCCAAATTAAGAAAACACCCCTCAGCACTACCTGTGTATAAGACGAGCCCCAAATTAAACCTTTTTTTTAAAAAAAGCAAAACAAAAAAACCCCTAGTCTTATACACGAAAACATACGGTACTTACTAATGCTACTACTAATCAAAATAAAATATATTATATTTACCATTGTGAAAGCAGATTAACTATCACAATCCAAACAGGGCATCTGCTTAATGTGCATCTTTGTTGCTGGGGAATTGGAGAAATAAGATTTCTTCCTTTATACTGTAATTGGTATAAGGAGCCCAGAGAGAGGCTGAAACTTCCTTTATTAAGAACTCTTATCCAAATGACCCACTCAGATTTGGATTTCTTATTATTTTGTGTTCTTCTCATGTTACTGAACATGCAGGTAGCTAACTATTTCTTTCTTCCGTACAAAATACTACTAGGAAGCAGATGGTGAAGCAAATTTTCTGTTAGCTCCCCTGTGAATCTTATGCTTTCTTATTGTGTTAATTGCCCTGTGTGTATCGGTTTCTATTGGTCTGCAGCCATAATATGTTTCTCTAACCTGGACATTGTATTGAAGCCCAACTCTTGGCTCCCATCAACCTTAGAATCATCAGGTACCATTTTCCCTGGCATAATCCTGCTTGTGAGATCTCTGAAAAAAATGTGTCGTGCACAGCCACATTTTCAAATGAATCGGTTGGATCCACACACACACACACACACACAACACACACACCCAAGGATAGTACCAGCTGCATTTCTTTCAGACTGGGTCTTTTAGAAAACTGCAAAAAAATGAGATGATTAAAATATTGGCAAAACCTATTTGGTGTTTCACAACTTCCTGACTAGTTGCAGGACCTTAGCCAGACCTAGCAGAGTAAACGCAGAATCCACAGAAACAATTGGCGACTTGGCTGCAGACAAGATAGACGAAGCAGGAACCAGGAACTTGTAGTTAGGTGTTTATTATATACAGTGGACTATTTACTGCAACAGAACACGGATCTTTTGCTAGCTCTCTCTGATACGACTCACAACTCCTACACTCACTGACACACTGAACCACTGAACCTCTGAACTAACACATTCCAGTTAGTAGGCCATTAATTATCACTCCCTTGAGAGAGCTTGACCAATCAGGGAGCAGTCTCCATGTCTCTGTTATCACCAGGCAGACTTACTCCTTCAGATTGCCTTCTGGCTGTCTGCCAAACCTTAATTGACTCTGTGTGAGTAGCTGCACGTATACAGTTTCCCAACATAGAAGGGATAGAAAGAAACCCTGGTGTACATACATTATGGGTGGGTGGGGAACCAAGAGTGTAGACTTAAGCAGCCAAGTTGCTCACCAGAGCAAGACAGTTTGAGCATATTACACTGATCTTGGTCCGACTGCACTGGCGACCGATTAGTTTCCAGGCCCAATTCAAAGTTCTGGTTTTGACCTATAAAGTCCTAAATGGCTGAGGACCATAATCTTCAAGGACCACCACTTTCCAACTGAACAAACCCAGACCGTGAGATAATCTTCTGAGGCCCTCCTTCGTGTGCCTCCTCCTCAAGAAGTTCCTCTCCCCAGAGAAGTTTGCCTGGTGCCTTCATTATACACCTTTAGACGCCAGGCAGAAATGTTTCTTTTTAAGCAGGCCTTGGGTTGATCCAATTTACATCCTATGCCCTTTTGAAATGGTTTTTTGGGGTGGCTATTGGGTTGTTGTTTTTATTTTTATTATGTATTTTGTGGTTTTATATCTTGCTTTCACTCTTTGAACCGCACTGAGACCCCCGGGTATAGAGTGGTATATAAATTCAATAAATAAATAAAAATAATAAATAAGAGGAGATTATCCAAGGCTCTGACTAGAATCAAGACTCACATCATCCCGCACCTTATTCCCAAGTCTGAATAAAGATCCCACAGTGAAGGAAAGCTCATTTTTGTTTCCTGTCATCCACATTTCCACACTTAGAGTCTGCTTTTTATGAACCACAACTGGAAACAGCTATCTCAGTGGCTAGATAAGTTGATCACTAGTGTCATGGCAGCCCACAGGTTCCTTTTAGAATCACAACAGATTATTTGATTGCACCTGGAGAAGGGCAGATCATCCTTTGGAAAGAGACTCCAAAAGGCACAAATCACAGGGTAGGTCTCCACAAATCAATTTCTCTCACACACATGCCAACACACACACACAGCCCTTAGGTGCACTTAAAGATTCCACCAGAAACCCACAAATTATATGGCAACTGAGCTTGCTGCCATGTTGATACCCTGGCAGTCCCAGTCAATCAAGGTCATTGCTAGAAGAGTCTATTAAGCACAGCTCTCACCAGGGGTTCCGAAACTTGGGTTGCCTGGTGTTTTTGGACTACAGTTCCCATCATCCCTTCCACTGATCCAGCTAGCTAGGGATGATGGGAGTTATAGTCCAAAAACAGCTGGAGACCCAAGTTTGGGAAACCCTGGTTCAAATAAGGGACAACAGCTGTCAAAATGAGGTATGCCCTAATACCCATTTTATATACATGAGAGAAGCAGTTGACGAAAGAGATCTTTGTATGAATATTCAAACTAAGTGAAGAATTCCAATAGAAACAGCATATGGCCCATTCCTTCCAGGGTTTGGGTGCGATGGCTAGTTGGGAAGCCCTAGTGGGATGGTTTGTTTATAGATGATAGAGATAGATAGATGATAGATAGATAGATAGATAGATAGATGATAGATAGATGATAGATAGATAGATGATATACAGTGGTACCTCTGGTTATGAACTTAATTCGTTCCGGAGGTCCGTTCTTAAGCTGAAAGCATTCTTATCCTGAGGCGCACTTCCGCTAATGGGGCCTCCACTGTGTGTGAACCTCTGGTGTGCGATTTCCGTTCGCATCCTGGGGCAAAGTTCACAACCAGGAGCAGCTACTTCCGGGTTAGCGGAGCTCGTAACTTGAAGTGTTCATAACCAGGAGCATTCGTAACCAGATGTACCACTGTATATATGAACATCCAAACATGCATTCCTCTTCCTGTCGTCTGGAGTGCAATCATCCTTCCTGGATGCTACCAAATGCTGTTTCTGCATATTGGTGTATTGATTGTAAGCATCATCATAACTGCATGGCTAATTTCAGTTCATGCATCTGATGCAATTTATGCTACTGCCTAGAATGTCTTTTAAAAAATTGATGGGGCATCACAGAACCTATACACATGTATACAAAGGAATCCACATAAAGTGCTCAAAAACCAAATCCACTCTCCTGAACTGGACTCCAGCAAAACTGTTCTGATGCAATTTTTAATTGACTGGAGGCATTACATATTGTAGCGGCTTCTGCATTATTAATAGGCCGACTCGGTTCCTCTGAGGGAAGGCTGCAAATCCAAATGACATTGTCACCACAAAGATACACAACAGTCAGCTTGCATTCATGTAACAAGGCTTCCTGCGTTCATATTCGAAGTGAAATAAGACCTTTAGAATCTTAATTGTTTCGCTTGTCTTCTTGTCTTGGGGAGAGATGGGCCGTTTTCTGTTTTTAAGCAGCATGTTGTAAGCAAAGAGAACTGGACAAGTAAATCCCAAAACTGAGATTTTATGTCTTAGAAAATAAAGTCACTGCTCTTGTAGTTCAATTTATCTTAGAATGGGTAGAGGGGGGAGTGTCAATTTTTCAGGCATGTTAAATCTGTCAGGCAATTGACAACAGATTTTCCCAGCAGCATCTTTCTTTCTTTCTTTCTTTCTTTCTTTCTTTCTTTCTTTCTTTCTTTCTTTCTTTCTCATTGTATGAACTTATATAAGAAGAGCTCTGCTGGGACTAAAAGCCTGTCTAGTTCTCACGAGTGGCCAACGAGATGCCCAGGGCTTTCTTTCAGCCGGAACTTACTGGAACCCAGTTCTGGCATCTCTCAGGTGAGCGTCATTGCCAGTGTAAGAGAATGAAGGAGGTGTTCATGGTGACTACAATTCCCATCATCCCTGACCACCGGTCCTGTTAGCTAGGGATGATGGGAGTTGTAGTTCCATAACAAAGTTTGGGGATGCCTGAGCTAAGAGAATGGTCAGTGAGGTCAACATCCCCCAAACCTAACTGGAGCCAAGGTAAAAGAAAAAAGAAAAGCTAAAGGACCCCTGGACAGTTCAGTGCAGTCAAAGGCGACTATGGGGTTGTGGTGCTTATCTCGCTTTCAGGCTGAGGGAGCCAGAGTTTGTCTGGCTCCCTCAGCCAGCTTTCCAGGTCATGTGGCCAGCATGACTAAACCACTTTCAGTACAATGGAACACCGTGACAGAAACCAGAGCACATGGAAATGCCGTTTACCTTCCCGCTGCAGCGGTACCTATTTATCTACTTGCACTGGTGTGCTTTCGAACTGCTGGGTTGGCAGGAGCTGGAACAGAGCAACAGGATCTCACCCCATCGCAGGGATTTGAACCACCAGCCTTCTGATCAGCAAGCCCAAGAGACTCAGTGGTTAAGACTACAGTGCCACCCGTGTCCCAATATAAATATAATGCCTGCCTCAGCCTCATTACTCCATCTACAACAAATGGCTGCTGTAAACACCACTAATGACTCATGTGAAACAAAGCTTACTGGGAAATGATATATAATGAATTGAAAACAATGTTTAAAATAACGTGGGGGGGGGGACAACAACCATAAGCTTTCCTTTTAGGAATTATAGGGACAGAACTACTCAAACTGTATAGAAATTTATTCATGTATGTGACTGCAGCGGCAAGAATGTTACTTACCCCAAAATAGAAAGAATAAGAAGTCCCAGACAAAGAGGAATAGATACAAAAACTTATGGAGTATGCAGAAATGGCGAAACATACTGGAAAAATAAGAAATCAAGATAACAAACTTTTTATAAAAGAATGGAAATGGATTATGGAATATTTACAAACAAACTGTAAACAGATAAGAACATTGACAGGATTATTGTAATAACCTGCAGTTTTATAAGAGTATATATTTAAAGCAGATGAATGATTGAGCAAATTAAGTTAATTTGGATATGCAAAAAATATTGAAAATAAGTTTAAGGACTCACAGAAAGAGGGGGAAGGAAGTCAAGTTTTGAAATGTTAAAATGATTGTAAAGTTATTGAAATGTATAAAACTGAGAATCATAAATAAAATATTTAAAAAGAAGAAGAAGAAGAAGAGTTTAGATTTGATATCCCGCCTTTCACTCCCTTTAAGGAGTCTCAAAGCAGCTAACATTCTCCTTTCCCTTCCTCCCCCACAACAAACACTCTGTGAGGTGAGTGGGGCTGAGAGACTGTGACTGGCCCAAGGTCACCCAGCAGCTGCATGTGGAGGAGCGGAGACGCGAACCTGGTTACCCAGATTACGTGACTACCGCTCTTAACCACTACACCACACTAGCAATGACTCATGTGAAATGACTGAGTGGAGGAAGAAAGACCAATAATGGTCAATATCCAGGGATATCCCTAGATGTGGGTGTGAGATATATATATTGTTGTGTTTAGTCATTTAGTCGTGTCTGACTCTTCGTGACCCCATGGACCAGAGCACGCCAGGCACTCCTGTCTTCCACTGCCTCCCGCAGTTTGGTCAGACTCAAGTTTGTAGCTTCGAGAACACTGTCCAACCATCTTGTCCTCTGTCATCCCCTTCTCCTTGTGCCCTCAATCTTTCCCAACATCAGGGTCTTTTCCAGGGAGTCTTCTACACACACACACACACACAAAGCCAATGCCCAGACTTGTTTCTTTCTTTCTTTTCTTCCACGGTGCCATCTCCGACACACATGATGGAGTAACATCCTTCATTTAACTACAGTAGTGTTTATATAATGATGGTAAACTGTGAGTGCTCTTCAAGCACATTTTTTTCTTGAATGTCAAAACTTTCCTTTTAGATAAATAAGCGCATATGCAGAACAGCTGGAAGATGACTGTTAAGAAACATGCCCTGTCACCAGCTGTTTCTGCTCTGGGTTTTGTGGCTTTCTGATTAATTAAGCATACGTTTCATTCTGGATATGAACATTCATTAAGGGAAGTGAAAGATACTCAGCAGTCATTTGGAAACAATGCGTTCTGGTTTGCCAAGGGAGACACACTGCACCAGTTAAATTCCTCATATAGGTCTAAAGAGGCCAGCAACTGCCTTCAGTTAAAACAATGCTCTTCATGTACAATAGAGGTCGCCTGCATTCTATTTTGCAGGAAAGATTCAAGAGCGTGCCAAAAATTTAGGTTTGCACATTTGATGTGCATACGGGCACCCAGCAGCCCTGGTGCAACAAATACAATTTTTTAAAAAGGCAATACTTTTTGTGCATAGGAAAGCAATTGGGAAATGCACTGCAAAGTGGGGGATGAATGAATAAGGGGAAAACGTATAAGCAAATAAAGATGAAAGCTCAATGTCATATAACCTCCCATCGAACAAATCAGAGCGAATGTTCGATAAAAACCAGACATAGCCGAACCGCTGCATAAGCTTTGTGCAAACAAATCAAGACAAATACTCCTTAAACAGAGCATCTGGAGGAGCCGAAAGTGCAGTTTAGAACAACAACAACCAACTGACCCTGACTTCTGCTGGGACATGTAACCAGATACACATAGCATTCAAATCATGTTATCCCTTAACTTTGTGAACTAGTTTTACCAGAGGCAGCCCTGTTTAGGGAAGTTTTTAATGTATGATATTTTATCATTTTTTTTATTCTATTGGGAGCTGCCCAGAGTGGCTCGATATAAATAAATTGTTGCTGTTGTTGTTGTTGTTGTTGTTGTTGTTATTTCTGGCCTGTCAACTCTGGAAAGTATATTTTCTCAGGTTTGGCTCAGACTATCATGCAATGGCCATGAGGAATTTGTGATACTTTGTAAGTATTTGGTGCATAATATGTTCATCTTTTCTTAATTTTTCCCCAAATACCGAACATTCACACACCCTGGAACCCTCAACAATCAGAAGGTTTGCATTCCTCAAGGAAACAGCCAAATAAAACTTGGGTCCAGAAAACTTCCAATCTTCCTACGTATAATTAAACTGACATTGATTTGAGATTCAAATGCCTGTTCCTCAGCTGTTAAAGTCTGTGAATGGACTCAGTAGATATCTGAATCTCTCCCCCAATTGAGAGCATGAAATAATCCCCCAATGTTGTCTTTCTTTCCTTTCTTCTTGGCCCTCGTTCTAACCACTGAAGAGATAAACAGAAGAGTGGAAGAGGTGAGTCATTCAGATCCACCCCTGCAGTCCTCCCCCCCCCCAATTAATCTGGTTACTGTGCAACTCCACCATTTCAAATTTGCACTGGATTAATTGGCTAATTAGACCCTTTAGGAAGAACACTGCCTAGCGATGGCTTTACCTCTTGCTGACCTTGAATGTTCCAATTTGGGCTGAGGGAATATAAAGAAGTATCATCCCTTCAGTTTGTTGTAGGGGGGTTTCTTGTTGTTATCATTTTTGCTCATTATAAAACAGAAAACCCTGTTCATCGCAGCACATGTTTTATGCTGTAATAAAATAAGGAGTGGAAAAGAGGGAAGACAGGAGAAAAGAAGCAGAAGAGCAGCCAGGAGTGTGATAGGACATTTCCCAGGGTACTTTTACTCCCATTAATGGTGGAATGCATGCTCATTTACTTGGAATGAACCTCTGCTGAAAAGGAAACTTCACCGAGTAAAGATATAATAGGAACAGGATGCGTAGTTGAAACTTTAAGCATGCTTACATGGAAGTAAGGTAAAGGGACCCCTGACCATTAGGTCCAGTCGTGGCCAACACTGGGGTTGCGGTGCTCATCTCGCTTTATTGGCCGAGGGAGCCGGCGTACAGCTTCCGGGTCATGTGGCCAGCATGACTAAGCCGCTTCTGGTGAACCAGAGCAGCGCATGGAAATGCCGTTTACCTTCCCACCGGAGCGGTACCTATTTATCTGCTTGCACTTTGATGTGCTTTTGAACTGCTAGGTGGGCAGGAGCAGGGACCGAGCAATGGGAGCTCACCCCGTCGCGGGGATTCGAACCGCTGACCTTCTGATCAGCAAGTCCTAGGCTCTGTGGTTTAACCCACAGTGCCACCCGCATCCCTTGCATGGAAGTAAGTTCTACCAAAATCAATGGAACTTGCTTCTGGGTAGGGATGAAGGATAAATTCAGTTCAGTTCCCAATTAAAGACAATCTGCACTGACCTGCCCCAACTACAGGAGCACACCTAGCAATTGGAATCCGTAGCATTCACTCTAGTTTTTTTTGCATACAGTGTGATATCTTACAGAGAGGTGGTCTTTCATGAATGAAAATGAACAAATGATGCACATTGACAAATATAAACCCCCACTTCCACTATCTATGCACTTATTTCACATCTCATAGCTTGCTTCTCATAGTCCATAAATACTGGAAAGAGAACTGCTGGCAGAGAAGCTGTAAATAACTCGAGAACTTGGGAGCATCTTATATTTGTCCAGCTCCGATTCTAAATGTAGCAACATTAAGTGCGATGACTTCTTGGGGAATTAGAGCCACATACACTCATGTCAAGTGCACTCATAAATTGTTGGTGCACAGTGCAGTAGCAAACAAACAGGCTTATGGTGGGGAATGCAAACAAGAGTGTCCACATTTATAAGAAGGAAAGAGGAAAGGAATTTGTGGGAAAGTACAGACAAGACACCAATTTCTTAGCTTTGAGCCAGAGGTCCTTTGGCTGGGTTGGGATGATATGGGATTGGGGAGCCAACCCCCATCTCTTGCAGGGGTGCAATTAGTGCCAGCACCGTCCGTTAAGAGTTTGGGTGTAATCTTCAACATCTCCCTTTCTATGGAGGCGCAGGTTGCAGCTATGACAAAGGCGGCATTTCTTCATCTCCGCCAAGCTAAGCAGTTGGCTCCTTACCTCTCTTGCCCTGACCTAGCCACTGTGATCCATGTGACGGTTACCTCCAGGCTTGATTATTGTAAATTACTCTATGTGGGTCTGCCCTTTTTTATTATTTAAAATTATAACAAGACATATTATCCAAAAACATATAATCCTTGTCCCCCCCCCATTTTTCCTCTCTCTCCCCCTCCCACACAACCCCCACCCCCACCCCAACTTCCCTCAGTTCCAGTCTTTGGTTTCTCTAAAAATGCTGTTTTCTGCATGTTACAAAGTTGTATAGATCCTCAAACTATTTAGCTGATTATTATCAGTAAAAGGTTTGTGAATGTTTATTCAAAACCTGCCAAGGAGTCCAGTTCACATTGTTGCGTCTTCAGATACTTTGTAAAGGGTTCCCATTCATCCTTAAAGTCACAGTTATCCTTGTCCTGTAACTTATATGTCAGTTTTGCCAGTTCTGCATAGTCTATCAATTTTTCTTGCCATGATTCTTTAGTTGGGGTTTCTTCAGTCTTCCATCCTTGTGCTACCAGAACTCTCGCGGCCGTTGTCGCATACATGAAGATGTATGTGGGTCTGCCCTTGAGACCGACCCAGAAACTCCAGGAGGTCCTTGCCACAGGATCACAGTCACCGGGTGCTATACCAGCTGCACTGGCTCCCAGTGGAGTACAGGATCACGTTTAAGGTGCTGGCTTTAACCTTTAAAGCCCTATACCGCCTAGGACCTTCGTACCTACGGGACTGCCTCTCCTGGTATGTCCCACGGAGGACCTTACAGTCTTCAAATAAAAACATCTTGGAGATCCCGGGCCACAGGGAGGTTAGGCTGGCCTCCACCAGAGCCAAGGCTTTTTCAGCCATGGCCCCGATCTGGTGGAACGCTCTGTCACAAGTGACAAGGGCGCTGTGGGACTTGACATCTTTCCACAGGGCCTGCAAGACAGAGCTGTTCCACCAGGCCTTTGGCCAAGGCACAGTCTGACCCCCTCTCTCCTGTAATCCTCATAGAACTCTAGCCCAATGGTTGCCATTAATTTGATTCTGAATTGATATTGGAATGTATTTTAATTAATTGACTGTGTGATTTTATGTACACTGTGCTATTTTTACTTGTTAGCTGCTCTGAGCCTGGCTTTGGCCGGGGAGGGCGGGATATAAATAAATAAATAAAAATATTATTATTTAGGCTACAATTCTAAACATGCTTACTAGGGAATAAGCCCTACGGAACATCCAGACATTCCTTTTTATTGTGTATTAATGATTATATGCATTCATGATGCTATTGGGGCGGTCATACACAACTGCTGCTTTCAATAGTTGCAACTGCAACAGTGGTGGTCTCTGCTTCATTTCCAGTCCCCGCATAGCCTGTAATTTCCAGCTGAAATCCAGTCACAGAGTTTTCCTTTTCCTAAATGGGCTGCCTTTCCAGGTGGACGAGCCCCATCTGCCCCTCACTTCCCTCTACAGCATGTGCAGAATCCGTCTTCTTGACTGTTGGACCTACACTTGGTCTAGTCTGCTCAATCCACTGGAGCCTACCTTCACATGCGGGGGAAGTGCCAAACTCACCGAGGGTTTGAAAGCCTTTGACTACCCGCACCTGTTTTAGCCAGCCAGATGAAGCCGTTTCCCGGAGTGTGTCTGCTGTCACATGCTGACATCTTCCAGGCGCCATAGGTGAGAGCTGAGCACAGGGTGGGGACCAAAGATGCTTAGGAAGTTGAAGTAATTTTAATCTTAGTATTTTAGTTTTTGTATGTTTTAAAGTAGGATTGTTAATTTTTCTTGATTTTACTGCTGTGGTGTTTTTTTTTGTTTTGGTAAACCACTTTGCAGGGTTTTTTAAAATAAATTTTATTAAATAAATAAACAATAAATATACAGTGGTACCTCGGGTTACCTACGCTTCAGGTTACATACACTTCACGTTACAGACTCCGCTAACCCAGAAATAGTACCTCGGGTTAAGAACTTTGCTTCAGGATGAGAACAGAAATTGTGCTCTGGCGGTATGGCAGCAGCGGGAGGCCCCATTAGCTAAAGTGGTGCTTCAGGTTAAGTACGGACCTCCAGAACAAATTAAGTACTTAACCTGAGGTAAAGGTAAAAAAGGTACCCCTGCCCGAAGGCCAGTCATGACCGACTCTAGGGTTGCGCGCTCATCTCGCTCAAGAGGCCGGGAGCCAGTGCTGTCCGAAGACACTTCCGGGTCATGTGGCCAGCGTGACGAAGCTGCATCTGGCGAGCCAGCACCAGCACCGCACACGGAAATGCCGTTTACCTTCCCGCTATAAAGCGGTCCCTATTTATCTACTTGCACTTAGGAGTGCTTTCGAACTGCTAGGTTGACAGGAGCTGGGACCGAACTACGGAAGCTCACCCCGCTGCGGGGATTCAAACCGCCGACCTTACGATCGGCAAGTCCTAGGCACTGAGGTTTTACCCACAGCGCCACCCGTGTCCTGAGGTACCACTGTAAATAAAATAACACAAGCCAAAACACAATCCATCCTGTAGATTTAAGTATCTGTCCATAGTCGCCTACTTGTTACCAGAGGCCCAGAATCCATATTCCTTTGTAAGAAAATATGAAATAACATAAAACCATTTTTGCAGGCAAAAAATATATATTAAAAAATCAATGGGGGGTGACCAGAAATTTTTCGCACCAGGTACCACCTGACCTTCCTATGCCTCTGCCAAAGATGGACAAACTACTCAATACTGCAATACTGAATTCCAGAAAGGCTGGAGTTTTGCATATTCCCACCAGAAAGGAAATATGTATTGTGTGTGGGGCAATCCAATGTGGTGAGGCACCAACATGGCTCGTTGCCAGCTTTCTAGGGCTTAGCTACCACCTTTATTTGAGTTTTAGGCGTAATTCTCCATTGCTCACCAAAATAGATTTTAAGGGCTTTTTTTGTCCAAAGGCTATTCCATTGACTTGGGTCAAGTGCATAGCCGAAATCGCATTCAAACAGGTGGTCTTGTGGCTTTACTGGTAATTGAGTTAGCCCAAAAATGTGTGAAAATGCATGTTTTGAACTAAATGTCCCATGCTTCTTTTTCCCCCTTTCACAAGAAAAGCACCCCATTATTGTGTGTTTAACTTCACTGGCTTTCGCCATTGTCCTTAGTCCAGATCCATTAACAGATATTTAAAAAGTAAGTGTTCCTTCCTTTCAAGACTCAAAGTTTCTTTAGTCTATTTTAATTATCTCCTTTGTCTAGACAGTTGAGTAAACAAATCCATTGCATGCTTATTAGCTCATTGTAACTAAGCCAGATAACTGCATTTTAATGAAAATTCAAAGAATAATGCTGTGCACTAGTGACCTATTTTAAATTACCAGTGCAGGTGCTTAGATTGGCTCTGTAGCCATTCTCTTGAATAATTTTATATGAGGATTGTAAGATGATTTTTAAAACTGTGGATTAGTCATCTGCCTCTTAACTTTAAGTAATTAGTCCTTTAAATTAGAACAAACTGATTTCCAAACCCCTGATATTGGTATATTTCTTGAGATATCAGAGGAGATAAATTGTCATTTTATATATCAAAGCTACTATTTAAAAATAAATAAATGGAAAGGCCGTTTTTCAGTGATGTTTGTTTTCCAGAATTTTTTGAATTGAGAAATTTTGCAGTGCAAATTAAGCTCACTTTGCAATAGAACTTTTTATGATGCCCTAGAGAGTCATCTAATTAGCATGTTTATTTTACTTTAACTCCCATTTAGTGGTTTTTTAAATATATATATATATATATATGATGGTGCTGGCTTTTATTTTTAACTCCTTCATGTCTTTGTTTTGGCTTCTGAATAGTCCAGCTACTGTTAGAGTCCAGCAGCCATGCTTGGATAGTATGATGGTGTTGAGTCATTCATAGCACCTTTATTCTGATTGCTCCGTGGTTATGGAATGACCTTTCCCATAAGATCTGAAGTTGCAGATTAACTTGCCACTTCCCAAAATTGTATTTTATTCCTGTTAGTCAACTCAAACCTTGGAGAAGTAGTACGTCGAATAAATGTATTTGCAAACTTTCAGATTGCATATATCAAAGTGAAATGAAATATATTGCATATATCTTTGCAAAATGAAAATAACTTGTTCAGTTATTTGATAAGCTAACTGTTCTGTGGCACTCTCTCCCATTGAGATAAGTAAAAAGGTAAAGGACCCCTGACAGTTAAGTCCAGTAGCAGACAACTCTGGGGTGCTCATCTTGCTTTACAGGCTGAGGAGGCCAGCATTTGTCCACAGTTTTTCTGGGTCATGTGGCCAGCATGACTAAGCCTCTTCTGGCGAAACCAGAGCAGCACACAGAAACTGAGGCATCTGATCAAGGCCTGTATTTTAAAATGAGCTTAAAGATATATTTGCAAATGTTTGTATGAAACCAGCTGACTAAGTACTTTGGGAGTTGTTTATCTTCCTGCTCTCCTGAACAAGGGCCCCCCTGATTTATAGCAGTAGCAGGAGACAAGTTTCTCAAAGTTGTAAAAGGGAATTACAGGCTGGGAGCAAATGTCACACTGACCCTACATATTACAGAAGACGAAGAAGAAGAAGAAAAAGAGTTTGGATTTGATATCCCGCCTTTCACTCCCCTTCAGGAGTCTCAAAGCGGCTAACATTCTCCTTTCCCTTCCTCACCCACAACAAACACTCTGTGAGGTGAGTGGGGCTGAGAGACTTCAGAGAAGTGTGACTGGCCCAAGGTCACCCAGCAGCTGCATGTGGAGGAGCGGAGACGCGAACCCGGTTCCCCAGATTACGTGACTACCGCTCTTAACCACTACACCACACTGGCTGCGTGTACAATCAAGCTGCAAAAACACTAATTAAGAGTTGGTAAATAGTAAGATTTATTGTGTAACAGAAAATAATACCATGTGCCTCCCATCAGACTCTAGCCATATTTTCCGAAGGTTTAAGGTATGCTGAGAAAGTTAAAGGGCAATAAATTTTGGGAAGAGCTAATGGGAAAAGCAGCTGGCTGGGAAAGGGGGGTGTAAACTGAAGAGGCTTCTTTTGAAGCTGTTTTTACTGAGTTCCTCTTTTACTTTGCAAAGGCCTTTTCTTCTAAAAAGCTATCTATGTTATGTATGAGATTTGTTGGCTTAATGTAATTATTGAAAGGATTTAGAAAGTAAGAAATGTTAGATTCTTATGTTAGATTCTTATTTCATTGATGGTGTGTGAGAATGTGAACCCAATATCTCTGTTTAGATAGAATTTAATACCATGAGCCATTTGTTCTAGTCATTTGTTTTGGAATGCAGGGGCAACAGGGGCAAAAGGTGATCTGGTAATTAAGGTGCCTTGTCGAGGCAAATGTAAGATATATGGCTACTTGTCTGCCATTTATGGATAGAAGGAAATATAGCTCTTTGTCTCCCTTAAAAGGTAATAGGAAATGGGTGTATCTTTTATGATTGGTTCTAGCAAACAGCCAATAGGAATTTCAACCAGGCTGATTGGACAGAGGCAGCCAAAGGAGGAGCAAGGGGGCTGGGCTGAGGAAATACAACTGCTGGCCATCAGGGCTGGAGTGTGCAGAGCTTTGGTAACCATATACCACTGTGCCTATCATTTATTTGTCTGACAAATAAATTATTATTTTAATTTCTCTATTGCTGCGTTGAATATTTCATTCCAGCTAAGCGTTAACCACAAGCAGGGTGCTACAAAACACCGTTTACCTTTGCGCAGGAGCAGTACCTATTAATCTACTTGCACTTTTTTGGCGTGCTTTCGAAAACTCCCCCCCCCCCATTTTTTAAGAACTAATTCTTTAATTTCACACACACACAAAGTGATGCTATTACTAATATGAGGTGGGTTTGTAGTAAGGTTAAGGCTTACTGGGAAATGATATATAATGAAAGGAAAAGGATGTTGAAAATAACGTTTGTAAAAACAACAACCCAGAAGCCTTTCTCTTGGGAATTATAAGGATAGAACTACCTAAATTTTATAGAAATTTATACAGCGGCAAGAATGTTACTTGCCCCAAAATGGAAAGAAGTCCCAGCAAAGGAAGAATGGATAAAAAAAAAAACTTATGGAATATGCAGAAGTGGCAAAACTTACTGGAAGAATAAGAAATCAAGAGAAAAAACTTTCTATAAAAGAATGGAAATGGTTTATTGAATATTTACAAATTGTAAGCAGATAAAAACACTGGCAGGATTATTGTAATAACCTGCAGTTACATAAGAGTATATATTTAAATAAGATTAAAAAATGAGTAAGTTAAGTTAATTTGGACATGCAGAAGATATTCAAAATTTAAGGAACCGCAGAAAGAGGAGGAAGGAGGGCAAGTTTTAAAATGTCAAAATGACTGTAAAATCAATGAAATGTATATATCTGAAGAGTATAAATAAATTTTTTAAAAAAGCAAAAACAAAGTGATGCTATTACTATCTCATAACAGCAGCAGACATTCTGCCTTACTGGGAAGAGTATATAAGCTGCCCCAACAGTCTCTTTTTCCCATGCTGCACACACATATAGTCCATAGACAGACATACATCTGGTCTCTCACTCATACATAAAAATAATCATGGTGTAATTTTATATCAAGCTGCATACATCTGACAGTATTGATTGGGGGGCATGAGCTGGAAAGTGTGAACTGGTGTTTCAATGCACAGTTGTGGTACAAAATTTTAGGATCAGGATTTCTTTCTTGAGGGGAAGCAACCAGCTTTGGGGCTGTGCTGTTAACGGAGCTAGCACAGCTGCAAATTCAGAAGCATTCTTCAAAACCAAAAAATCTGCCACTGTAGGGAATCAAACCAGAACTGAATACATTATTTTCTGGATTCTCCAAAGGCACACTCTTCCATTGTCTCCCGAGACAATGGATGCCAACATTAACATGTGACAGAGTAAAAGTGGCACACACAACAACATGGTGTCATGAATTGAGTTTTAACGGTGACGTGTGAAGAAATAAGGTAAAGCAAAATGCAGGTTTCCCCCCCGTCATGGCACAATGTATTGCTATGTACATTTGGAGTTCAGAGATGAACACTAGAAATATACTCTTCCCTGCTAATGCAGTGGTTTTGTAACAAATCATTATTCTTTCCCTAGTGTCATAGTTTTGCTAGGGGCTTGTAATAGCGTACATTCATTTTGTGGTTGCTGCTGAGCTCATTCCATGTAGCCAGCAGATGGAGAAAAGTTCCACATAATAGAAAGCTAGGGCGGGCAATTTCAGCATCTATAATGAGAAAGCCAGTTAGAGTTCCAGTACTTTCTCTTTTTTTAAAACCTGTGAGAATACACAAAATTAATGCCATAGTTTCCTTGGTAACTTCTCTATGAAGGCAGGAATCTCAGCAAGCATTGTGTAGAGGGAAGAGCCTTTGAAAACGTTACATTTCTTCAGGAAAGGAGTTTTGCAAATATTTCCAATTCAAAGATCTGTGGTTCTCCCAACAGGCATGAGTGGAATCTCACACTTAAAAGCTGCTTTACCCATGATTTTTTTTCTGACTTTAGTGCAAAAACACTGCATGTACAATTTACGCAAAATAGCCATGTGTGTGTTTACTGCAGGTTATGGTATACAGTGGTACCTTGGGTTAAGAATTCGTTCTGGAGGTCCGTTCTTAACCTGAAACTGTTCTTAACCTGAGGTACCACTTTAGCTAATGGGGCCTCCCACTGCCGCTGTGCCGCCGCTGCACAATTTCTGTTCTCATCCTGAAGCATTAAAGTTCTTAACCTGAGGTACTATTTCTGGGATAGTGGAGTCTATAACCTGAATCGTCTGTAACCTGAAGCATCTGTAACCCGAGGTACCACTGTACAATGCCCACCCCTCCAATATAGAAGTAATATCCATTGAAATCACTTTGTGTGAAGGGCCTCATAGTGCTGGTTTATGTTAGAACAGGACGATAGGAGATGCTTCCCTCAGACGTTCTTCCATATCATCCTAGTAACTTATGGCTAAAAGAACAATGTGGCTGGGTCTAGAAGCAGGGTGTGAGGGGAAAGCCCTGTGGTGAAGGTGAATATCACCATGCCAGGGCCCAGCGTGGCCTCCATAGACAGGCAACTTAAATGGGCCCAGTTCACTGCTATGTGAAGGAAGAGTGGAGTAGGCCCAGCCAGAAGTGGTTTAGGGTAGTGCAACTTGTGTGGTTGCACTGGGCACTGCGCTGCAGGGGACACAGACACACACACAAATGCTGTAGAAAGGAGCACAAGAGGCAAGGGGCAGTGAATTCTAGCGCTGCACAGGGCACAGCTGAAATTTGAGAGCCCAGAGTCCACTACTGGACCAGCTTCTGCTTGTGAAGCACACACTCCTTAACAGAAAGCTTTCCAAATTTGTCATGTTGGTGATATACTTTTTAGACATGCATCATTTCATGTCACAGTAAATCAGTTTTACTAGCAAACAGGAGATTAAACTAACCCCTTTCCAGCCCAGGGAGGAGCACGGGGAGTTCTAGCACAACACACCAACACTACAACAGTAGTGTAGCCAACACACTACTGTGTTGCAACACAGATTTGCCTTAATTAATGAGCCTTCCATCAATCCACTCATCATTATGATGGCCATTTTCTAGTGCATATGTGCATACATGAAGAAATGGCTGTTTCCTTTTAATGGTGAACCGCTGTGTTTTCCCCAAACAGTTTGCTGTGCTGGTGTGTCAAGCCCATACAATGGCAAGGTGGTGGTGGCTGTCCCTGCCTCTGCCCTGTGAACCAGTATTTTGGCTCAAGTTTGCACAAGGCATGCTAGCTCATCTTCACTGGAACAAGCTTACCGGCATCCAAACACCTGCATCCTCTCCATCCTCAGGTGCCACCACTTCTCTGACCAGTGTTTACACAGGAGAAGGGCAAGTGTTAAGGTAGACCTAGCTGCCCATCTGTGTCCATCTTTCTCTCTTCCTGGTAACGTCTTCCATAACACTATTGCACTGCGAATTTCCCTGCCACACCACATATCGTTCGCTGTCAGAAATTGAGAAAGCAGTACTGCAGCAACGGCACACGAGGTCAGACACTGTGTATGATCAGTGATTCCCAACCTTTTTTGGCCATGCCCCACCTAAGCATCTCTAAAATCCCGATACCCCACCCCGACATAAAATTCTTATTATTCAAAAAGTGGACTCCTATTCACGTGGAGGAAGCCCAAAAGGCAATTAATTGTTAATAACTCATTCTCAAATTGCCCCCCTGTGGGGCATGTGCCCCACATTGGAAACCACAGATCTAGACATTACCTGTCAGCTCCACATCACTTGACAAGAGTCTTGGTCTACCCTCAGCTATGTGTGGCCCCGTTCAACATAGTGCTATGAAGTTCAGATTTCTTTTCATGTGCCATCAGCCACAGTTTGCATACCCTATCCACATTTCAGAGGCTGTATGGCCAAAGGAACTTTGGGTCCAGATCCTGACCTGTCAGTCCATTCTCACTCAGTCTTTTCAAACAAGCATCATATCAGAGGATCAAATCTCACACTGTCGTATGTTGGTGTGTGATGTGTTATTGCCCAATACACATAATTTTGATTTCAGAGTTGGGTACCTAGGAAGCCGACTTATTCCAAGTGTGAACATTGGTACATCTTGCTCAGTTTTGTCTATACTCAGGAAAAGGTCATGGACCCCTGGACAGTTAAGTCCAGTCAAAGGCGACTATGAGGTTGTGGTGCTCATCTTGCTTTCAGGCCAAGAGAGCCAGCGTTTGTCCACAGACAGCTTTCTGGGTCATGTGGCCAGCATGACTAAACTGCTTCTGGCGCAATGGGACACCGTGACGGAAACCAGAGCGCATCGAAACACCATTTACCTTCCCACCACAGTGGTACCTATTTATCTACTTGCACTGGTGTGCTTTTGAACTGCTAGGTTGGCAGGAGCTGGGACAGAGCAACGGGAGCTCACCCTGTCATGCGGATTCAAACCACCAACCTTCCAATTGGCAAGCCCAAGAGATTAGTAGTCTGGCAATGACTCTCCATCTTTCCCAGACCTAGTGTTTGCTTTACACTGAGCTACATCCCTTCCCCTCAGGGTACCTATCTATTCCCAAGTGTAACTCCATAGCATTTTCCTCCTCCATTTTCCAATAACTAGTCTCATTGACATGGGCTACATCTGCCTGAGGGAAGTCAGTGTATGTGTGTATAATTCCTACACAATTATACAATGCTATCTTAACATACGGTTTCAGGACTGCGCTGAGGTGCAGGCATGCCCTGTAGCGGCAGCGTAGTTTCTGTTTAGCATCTAGGTCAAAGACCTTTTTAAAACACAGGGAGAGGGGAAATAAAATGTCTTTTCTGAAATTTGGATGAGATTGTTGGGAAATTTGCTGGAGACTAAGGTGATTACCTCATCAGAGATCAGATGATTTCCTCCGCCTCAGGCAGTCTGTGGTTGCCATAGGAACTGGAAAGTACCACAGTGCATTGCTTATTCCCACATGCACACATTAGGTGAATTTTTACACATGTTGTCTAAGCTTTGCCGAATTATATAAAAAAAGGAAGTTCTAAATAAATTGTTTCTGTTAGTTGCATTTTCTTTTGCCTGCATTTGAGATTAAGCCTTTACAGAGCAGAGAAAAGGAGGTAGAGGCACATTCTAAAGAGACAAATCTATTGCCTGCTGTGTCTGTTTTCTGTGATTAGGATGGAGGAAGATGCTAGCTTCCCAGACACCCACCCCCAGTGGCGTAGCGTGGGGGGTGCAGGGGGGGGCGGCCGCACCGGGCGCAACATCTGGGGGTTAGGGTTAGCGGGTGCAAACCCACGGGTTAGGGGGCGCAAATCCATGGGTTAGGGGGCGCAAATTACTTGCCTTGCCCCGGGTGCTGACAACCCACGCTACGCCACTGCCCACCCCAAGTGTTGAAGGGGACACAACCGCAAAATCATTACTGCTGGGTGTGCAAACTCATCCTGCTATTGCCTCTGGTGCTTCAAAAACCTGTGTGACTAGAAACGACTGTGGGACGAAAAGAGAAGTCCCCTTCTGCCTTGAAATTCTGGACAGAAGCACCGCTTCGAATGTTGCTGCAGCCCAATATTCAATGGGCAGCTATTAGGACCGCGCCCCATATATTCCCACAAAAATTGGGGGGTGGCATGAAAGGTGAGGTTGCAGAAGGTTTCCTAACTGCTCCTTTCATTGCACCTATCTGGCAGTGTTTTACCCACTGTCACCGACAGGTGTGCATACTCCAAGGGGAAGAGGTGTCTTGAGCCCCCTCAAAATCTGCTGGCACAGGGCTGGGCCCCCTTAATGTTGAGGGGATGGAGGAGGCCATTTGCCAAGCGTGTTTCAGTGGCTTGCTCCTCCTGAGCACAAGAGAGGAAGCCAATTTGTGGTGGGCTCCGCACTCAGCCTCCTCCCAATGATGTGACGTAGCATGCACATCATGCTTCATGTGCATGATGTCACATACCCAGGCTGTGCACCGGGCACATGACATCATGCAAGTAAGCCACACACTGAGCCCCCTCCCCCCAATCTTGGGCTCAAGATGGTGCTTCTTATCTCCAATCTTCTTCTTTGGTGATCACTCATAGCTGAATAAACACGGTCTTAACATTGAGTCTGTAAGTGACTGTGGAAGCCAATTCTGGATCCACACGTCCTTCTACAGTGGGGACATTAGTTTCTGGGCAGGAGTTCATCATGATGTGGGTTTGCCAAGTGTGCCTTCCTCTTAGCACATTTCTCCCTTGCATCCTGAGGTTGAGTGTCTTCAAAGCCGATGACACCTTTGGTAAAGGCTGTTCTCCAATTGGAGTGCTCGCAGACCAGTGTTTCCCAGTTGTTGGTGTTTATACTATATTATTTTAGATCTCCAATAGTCAGGTCTCATCCCTGTTGCTGTTTAAGCAGCAGCTTTTGCCTTGGCTGTCCTCTTCTCTTGATTAATCTTTTCCTATTTCCCTTGGTTCAAATTGGATTCATGGTTTCACCACCTGGTTTCATCACATGGCAAATAAGATTTTGCTACATGGAATTCAGAGTTAATAATAATACTGCTAATAATAGCAAGGGCTCAGTGATGCCTCCGTTGAAGGTTGCATCCACCTTTTTGAGACCTCTGCAAAAAAAAATCAAGCAACTCTGCAGTTACTAACCTCAGGAGTTACCAATCTGTTCCGTTTACAGCTTCTGGATCCAACCATGGACACTCAGGGCTATATTCACATGTGCAGAATACATGTGCAGAATGACTGCCACTTGTGCTGGGAGACTTTTCATCCTCTTCTCTTCCACTGCACACCCTCTAAATTTGTTCTGGGGTTCCCCCCAACCCTCAAGAGCAGATTTGGGGATGGTGGCAGACATGCATATTGAAGAAGGTAACATAGCCTGAAGAAAATGATCTGGGATATTATATATATAATACAAATCTTCTGAAAGTATCATTGCGCACATTTATGTCTTCTTATTTTTTAGGCATAGGTGGTCATTTCAGCTGCAATAAAAGTCCACGAGCCCTAGCCGTATGAGCTCTTTTCATGTGCAATTCTGTTCCACTCCAAATAACTTTATTTCTTTAGTATTTGAGTTTTGGAGGAAGCTGGGTGCTTAGGAAACCTATTGCTCCTGTATATTTTTACAAGCATCGGGTTAGAATGTTTAGCACGTCCCATCGTTCTCTCCTGAGTATGTGTAATGATTCTAGGGGTTGCTCGTGCGTAAGTTGCCACCACTCCTGGCTAGGTTACCTGGTTGAACCCTTTCTGTCTGGACAGCCTCAAGTTTCGTGGCTGCCTCAGTCGCTGGCAGAATCCGTCAGTGGGCGTTTCTTGAACCTCTTCCAGCATAAAAGCTGTTTGACGCCCAGTCTCCTCCTACTCTCCCTGCGTGGAAGTCTTCTGCGCATGGAGGGTGTGGGCAGCGGAGTACCCGTACTCTCTCCGCTGGTCTCCGGAGAGGAGTCCTGGAGCCACCTCTCCGATTCCCCCATCTGCCCCCCTTCTCCACTGGTGTTACGCTGATTTCCTTCCCCAGCGGATGGGCTGCCTCTCTCCCTGCTGGGACCCTCTCCGGCATCCCTCTGGAGCCTTCTCTCCGCCTCCAGCTCCGATGGCAGTTCCCTGACAGTATGCTTCTGTTTTCTTCTTTGGCGATCACTCGTAGCTGAGTAAGATTGTCTTCCATAAACACAGTGTTAACAGTGAGTCCGTAAATGACTGTGGAGGCCAATTCTGGACCCACACATCCTTCCACAGTGGAGACATTGGTTCCTGGGCAGGGGTTGATCACGGTGTGGATTTGCCAAGGGTGCCTTCCTCTTAGCACGTTTCTTTCTTGCATTCTGAGTTCGAGTATGCAGGGCCCTGCTGACAAACAGTATTTTATTCAGTGGGCTAAGTTGGCAATGATATATGGGAATAAATTCTTAAAAGTTTAAAGTTATATTTAAATTATTGGCACTGAGGTATAGGCACAGGAGATCAAAAGAGAGCATCTAACATACAAGCTATAAAAAAGTTATATTTTTTTAAAAATTGCTTGTGCTCTTATAAAGCACTCAAGATACTTTATAGTGAGACAGAACTGGGTTAAGCACAGAGGGGGTTTTATATAAGGAAGCAAAAAAAGGGGGTGTATTCATTTCACATAGAATTTTATTTATGAATAATGATAATAAGAACATTACATTTCCTTTGCTGTAGAACTCAAAGCTTCCCCTGCCCTCTTTTAAACAAGGAAAATATGGAACTCTCTGGCTTTAATTTCATAGCATTTTCAACGGGGGGGGGGGGAGATTCAAGAATCTTGGCCACAAGTAAATTAGGAAGGGTTGCCACCACTAGGAATGGAAGTATCTGAATATTTTGTTGAAATTTTATGTACTTTTTAAAAAAAAAATCCCACCTCGCTTCTCAATCTTGATGAGAAGATATATTTTCAGGTACCTTTTACCACATGTGGTGGACTTGTAAGGTGGTAAAAGCTTTCTGGGAGATGATATACAGTGGTACCTCGGGTTAAGTACTTAATTCGTTCTGGAGGTCCGTTCTTAACCTGAAACTGTTCTTAACCTGAAGCACCACTTTAGCTAACGGGGCCTCCTGCTGCCGCCACGATGCTGGACCCCAATTTCTGTTCTTATCCTGAAGCAAAGTTCTTAACCTGAAGCACTATTTCTGGGTTAGCAGAGTGTGTAACCTGAAGCGTATGTAACCTGAGGTACCACTGTATAATGAAATGAAATGTTTAAAATAACTTTTGTTTAAAAACCAGAAGCGTTTTTATTAAGAATTACAGGTACCGACATCCCAAAGGATCAGAAAAGACTTTTAATGTATGGAACAACAGCCACCCGGATCCTAGTAGCCCAGAGTTGCAAGATGATGCTACAAGTGCATTTTAGGCACTAAATGTGACAGGAAAAACACAGGAAACAGCACCGGATTAATCATTTTCGGAAGCCTACCTCTGCTCGGTATCATGGCTTTCAGTCAATAAGCATTAGTATCGCTTAACTGCTGCTGGGTTAAAATAAGGCAAGGCTGTATATGTTCTGGGAAGATACAGTTAATGCTCTTACCCAGGATAACTGAGGGATAAAGTGACGACCCACAGGATATTATTGTTTCTCTAACTCTAGCAAGATTGCTAGGAATGATTCGAGATGGATGTCTCAATTTTTCTGGCCACCCACTGATCAATCAAGCCAAAGCAGCAATCAATTGCACGATGAAAAGTTCACTTACTCTGTGAAATGCTTGTACACAGAAGTCCTAGGAATTAATTAATCATCACCAAAGATCCACTATGACCACCTGTGATTTGCAAGATTCTTACAGGATGGATCTAGGTGAACAACTCTTACATAATCCGGCATTCAGAGAGCAGCTTCCCGTGTGGGGGGGGGGGGGGGCTTGGTTTGCATACCAATTCAAGCCTTCTCATTTCAAGTATCTTAATGCATGCAAAGGGAAGAACAAAAACTCATCTTCAAAATCCAACGCTAACAGCAAGGGGCCTGAATAATTGTCAAATTTATCATAAGGCTTCAAACCCATGTAGCCTTTTTATTTTGGCTTAGTCAGTGCTGTTACAGGATACTAATAAAAGATAAGCAAGTTCTTTGTTCATAAATTGCTTTTGTTCACAAGCTGCCTGCAAGTGTTATGCGAGGCATTGTTTTCCGCAGTCCTCCTCAGCTAAAACTTTGAAGAAGCAGTACCTACTCTATATTGCCAGCAACACTGTGTATTTAAAATCCCTCAAAGCTGTTCTTGGACATGGTGTAGCAAAGAGGGCCATCCTGCTATTACATTTCCACACTGGAAAACAGCAATAGAGACATGGAATGCCGCAGCTACGAAGTTCACAGTTGCTTTATAGATGCTTGGCTCAGTTAGGTCAAGTTGCACCATGCCTCTAACTTCTTTTCTTTTTTAGTAGATCACTTGTAGCCGAGTAAGATTTTCTTCAATGAATATGGTATTAACAGTTTGTCCGTAGGTGATTATGGAGGCCAGTTCTGGATCTGCACATCCTTTCACAGTGGAGACAAAGGTTTCTGGGTGGGAGTTGATCACAGTGAGGGTTTGCCAAGCATGCCTTCCTCTTAGCTCAATTTTTATAGATTTGCCTTGAGAGAGTCTGCCAACCTCTTTTGTTATCCACCAGCATTCTGCTTTCCATTCTTAAGTTGGGAATATGGTAGTTGCATTGGAAGACGATAATCAGGCATCTGCACAACGTGACCAGTCCAACAAAGTTGATGTTGAAGAATCATTGCTTTGACACTGGTGATCTTTGCTTCTTTGAGTACACTGACAACACAACAAATGTGAGTACAAATATGACACGGGATGACAACGGTGAGCTATGGCAGATTCAATATATTTTCCAAAACCTTTTTTTAAAAAAGCATTTTCACAATTTTTTTTATCTATATATGTGTAGATTCCACCTAACATACCAATACTGTATTTTAAGAGATATCTGATTGGGCTTCCCCAGGTGACTGGTTTCTTTATTTATCATTCATTCTGATTTGCTTGCAAGGTGGTTATTTACAGAGCATCCATCCTGATTTGCTTACAGGGTATTCACATGCCTTCGTTTCAATGCAATTTCTCCATCATTTTCGAACATGCAAAATTTTTAAAAAGGGAGGATCTGTTGCAAGAGGGTGATAGCATTCCTTGATCCACTCTAATAACGTAAACCTAATGCTTTGCTATGCATCTGAATTACAGCACTGACACGACCCAGTACCTTGGGACTCAAAATACTGATAGACTGGAGGTACCCTATTTCTTTTGGCCATTGCCTCTACATGGTATAGCTTGTCTCTTATTTTCATGTTACCTACATTAGCTCCATCAGCTTGTGCATGACCATGTGTTTGATTCAAATAAATGCAGATGAAAATGCTGCCTATCTGCAAGAATTCTCAGCATATACCTCATGTATTATTTAAAATATGTAACACACTCAAATACTGTCACCAGTTCCCTTTCCTGTGCTGACAAAACTATTTATGACAGCGGCAAGCAATGACAAATATTTTGCTGTATCCGTTTTCAGGTGGATACACTTTTCACTTTGCAAACGATACCGTGGTCTTTCATGACAACCAATCCATTTATTTTTCCAGATACATTTTCCTTCTAAAATTATGTTTTCCAGCAAAGAAGAAAGAGTCTCTTTATTTCACCACTGGAGGAATCAGATGCTTCATTCTCCCGTCATGAGAATTCTTACTTCTTTCATAGTGGGGGAGATCATACATAGAATTTTCATATTCCTTGCTTCAAAATGCAAACCTCAGTGACTCATAATGCTAGCCTTAAATACATTGGAGTGATGTGTGTGTGTGTGTGTGCACCTCTTATACTTTCCCAAACTCCTGAAAAACTCAACGCCACACATCCACCTGCTTGGCCTCTAATCCCTTTCCTCCAGAATCCAGTCTTTCAACCACTCTCCCCTCATTCATTTACCTTACTGCTGCTGTGAAAACAGTCACACTCAAAACTGCAAGCCAGGTGCCAGGAATACTGAGTAGTATCACACTTCCTCTCTCAGTGTATATTCAAAATCTACTTGTGTTTGGGGAATAAGCCATTCCAGAATATGAACAATGGGGGGAGGAAAAGATTAGCTGAAATGATAAGGGGAAATTTTCTTCACTGGGTCACTGGCTTTATTTTGTCTGGTAGAGCTCCCCCACCACCACCAAGGAAACCTAGTGCATTAACTAATATGCATAGAAGTGCTGGTTTTGACCTACAAAGCCTCAAAGGGCTCAGGACCGCAATACCTCAAGGACCGCCTCTTCCCATATGAACCTATGAATTTCGTTCTTAGACCGAGGTAAAGTTCTCAAACCGGGACATTATTTCTGTTTTTGCGGAGTTTGTAAACCAAATCGTTCTTAAACTGGACTGTTCTTAAACCGAGGTACCACTGTACGGTGGTACCTCAGGTTACAGGCGCTTCAGGTTACAGACGCTTCAGGTTACAGACTCCGCTAACCCAGAAATAGTACCTCACATTAAGAACTTTGCTTCAGGATGAGAACAGAAATTGCGCCGCCGCAGCAGCAGGAGGCCGCATTAGCTAAAGTGGTGCTTCAGGTTAAGAACAGTTTCAGGTTAAGAAAGGACCTCCAGAACAAATTAAGTACGTAACCAGAGGTACCACTATCCTGCTGAACTTATTCTAAGCTACCTGGAAGCTGGATAGCTCCTGCTGAACTTAACAGTACAACTGAGTTTTCTCTAGGTCTCATTCAGCAATTCGCAGCTTTGCTGGAAAAGAACGCTAACTTAAGAGTCAAAATCAATCTAATGCCATAGTATTTTAATTGCTATTTGTTAGCAAGGAAATGTCGGGGAGACACATCAATTAGCTTTCTAGAAAGAGAAAAGGTAGAATCATTGTTCCCTTTCATCTCATGCACTTTATTTGAGCAAGAAGGGCAAACAGACAGACGGAAGACAAAAAAGTGAATTAATTTCGCTTTGAACACTTGGCATTAAAAATACATGAAATTGTGAGTGGAATTTGCTTTTCATTGTAATGTATTGAATTAATTAAAAGCAAAACCAGAACAAAACAAATCAGATCTATTGGGTCCTGTTGTAGGAGATAGCACAGTAGGGAGGGCTAGATTCAGCACAAGGCATCTCACTAGCTCAACAGGGATCTCCCCCTCCTCTTTCTCTGCACCCACTGTGGGTCAGGAGACCCCCCCCCCCCCGGAAAAGGACGTATGGGGATAAGAGGGGAAATTGTTCTCTTGGGCAAGCAGAAATATTTGCCCTAGTGAACCATCACAACAGCACAATCCACATGCAAACAATTTTGTAAAAAATAAACCAACCGTTCCCATGCAGACACAAATTTACACCCACAAATCTTAAAAATTACAACCATCACTTCCCTAAAAATATCCAAGGAATTCACAAATCCCCACTACACTCTGCATTTTGGCCATGATCCTGCACCTTTCTGACAGGGACAGGGGAGGAATTATTTGGGGTCACTTTTTTTGCAGCAGATCAACCCAATGCAATTTTCTTGAGCTTTCTTACATGCAAACGTCTCTGAATTTTGTGGTACAATCTTGACGCAGGAAAAGGGTGTTCAGTGGTACCTTGGGTTACAGACGCTTCAGGTTACAGACTCCGCTAACCCAGAAATAGTACCTCGGGTTAAGAACTTTGCTTCAGGATGAGAACAGAAATTGTGCGACGGCAGCAGGAGGCCCCATTACCTAAAGTGGTACATCAGATTAAGAACAGTTTCAGGTTAAGAACAGACCTATAGAACAAATTAAGTTCTTAACCCGAGATACCACTGTACACAACTATGTATTCTATGTAAAATATGTGCCCACAAAATGTGCACTTTACAGATGAATACCTTAAAAGGCCATGAAAAGTGCATGTTGTGTTTTAAAAATGTGTCTTTTGCATACAAAGTACCCACAAGGTGCATATAATTTGTCAGTGGCCTTTTTGTGCATTAAAAAAACCCCACACCCCTAAACACAACACTGAGTTCCAGTGAGACACTGTCCCAGTGTAGTGATTCAGAATTAGCTGTGTAACTCAACCCATCCCTACTTACTGCCTGAAACAGTTCTGACCTCTATTTCCTTGCCAGGCCTAGAACAGAGGGGGTTCCAGATCAACTTTCCTTGAGCATTACCACATGTGCATTCCAGATCATGACGCTGATGGAAGGCCAGGAAGGAGTGAGGCAGCAGCACCTAGTATGAAGTTGCTCTGTCGGTGCCCAAACACTGCTGAAGGAACATCTGTTTCTCAGTGCTTCCTTGTGACAGCTTGTTGGACAGCACCCCATATAATTTGACATTTCTGAAAACCTGACAGGATATTGAGCCACACAGCAGAGGTAACAGAAACAGGAGAATTTCTATGCCATCTCCAAACAAGAATGTTTTGAAACTCCCCTCAAAGTGACCATGAATGGTCTAAGCTCGGGCATCCCCAACCTGTGCCCCTCCAGATGTTTTGGCCTACAACTCCCATGATCCCTAGCTAACAGGACCAGTGGTCAGGGATGATGGGAATTGTAGTCCAAAACATCTGGAGGGCCGAAGGTTTGGGATGCCTGGTCTAGCTGAATGTCCTGAGCCCCTACCATGTTTCAATAAAAAAAACCTGAGGATTAAAAAATGCATATAAGTCACCTAAACTACGGTATATCTTATTCCCCCATTGAAAAGTATTCTTCTTCTGAATTATCCCCTCAAAATGGAAAACGAGCAAAGTCCCAACTAAAGAAGAATGGCAACTTAAACTGATTGAATATTCACAGCTGGCAGACCTACTGTATCATATAGAATAAAAGAACAAGATGAACATACGTTTAAAGAAAAATGTTTATTGAATATATGGGGGGAAATTGTGTACATTTGAAAACGTGGGCAGCATTAAGATAAATTCAACAATGTAAATAAGTTTTGATGGACGTTATAATGGAATACTGAATGTTTTCAATAAAATATGCAGGAATTTATGTTACGCAAAATGAACTATGGAAAGAGAAGAAGGGAAGTCATTGATATTTTAATGTTGTTTAAATGAATATTCTAAAATGTAAAACAGAAAATTTAAGAAAAATTATAGAAAAAGAGAGAAAAAAATATTCTGTTTCAGGTATGCTTTAAACTGAGACTGAGCATAGAAGATGTGCTTTGCTAAACCACTCACACTACTTTTTTGCATGCTTTCGGGGACTCACAAAGTAGAGGAAGTGGTCATTACGTGGCCATGAAAACACATGAATTCAAGATTTCCATTCCACCCCTTGCAATCTGGGTCACAACACTCAAGAGGTGAGCATCTTTGCAGCATCATTTGGAAGCTGCTATTATGGTACCATCCCAACCATTCCCCCATAAATTTGTCTATTTTCTAGGAACAAGTGATGTGACATCATGTATCCAGATTAAGCTACAAAATATCATTAGGCACCAAGTGAAAGTGTTTCTCTATAACCAGGCCTGATTAAACAATCTATGACCATATTTGTGGGAGAACGGGTATTGCAATGGCTCCCTAATGGTGGTCCACAGGCCCCAGGAAGTCCGCGTTAATCCACCCAGGGTGTCCATGGCACCATTAACATAATAAAAGCTGCCCAAATTTTCAAAAGTTAAGGGGTCCATGGCTTGGCTTTTGAAAAACAGGGGTCCACAGTATTTAGCTAATTGGAAACTACCGGGCTATTGGTTTGTTTTTCTTTAATTGTGTATTCTGTGTTAACATTTTGTATTTTTATGTTGTGAGGCACCCTGTGGTCTTCAGGTGAAGGGTGGTATATGACTTTAATAAATAAAATAACAGATAGATAACTGAAAACAAAACTAATTTGGAGCAACAGTCGCTAATTGATAGGGGAAAGGATCAACTTTGGGGGGAGGGATGTAGGCCCAGCAGAACAAAAGGAAAATTGCTCTGAACAGATGCTGTTTTCATTCAGCTTTTAAAATCTATCCTGCTTTTATTTAGCTTCTTAAAAGCTTTATTTGATTTATGGTTTTGCATTTTTATATGGATTTGTATTGCTTTCCCCCACCACCACCCAATCTTGGCTATATTTTATGTAAACCATTGAGATTATTTTTTAAAAAAATATTGAGCAGTATATACCGTATTTTTCGTCCCATAGGACGCTCCGTCCCATAGGACGCACCTACTTTTTTGGGGGGGAAATAAAGGAAAAAAATTTTCCCCTTTATTTCCCCCCCAAAACCAGGTCGGGGAACAGTGGGATGGCGGCGCTGCGCCTCCCCGCTGTCCCCCGACCTTGTGGGGCTGGCCGATGTCTGCCTGGCGCCAGGGCGCTCTGCTGCAGGGCGCCCCATGCGCCGGGCGGCAGCTGCCGCCCGCAAGCCTTGCGCGCCGGGGGGAGTTCTCCCCCGGTGCGCAAGGCTTGCTGACACTTGCGCGAAGCACGGGGCGTCCTCCGAAGGGCGCCCCGTGTTCCGCGCTGCAGGCTGCCGCCCGCAAGCCTTGCGCGCGGGGGGGGGGAGTTCTCCCCCGGTGCGCGAGGCTTGCTGGCACTTGCGCGAAGCACGGGGAGTCCTCCGAAGGGCGCCCCGTGTTCCGCGCTGCAGGCTGCCGCCCGCAAGCCTTGCGCGCCGGGGGGGAGTTCTCCCCCGGTGCGCGAGGCTTGCTGGCACTTGCGCGAAGCACGGGGAGTCCTCCGAAGGGCGCCCCGTGTTCCGCGCTGCAGGCTGCCGCTGCAAGCCTTGCGCGGGGGGGGAGTTCTCCCCCGGTGCGCGAGGCTTGCCGACACTTGCGCGAAGCACGGGGCGTCCTCCGAAGGGCGCCCCGTGTTCCGCGCTGCAGGCTGCCGCCCGCAAGCCTTGCGCGCGGGGGGGGGGAGTTCTCCCCCGGTGCGCGAGGCTTGCTGGCACTTGCGCGAAGCACGGGGAGTCCTCCGAAGGGCGCCCCGTGTTCCGCGCTGCAGGCTGCCGCCCGCAAGCCTTGCGCGCCGGGGGGGAGTTCTCCCCCGGTGCGCGAGGCTTGCTGGCACTTGCGCGAAGCACGGGGAGTCCTCCGAAGGGCGCCCCGTGTTCCGCGCTGCAGGCTGCCGCTGCAAGCCTTGCGCGGGGGGGGAGTTCTCCCCCGGTGCGCGAGGCTTGCCGACACTTGCGCGAAGCACGGGGCGTCCTCCGAAGGGCGCCCCGTGTTCCGCGCTGCAGGCTGCCGCCCGCAAGCCTTGCGCGCCGGGGGGGAGTTCTCCCCCGGTGCGCGAGGCTTGCTGGCACTTGCGCGAAGCACGGGGAGTCCTCCGAAGGGCGCCCCGTGTTCCGCGCTGCAGGCTGCCGCCCGCAAGCCTTGCGCGCCCAGGGGAACTCCCCCCAGGTGCGCAAGGCTTGCGGATAGCTTCCTGGAGCCTGGAGAGCAAGAGGTGTCGGTGCGCACCGACGCCTCTCACTCTCCAGGCTTCCGCGAAAGCCTGCATTCGCCCCATAGGACGCACACACATTTCCCCTTCATTTTTGGAGGGGAAAAAGTGCGTCTTATAGGGCGAAAAATACGGTACATATTATTTTTTAAAAAAGGCATTTAGGAGGGTCCCAGAGAACATTTGGATTTTCCCCAGTATCCCCTTTTCATACCTAAAATGTTTGGTTGTAAATGTTTGAGAAAATCCAAGTCATATACAGTCATACTTCATGTTACGTTTGCTTCAGGTTGCACGTTTTCAGGTTGTGTCCCATGGCGACCCGGAAGTACTGGAAAGGGTTACTTCCGGGTTTTGCCGCTCACGCATGCACAGACGTACAAAATGATGTCACGCGCATGCACAGAATTGGTGAATCACGACCCATGCACACGCAGATGCACAGACGCGGGTTGCGTTCTGCTCATGTTGCGAACGGGCCTCCGGAACGGATCCCATTTGCAACCAGAGGTACCACTGTAGATATATATGGTATAGTTTTCAGGTTTCTGTGCTGCAGCAGTAATTAATGATGTTCTGATATGGCAACAATGTGGTCTGGGAGGCAGCAGGGGAGGAAGTTACCATGGCATTCGCTTGACACATGTTTCCTGGTTCCAGACTTTACTGCTACAGACCGGAATCCTGACCATGTCATTAACCTCTAGAAATAAATCTGTGATGTCTGATTCACACAACCTGATGCTACAGGCAAGGGAAATAAACATGGTTGTTGTGCAAACCACCCCAAAGATACAGTAATTTCTCTATAGGAAATTAAGGCAACCAATAGATTAGGTAGCTATGCTATCCTCTGAACAAACCTTTCTATTTTGTTGAACCTGGCAACGTACGCAGCCTTGTATAACCTGATTGTTTTTCCAGAATCTTGATCAGCTAAGGAAATCTGTTGCTATAGTTTCAGTTGGGAAGCAAAATAGCTTTCACTGTTATTATAAATAAAGCATAGTGGAAAAACTCCGCCTTTATCTCCCAAGATATAGGCACTGTGCTTGTGGGTAAATTTAAGGTTCAAGCACATTAAGGAGCAGCAAAATCCAAGAAAGGGGTGAAATGGACACTAAATTTGACATTTGCAGATTCTTACATGAAATGACCTGAGCTGTATCTCTTAGACCAATCTGCAGGTTAAAAAGTCGCTATCCACCAATTTTTGCGATTTCCCAAATGTCACAACACCATTTGAACATAACAAAATATGCCATTAAATGCATGTTGGTATACCTATTTAAATACATTACACACACACACACACACACACACACACACACTTTACATTCTGCCACCCAAAGGAGCCTAGGTTGGCAAACATATCAATAGCATTAAAAAGAGTTAAAAACTTTCTAAAAACATCTAGAAATAATCACATTATGTCAGTCGATGGTTTCAGAGTTGCTAGGAACAGGGTAAAGAGGAATGTGTTTACACTTCTGCTGAAAATCAACAATGACAGAGATTAATGCACCTCACCATAGAGGGCATGCCACAAACAAGGAGCCACCACTAACTAGGCCCTGTCATGAGGTCAATGTCAAAAAGGCAACCCCCAGTAGAAACATAAAGGAAATATTGGTAAAAACATATGAAAAGATATTGGACCAGAAATTACCCCTTCCTAATTACAGTTTGCCTCCCCAGAATACAGGGGGGCCAGACCCCAAGAACATCAGAATCTGGTCCAATTATACTGGATAATGCACAGTGTGGAAAAAATGATGACTTACTCCCCTTTTTAGAGCCATCTCTTTAAATATCCAAGAAAACTCCATAAAAATACTTCATCAATGGATTTTGACTATAGTCAAAAGAGTTGGTCACTGTACGTGTTGGAAGAAACAGAATGAGAACGGAATCTATTGTCACATGTAAGCATGTATACAAATTTTGGGAAAAAGTGAAGGGAATTTCTGAAATCATAAGGCATATCAGTGCCTTCAGACCCAAAATTGTGTCTTTGATCAGTTTTGGTAGGCTGATTTAATATAATATGTAAACCACTTTTTTTTCTGCTAGTAGCTGCTTGTTTGACCATACACAGGACTGGAAGGGTTTTTTCTTCAAACATTTGGTTTTAAAAAGTGATGTTTGATGTTCATCCTTATTTCTGAAAAACTCATAAATTAGGGGTCTCTCAGAGTGAAGTTAAACCTATGGATTTTGCCTCCTTTGGCAACCATTTGTTATTTATATGGCAAGTCAATCACGGCATAGCAAGTCCTAATGAAACATGACTTTACATGGTATTCATAACATTTGTTTTGCATTCTCTTTGTATCAGGTCAGTTTTTGTTATAATTTCTAATTTATTACGTAGTCTCTTGAGAACAGATGTGAACCCAGGGGTTTGGGGTACAGTTTTTCCCCCTCTTTTCGTTATTTTATTTCATATTTCTTACTGGGCTGTTATTTTAACTGGATAAGAAAGCTTTAAAAAGTGAAATAAAAAAGGATCTGGTCCAATCTAAAATAAATGATTTTAGCCATAGTCCTCACTCTTCCCCTACAGCATTTTCTCATTTACACCACCACAATTCTTGCAACATGATGAGCCAAGGGAGATTACATTCAATGAGTGTGGTATCAGAAGCTGAAGACCACTTCACCCCCTAGAAGCCTGATCCATCCTCACTCTAATGCAGAGTTTTTCAATGAACTAATCTCTTGAATGAGAAGAAGTGTTCTGAGCAGTGCAGATTAAGGGTCCAACTTGTTATAGAGCCATTCAATACAAATCCCTTCTTTGAGAATGGAGCACTCATCTGGGTTTTCCTTTAATAAGAGACAAATGTGTGTTTCATGTCCGTGCCAAAGATAGTTTCACCTCAGATCAAGGGAAAACATCCATCAAGAGAAAATTGAGATGACAAATTGTTCCCTGAATGAGAACAGAGAGGGAGGGATTACTATATTGTTTGATTATTTACCAGTTTCCAGATGAAATGCTGAAGAAACCAGCACTCTCTTTCCTCCTTCTCCATCTCCCTTTTCCTCTTCCTAAGCCCTCCTTGCTTATGCCTACTTTTAAGAATGAACACTTAGAACCATTTGGTAGTGTGCCAGCTATCTTTCACATTGCCAAATAATATCATACCCTAAGGTTACCAGATTTTTTTCAATGAATCCGGGCACACTTTTCAACTTCAATGGATTTTGTATGGGGACTGATTTGTAAATCCTGGGACTGTCCCCGGGAAATGGGGACATCTGGTAACCTTATCATGCCCTCCAAGTGTTCCTATTTTGCAGGCACAGTCCCAGATTTACAGAAGCCATCTTGGTTTCTGATTTGATCCAAGAATGTCCTACTTTTCCTTAGGACGTCCCTATTTTCATCAGAGAAACGTTGGGGGTTATGGTGGGATGTCCCTATTCTCATCGGAGAAATATTGGAGGGTATGGAGTTATGCGACCCCTGAGCCAAGGAGATAAGTAACTATACAACCTTTAGAAGATATCTGAAGGCAACCCTATATGTTTTAATGTTTAATGGTTTTTTATGTTTTTATATATATTGGAAGCCACCCAGGGTGGGAAATGGCTGTCCCTACTTTCATTGGAGAAATGTTGGAGGGTGAGTAATATGCTTTCGATTCTATGTACATTTGCCAAGCATGTTGCCAGCACCTAGGAAACCCCACAGTGTGTGATGGCCTGGGACTCAGGCTTGGATTCAGAACCAGAGGAGTCTCAGTCTGCACCGGATCCTTTGCCTCAGGCGGCATCTGAACCAAGTCTGGGGCCTGATCCTGAAGAGTCCCAGTCTGCACAGGTTCCCCTGCAACAAACACCAGCTGGGCCGAGTCAGGGGCCTGAGGCTGCCCTGGCTCCAGATGTGGGGATTACCTTGTTGCCTTCAGCTGGGCCATCACTGACAGCTGCTCTACTACCGGTTGGGTCAGGGGAGGCTGAGGCGGCCCCTGGGTCTAGTAACCCACCAATGTCTCCCGAACTGCAGAGACTAAGGTCTGAGAGAAGGAGAGACCCAAGTACTTACAGGAGGAGTGCTCGCCTTTGGGTGAAAACAGGGAGGTGAGTCATTGGGGGATCAGGACTGGCCGCTAGCCCGACAAAGATAAAAGGCTGTTGGACCCCGCCCCAGGTATGCTAGATCCTGCCTGTGATCCTGTACATGCCCTTGCCTGGTTTCCTGCCTCGTGTTCTGCCCTGGCCCTGTCAGACTGACTCCTAGCGGAACCTTCAGATTCTGGACCGGTCCTGGACCATGTTTCATGGCTTACTCAGCACACAGTGGAGAATACTGGAATCACACTTTGAACTTTCCATGTATTGATTATTCAAAGTACCTCATCAGTGCAAGTCCATCCACTCTTGTGGGAGAGCTGAGGTTAATAAAGCAGAGTTATAAGTCATCACAATCTAATCAATATGCATCATTTGTTTTGTAGATATATCAGCTAACAGTGGTTTGTTGAGAGAGGTTTTTTTTTTCTCCATTGCAACAATAAGAAAAATCTGCAAATAGCTGATTAATGCTCTATGACATCCTTAGTATAGATTTCAATATGTAGATTCATAAACCCTTAACTGTTGGAAGATAATTTACAATTAATTTAGTGGGATTTTAAAATGCATATCTGCTATACATTCCAACGGTGACTGATTTCAGTCTCTGAGAAAATGAAATAATATTCACTTTGTTTAGAGTAACTTTGCCAATATTAATCTCACATGAATGGCTACATAAATATTAAGGCATCTTTTAAAAAGACAAGAATACTTCATATCAGGTTTTGTACCCAAAAAAATCACCCTAAATTAATTTAAGGGCAAATTGACTTGTCACTTTATGGTTGCATAAATTTGGTTTTCAGTCCCCATAATGCAATATTTCTACTTCTTAGGTGGCACCAGAGCTTTAAATCCATCACAAGAGCAACAAATTGCCATAGACACTATGCCATAAAGAAAGTGTTATGGAAGATTTGTATGGCAATGTCATGAATTTAAAGGATATGGAACTGGGAACACATTAGACCGACACAAGGACTTGGTAGGCTGAGCTCATTGTGTGTGAACTGAAAATGTCTCCTTGAAAAGTACCCTGGGCATGATGGTCCTTCTATTTTTGGTTGTTCCCATGCTTGCCATGGTCTATGTAAAGCAGGGCAGGGACTTTTTCAACCCAAAAACCACAGTCCCTTCTGGGAAAACCTTTGAGGGGCACATTCCTTTTTTACTTTTTAAATCACTTTCACTTTTTGCAAACATTTTAACAAAAGGTTACCAGACGTCCACGTTTCCCGGGGACAGTCCCCGGATTTACAAATCAGTTCCCTGACAAAATCCTATCACTCCTACTGAAGTTGAAAAGTGTCCCCAGATTCATTGAAAAAATATCTGGTAACCTTAATTTAACAAGAAAAACAAAAATCTTTGCAAATCTAATTAACTTTCCTCTTGACTTCCTTACGCTCCTTTCTGTGGATATTTATTTTAAATATTTTTATTACTGCATATACAATTCAAATATATTTACTAATTTTCCCTTAAAAAGGTAAAGGGTAAAGGGACCTCTGACCATTAGGTCCAGTCATGACCGATTCTGGGGTTGCGCACTCATCTCGCTCTATAGGCCGAGGGAGCCGGCGTTTGTCCGCAGACAGCTTCCGGGTCATGTGGCCAGCATGACTAAGCCACTTCTGGCAAACCAGAGCAGTGCACGGAAACGCCCTTTACCTTCCCACAGGAGCGGTCCCTATTTATCTACTTGCACTTTGACGTGCTTTCGAACTGCTAGGTTGGCAGGAGCTGGGACTGAGCAACGGGAGCTCACCCCGTCGTGGGGATTCGAACAGCCAACCTTCTGATCAGCAAATCATAGGCTCTGTGGTTTAACCCACAGCGCCACCCGTGTCCCTTCAATTTTCCCTTATCTTCCCCTTAATTATCTCTTACTGCACGTGTTTATATCAGTCCCACTTATGTTTTGATTTGTTTGCAATGTATCTTTGAAAAGTCAATAATCTCCCCCCTTCTATTTTAAAAAGTCTCTCCTCTTGATTTCTTATTCTTCCAGCAAGTTTCGACATTTCTGCATGTTCCATTAATTTCAATAGTCCACCTTCCTTTGTCTGAATTGTTTTTTCCTTCCATCTTTAGGCATAAATCATTCGAGCAGCCATGGTAGCATACATAAACAAAGAAAAGGTTTTGTTTTCTCCACAACAGTTACCTTCATCATTCCCCCTCCCCCCAGCTCATGATAAATCATTTCCCAGAAAGATTTTGCTGTCTTACACAACCACCATGGGGAGGGGGGCACATTCCAATGCTGAACAGGACCAGAAGCAGAAGTGGGTCTAACATTAAATGTGGATTTTACCTTTGTAAAGAATACTAGCTTCCGCACACACACAAACCCCTCTCTATTCTCCAACTAGTCAAACACAAGGCATTATCAGAATTCAAGGATCTATCCCTATCAGGCAAAAATGCTCAATGAGGATGCAAAGTGAGGCTGCAGAAGAGGGTGTGTGGTCTGGGGAGACTTCTAAGGACCAGATAGAGACATGGAGAAAACCATTTGCCCTCCACCTAGGCCTGAGGTTCCCCACTGGTCATGTTGTGCAGATGCCTGATTATCGTCTTCCAACGCAACTACTCTATTCTGAACTGAAAAATGGAAAGTGTAATGTTGGTGGTCAACAAAAGAGGTTTAAAGACTCTCTCAAGGCAAATCTAAAACAATGTAGCATAAACACCGACAACTGGCCTGCGAGCGCTCCAATTGGAAAACAGCCTTTATCAAAGTTTTCCCAAAGTTATTTGGGTTTTGAAGACGCTCGAACTCAGGATGAAAGGGACAAATATGCTAAGAAGAAGGCATGCTTGGCAAACCCTCACCGTGCTCAACACCTGCCCAGAATCCTATGTCCCCACTGTGGAAGGATGTGTAGATCCAGAACTGGCCTCCACAGTCACTTACGGACTCACTATTAAGACCGTGTTCATGGAAAACAATCTTATTTGGCTACGAGTGATCACCAAAGAGGAAGAAGAAAAAGGTTTCAGCTCACATGGGACCCCTAAGACTATATTAAGAACCTCAGGCAATTAGTATATCTTAGTACATATCTGGGCGATGCTTGGGCAGAATATGCTGCCAGAAGAAGCAAATGGGCCAAAGCTTTTACAGGGACACCCCCATCCCTCTCCTATTGCCATGGAAGCAATAAGAGATATAGCTACAGTCATGGTGGCTCAGGCTACATATGGCAGGGATCTAATATGTCAGGCTCTGTAAATCAACTATGGGCAGGGATTCTGCTATTAAACATCACTTCTCGCTGCTGTTGAAGGCATCCAGCTGTGGATTAGCTTTGTGCAGGCGGAAACAGTTCAAGGAAAATCCTAAAGGTCTTAAAGAATTTCTTCAAGTAGGGTCGCCAAGACTTCCAAAGCCTGTCCAAGCAAACAAACAAACAAAGTGATCATGAGCTAAATAGCTCCATATTTTGTCCACTGCAGAGACTTTGGCAAGGAAGCCCTGTAGCATCTGCTTCTATTTTTCTAAGCTTCCAACCAAAGCTTACAGCATTTCAGACATACAAGCGGAAAACGTACTTTCCCCATCTATTAACATTCAGTCTAATATTAATTTAAAGCTTCACGATGGGCTAGTTAGCAAGCCTCTTTATTGTTTATTCAGATTGCTCTTAAAGGCCTCCCAGATGATTAGCTGCTGGAAGAATAAATGCACACTTGCTGTCCATTTTTGTTATGCAGAGTTGTGCTTCCATTTTGGGATATTGCATTTCCTAGTGCACACGCAATAATATTTGGGGGAAATGCAGTTCTCCACCCATGCACACAAAACCCAGCTGGATCTGGGTGGAATTATGATAGTGCTTGGGACATACTGAAGAGTTCTTCTTAAACATCAGGAAGCCCCTAAATCATGGTACAGTGGTGCCTCGCAAGACGAAATTAATTCGTTCTGCGAGTTTTTTCGTCTTGTGAATTTTTCGTCTTGCGAAGCACGGTTTCCCATAGGAAATGCATTGACGGTTTCCCATAGGAATGCATTGACGGTTTTAAGAAAAAGGCGCAAGATGTTTTCGTCTTGCGAAGCAAGCCCATAGGGAAATTCGTCTTGCGAAGCAACTCAAAAAACAAAAAACTCTTTCGTCTTGCGAGTTTTTCGTCTTGCGAGTTTTTCGTCTTGCGAGGTACCACTGTACTTTCAGATCCAATGGCAGTTGCAACCACAAAACCACAAAACAGAATACAATTTAGGTGCTTAAATACTTCACAAACATCATCTCATTAATTCTTACAAGGGGGCAGGAATCAGATATACCATGGTGATCTAGTTCTTTCAGAGAAAGCTTCCCCAAAACAAGACAAATGCTTTGCTCTTAATTCTGGTCAATGGCTTAGAAAAACGTGGTTGGAAGATCATCCTTCCATCCATAAAAGCAACCTTGTCCTTCAGAAATAGGAAGCTGCCTTATAGTATGGACCAAGCTATCTGGTTGGCCACTTTGAGGACAAGATGTTGGTCTACATGGGCCATTGGCCACATCCAGCAGGTTCTATTTACGTTCTAGGAGTACCATTAAAGGCATATTTGCATTTAATGTGCACTTAAAATAAAATAAAAACCCACAAATAGCAGACTGAGGAAGGGGAAGGGATCATTATTAGGGTCACAGCAAGCGGAAGGGGTGGGTTTTAACCATTTCCTTCCCCGTTGTACTCGTGGTGGAAAACAGCTATTTGAAATCAGTTTTTTGCTCAGTGCAAATCTTGGCAGCTCAAAACATGTCAAAGCATGCATTGGAATACAAATTTTGATAATGGGGGGAATATATACATTTGAATATGTATGTTGAGAGATAATGCACATTTAAATATGTATTGATTTACAAATATATATTGAGATGCTTTTTTCAGATCAAGGCAGAAGCAGAACTGTGTAATACTAAAAATCATGTGAAAGTGACATAGAATAGAAATGGTCAGATTTGCCCTGTGTGAATCCGTTTAGGCCCAAGGTGAATTGATGGGTTGTTGTTGTTTTTAAGTCCATGGTGTTAACCTATCTAATTTCTAAAACCAGAATATACATTACATGTATGGAACCAATAAATGCTGTCAAGAGAAAACATTACCCTTGGCTTGGTGGAGTTGGGCAGAAAATGTAATAGCCGCATTTACAGACTCTGATCACAAACAACAAACATGACGCTCAGGGCTTGATTCAGCAACCTCTGACAGCTGCTGCCCACTGAACCTCCAGCATGTCTAGCTGGGCGTCAGTGTCAATCTGAATTCCTGCATCTCAAACAGACATTCGGAACTGGCTTGGAGTAATTCAGCCAGCTTTTACCTCATAACATATTACTACACACACCAGTTTGCTTAGTAACTGCTAGCTGGTAACTGAATTAATACAAACTTGACAAATCTTCCTCTCTGAAGGACTTTCGACAAGCACTGGAAACAAATGCCATTCTGCATACATTCACCCATTTCTAATAACTAAACAAATGTGATTTAATCTGCTTGAATCAGAAGATCAATCAGTTAGGGATTTAGTTTATTAGCCCCTGGGAGCCCATTTAAATCAACAATGGCTAATCTTAATAAGTGGGGACTGTGAGTTAATGGTACAGCTTCTATGTCTGAGGCAATTTTGGCCCTTGTGTATTCCCGCAGCAAGGAATTAAAGAGAAGATATAGAGCTCTGGCCTCATTTACACACACTCTCCCCATGATGTGAGAACTGTTTCTCCATGGTACCAGACTCTCCAAGTGTCCCTATTTTCCAGAGTCAGTCCTCGATTTACAAAAGCTGTCCTAGTTCCTGATTTGATTCCAAAATGTCCCATGGCCTTTCCATGGCCACCACTGCTGGCCTCGTCCCTTGGGCAGCTCATACCCAACTCCATGGTATTTATTTACTATTACTAATACTACTACTTAAAGGTAAAGGTAAAGGTACCCCTGCCCGTACGGGCCAGTCTTGACAGACTCTAGGGTTGTGTGCCCATCTCACTCAAAGAGGCCGAGGGCCAGCGCTGTCCAAAGACACTTCCGGGTCACGTGGCCAGCATGACATCACTGCTCTGGCGAGCCAGAGCCGCACACGGAAACGCCGTTTACCTTCCCGCTAGTAAGCGGTCCCTATTTATCTACTTGCACCCGAGAGTGCTTTCGAACTGCTAGGTTGGCAGGCGCTGGGACCGAACAACGGGAGCGCACCCCGCCGCGGGGATTCGAACCGCCGACCTTTCGATCGGCAAGCCCTAGGCACTGAGGCTTTAACCCACAGCGCCACCCGCGTCCCCACTAATACTACTACTTACTACTATATATTTCACCTTTTCTCCAAGGAGCTCAAGATGGTTATGTCCCTCCTTCTTTATTCCTCAGGACAACTCTGCCGAATAGGCCATGCTGAGAAGCAATGAGTTGCCCAAGGACACCCAGTGAGATTCATGGCTGAGTGGGGATTTGAACCCTGCTCTGCAGGGTCCTAGTCCAACACTCTAGCCACTGCACCACACCGGCTTGCCCACTTATGTCCCCCTGTAGCAAGAATACTGGAGAAAAGAAATAGCCATTACCCAAATGGCTGCAGGGAAAATGGGGCGTTTCCCGTCCAAGTATCTTGCAGGGTCTTGTTCCATATGTTAACTGGAATTCCACCATCCTAAGGACAATGTTTGGTCCCAGTGTTTGGCCTTCCTTCCTGACAGAGCCATCTTTCCTATAGGGCTTAGTGGTGCGTCGCGCCAGGGCGCTGGCCTCTCAGGGGTGCCCCAGCAAGTGGCGGATTTGCCGGCGGCCTCCCCTTTCTCTGCACACACGCCAGCTGCGCCCCGCCAACCATAAGGCTAGCGGGCATGCAGCTTCCCTCCCAAGCCTCCTTGGGAGTAGAGCAATCCCTGCAGAGGCTTAGGAAGGAAGCTGTGCCCCGCAAACCATATGGCTGGCGGGCGTGCAGCTTCCCTCCCAAACCTCTACAGGGATCGCTCTCCTCCTGAGGAGGCTTGGGAGGGAAGCTGTGCTCTCCTCATGCGGAGGCTTGGGAGGGGTGCAACTTCACTCCCAAGTCTCTGTGGGGATCACTCTCCTGCAGCAGCGTGCGAGAGACTTGTGCCCCCCCTGATGGTTGGCAGTGCGCAGCTATGACCACCCGAATACTATCTGTGGTAATTTGGGGGCACTGGGTGGATATTTGCACCCAAACACCACATCTGCTAAAGACAGCCCTGCTTCCTGAGCTGGAGCCCATCTCTGATACAGTGGCGAAGCGTGGGTTGTCAGCACCCGGGGCAAGGCAAGTAATTTGCGCCCCCTAACCCGTGGATTTGCGCCCCCTAACCCTAACCCCCAGATGTTGCGCCCGGTGTGGCCAGCCCCCCCTGCACCCCCCACGCTACACCACTGCTCTGATATAATCTGTGCTTGAGCTTGGAAAAGGCTGAGCATCCCCTATCTCATCTCCTCCTTACAAATGCAGCCTCAGTCCCCCCCCCCCCAGGAGGTGCAAGGTGCCGAGAGTTCAAAGAAAGAGCAAACGTTCGCCGCCCTTTAAATTTATCGCACAGCTCTGGGATGCTAAGGCGTTCCTAGGGAGCGATTTCTGCTGCTCCAAAATACCCCTTTTGCGTCTTCCTCTGCCTATTTTGCTTCAGGGTGTCCTAGACACAGCCGTTGCTAAGCAGCCGGGCTTTCATCTTCCCGATCACTATGCAGCTGCTCAAGCTCATGCAACCCCAGCGACGGGCCCTCGCAGAGCTCCTGTGACCTCTTCACAGCGCTGCTTGCAAGAAAGCCCCAAAGCTGCAGCCTACCTGTCACAGCGGTGCATGCAAATTGCTCATTAGCATGTGCTAATTAATTCCACGCACGCAAAGCATCTCCCTCGCTGGAGAAACGCGATGCCGCAGAGGCATACGGAGACTGACAAAGTGTCAGGCAGAATGGCACCAAGTCTGCTGGTAGGGGAAAGGGCCAGGGGGAAGGAGACTAGGTCCCCTGAAAACAAAGTAAAGGAGTGACAACAGGCAGGACCTAAGAAGAATGGTCTCTTCTTGCCCTTTCTGCTGAACAAATATGGCTATGGGTTGGCATTCCTCAGCTCAGCCTGACATTTAGGAATTCACCCGCCCTACCTGTTCAGCAGAATATTTGCTGTCTGCCATAGTAACAAACAAGAGCAGGTTTTGTGAAGCTGACATTAAGGATGGGTAAATTGTGTCTGCTTCTAGTCCATGACACTCATTTTTGAAATCTATCATTCTACTCCACTTTTGCATTCATCCACAAGATGAACATACATTCCTCTGAAAATGTGCATTACTGTAAATATGTATCAGCACATTTTAAAATGTGTGTGTGCTTAATATATGTGTTTTGTTATATTTATATACTGCTAAGAAATGTACCACAGGATTCAGAGGAGCACAGAATCTAGTGGGTAGCCAAGTTTTGATCCACACATGCTATTTGGCTACATAGTATTGTATGCTAGTGGTTTTCTCAGGAGTGGGATGGCAGTTTAAAGGTTAAGGCAATTCAAAGCTGTAGTCTAAAACATGCCTCAGAATATTATAGGGTGCACAGGATTCTATGACAGATATGTAGGAGTTCCTCAGCAGATAAGTCATTTCAGAAAGGGCTCCCTGGAAATAAAAATTTTGACATCTACTGTCTGAAAAGATGCATTTCTTTTTTAAAAAAAACCTCCAATAGGTCAGGAACTGTGAAGCATACTTTAGCAGGAAAATAAAAAAGCTTGTGGCACCACAACGAGTAGCATTTATAGTACAGTCTACAAAAACTTATGCCTCAGTGTTTCTGTTAGGCTTGGTGCCTTCCAAAAGCGTTGGACTATAATTTAAGGTTACCAGACGTCCCTGTTTCCTCTGGAAAGTCCCCGGATTTACAAATTAGTCCCCTGACAAAATCCTATCATTCCTACTGAAGTTGAAAAGTGTCCCCGGATTCACTGAAAAAAATTTGGTAACCTTACTATAATTCCCATCAGCCCCAGCCAACACAGGCTACTTTCAGGTATCACAACATTCTGTGCTATTTTTCTAGAAAAATAGGTGCCGGAATTCCCCATGAACACCTTCCTTGTTCTCTTATAATGGTAATGGCCGCCACCTGAGAGGTGCCGGAACCGAGTTCCGGTGAGCTCCAGCTGAAAAAGGCTGTGACAACACTGCCGTTTTTGCTCTGACTAAGACAGCTACCTCATGGAAGAGATTTTAGCAGAGTAGAGGCAGAAGCAGGTAATCTTTACAGCAGGGATGGTGAACCCATGGCTCTCCACATCCATTAGTGGGCAGTGGGGTTGGGTATGATTTCCAACATCAAGGTGATCTCTGCATTGGGAAGCCATGTAAACAATGCCATCCCACTCTGCTCTACCAGAAGGACTAACCAGATTTTGTTGGATTCCAGCTCCCATCAGACCCGACCAATGCTCTAGCGTGGTGGGAGTTGGAGTCCAGAAACATCTCAAGGGCCACAGGTTGACCACCCATGTTTGCAAGGTATCTGTCAAAAGGTTGTGAGGGGAAAATCCGTATTCCTACATCCACATTTTTACTTTGGAAACTGGAAATTGAAAGTCCAATGTGTGGCTCGATGGGGACACCCTTGAAAAATAATCACCACAGAAACCCACTCTTTGTGACCAAGGGCATCTCTTGTATTTTGAAGGCTAGGCTTGAAATCTCATCAAGAGCTGCTTTAAAAATAACTGCCTTGTCAGCTTGAGTCAGTCACTTGGCTCTGGAGAATTCTGATACTGCACAGCATTTCTCTTCAAGGAAAGTCTCCAGTAGGCTGTCATTTTGGATTACAGACCTGTTACACAGATTCTACGTCTCAATGAAATCTGTATGCCACAGAGCTCCACCAACTGCATACATGAAGGCATCAAAGAAAAGAGGCCATTTAACAAATGTGGAACACATTTTTTCAGTTGTAGGAAACCTCGGGAAATGAATTTGTCCCATTTGTGCTAGTTCCGGTATGAGAGGAAAGAATAACAAATGCTCCTGCTGAGGCTATTGAAAACCCAACCCTTCCATGACCTTCAGCCCCCTGATACGAGCTGGCATAAGCATCAAGTATCTGGGCAGCTGCCTGGGTCTAAGCACACCAGCAAGGCCAACCAACGCCAATGCCTCCCTCCCCACTTGCTTTGACTCTTACGCCCACCCTTTCACTCAGTTTGCAGCCTTATCTCCCATAGACTCATGGAAACACTAGTTTACCCCTCACAGAGCTACTATTCCCAGCACCCTTAAAGCCACGTGCAGTTCCCTCACTGTGAGAAGCGAAGCTACAGGGAACCAGACAGGGGGCCTTCTCGGTAGTGGCACCCACCCACTCATCAAATGTCAAGGAAATAAACAACTATCTGACTTTTAGAAGACATCTTAAGGCAGCACTGTTTAGGGAAGTTTTTAACGTTTGATATTTTATCTCCTTTTATTATTATTAATATTCTGTTGGGAGTGGGTGGGGAAACCTAGCCAGATGGGTGGGGTATAAATAAATTATTATTAAATGTACATTGAATGTGCCTTCTGGTGGTTCCCTCATTGCGAGAAGTGAAGTTACAGGGAACCAGGCAGAGGGTCTTCTCCATAATTGTGCCCGCCCTATGGAGCGCCCTGCCATCAAATGTCAAAGAGATAAAGAATTATACAATGTCAGGGACTCGCTGGATGAGGAAGAGTAAAAGTAAGTAAAAGTAAAGGAACCCTGGGCAGTTAAGTGCAGTCAAAGGAGACTATGGGGCTATGGTGCTCATCTCACTTTTCAGGCCAAAGGAGGCAGAGTTTGTCCCCAGACAGCTTTCTGGGTCATGTATGACTGAACCGCTTCTGGTGCAACGGGACACCGTGATGGAAACCAGAGTGCACAGAAACACCGTTTACCTTCCCTCCTCAGCGGTACCTATTTATCTACTTGCACTGGTGTGCTTTCAAACTGCTAGGTTGGCAGGAGCTGGGACAGAGCAATGGCAGCCCCCCCCCCTCATACAGATTCGAACCACTGACCTTCTGATCAGCAAGCCCAAGAGGCTCAGTGATTTAGACCACTGTTGTTGGGGGTTTTTTGAGGAAGAGTTGTGGGCACCGACTGACCAAAAGCCCCCTAGAGACGACATGGAAGAAGATGACCTAGACCCAGGATCATGGTGGTGGGACACTAAGGAGCAGTCTGGGAAAGGGATGAGCTGCGATGTGCCAGAAGCAGGGGGGTTGAACAATCAAGGAGCATCAGAAGAAGGAGGGCCTTCTAAGACAGGGTTACAGGCTGAGAGTCACAGTGTGCGCGCAAACTCAGACAAAGAGGAATCAGAGGTTTTCCTTGCTACCCAGCAGCAGAACAGTCCCAGTCCTGCTGGCTCTTCTCCCCTTCTGACACCCAACTTGAGGAGAGTCTCACTGAGCACCTTCTCGAAGCAGCCTTCATCTTCTTCAGAGAGATCAAGAATGAGAGACAGGAGGGGAAGGGCGGGGCGAGTGGTAAGTTTCAGCAGCGTCTCCAGCTGAATTCAGAGGAGCCAGAGGAGCTCTGCTGTGTTGTTACTTTCTGTGAATAAAAGCTATTTCTTGCCTCACATTCTTTCCTGCCCTGTGGATGACCTGGGGTCATCTGACAGCTCCTTGACATACAACCTTCCATAGACATCTGAAGGCAGCCCTGTATTGGGAAGCTTTTTAATGATTATTTCTTACAGTGGCAAGCCAGTCAGATGGGCAGGGTACCAAAAACAAATTACTACTACTTTGTTGTTGTTGTTTAGTCGTTTAGTCGTGTCCGACTCTTCGTGACCCCATGGACCAGAGCACCCCAGGCACTCCTGTCTTCCACTGCCTCCCACAGTTTGGTCAAACTCATGCTGGTAGCTTTGAGAACACTGTCCAACCATTTCCTCCTCTGTCATCCCCTTCTCCTTGTGCCCTCAATCTTTCCCAACATTGGGGTCTTTTCCAGGGAGTCTTCTCTTCTCATGAGGTGGCCAAATTATTGGAGTCTTAGCTTCATGATTTGTCCTTCCAGTGAGCACTCAGGGCTGATTTCCTTCAGAATGGATACCTATCCATTCTGAAGGAAATCAGCCCTGATCATCTTGCAGTCCATGGGACTCTCAAGAGTCTCCTCCAGCACCATAATTCAAAAGCATCAATTCTTCGGCCATCAGCCTTCTTTATGGTCCAGCTCTCACTTCCATACATCCCTACTGGGAAAACCATAGCTTTAACTATACGGGAAAGGCGATGTCTCTGCTTTTTAAGATGCTGTCTGGGTTTGTCATTGCTTTTCTCCCAAGAAGCAGGCGTCTTTTAATTTCATGACTGCTGTCACCAACTGCAGGGATCATGGAGCCCAAGAAAGTAAAATCTCTCACTGCCTCCATTTCTTCCCCTTCTATTACTACTACTACTGCTACTACTAAAGGTAAAGTAAAGGTACCTCTGCCCGTACTGGCCAGTCTTGACAGACTCTAGGGTTGTGCTCTCATCTCACTCTATAGGCCGGGAGCCAGCGCTGTCCGCAGACACTTCCAGGTCACGTGGCCAGCGTGACAAGCTGCATCTGGCGAGCCAGCGCAGCACACGGAACGCCGTTTACCTTCCTGCTGGTAAGCGATCCCTATTTATCTACTTGCACCCGGGGGTGCTTTCGAACTGCTAGGTTGGCAGGAGCTGGGACCGAACGATGGGAGCTCACCCCGCCGCGGGGATTCAAACCACCGACCATGCGATCGGCAAGTCCTAGGCACTGAGATTTTACCCACAGCGCCACCCACGTCCCTACTACTACTACTAAAAGTATGACAAGGCTCTACTCCATCCCTAAATGCCTGCCTTTGGAGCTTCCTCCTCTGGTTCACTATTTCAGTGAAACTGTTTTCAATGTGGAGCTAACTGAGTCACAAATCTATGCTACAGCTATTGCGTTAGTAAAGGTGACAAGAGGACATCTAGAGCTGTGAGGGATTGCATAGCTTTCCCAAATGCTTATGAAATCAAACACAGGCTATGTTTGCACATTGGCCAGTAGCGGGAGAGAAGGCTTATCGGAGGATCTTAAACAGCACAAATTTCCCTCCTCCCTTTCAGCTGAAGATGTGGCAGAGGAAGCAAAAATAAATGAGATGGGTGAGAGATGTGTTAAATATAGGTAGGCTGGCATGGCAGTTTGAAAGAAGTCTGTTGGGTTATTTGAAGGTGAGTCGCATGTATGTCCAGGTATTCCTCTGTCACCCTTGAGCTTCAGAGATGGAGGAAGAGAGAGAATATATGTGTAGCAAGAAAGGAACAACTTCAAATTACAGTGCATATCTTTCAGAAAGCAAATTAGATGGACAAAAGGAACCAAGCTATTCAGAGTCAGTCATGCTTCCCTCAAAGCCTCGGACAAAGGCTTATTTATCATCCCTCGCTCTGCTCCTGGACCTCTATGAATTTGCTTTCTAGGATAGCAGCACAAGGAAAAACAATGGATGCACATCCTTTCAGGCAGGCTAATGTTATAACCCCATCTTTTCACTCAGAGCCTTGGAGCCAAGCACTGAAAAATAAAACTGAGAAGTACAATAATAATATTTAAAAAACATATAGAAGCAATGCAGTCATTCTTATGCACCAGTGATAAAACCTAGCATAAGAGGCTTTTGCTCGTCAGGTTACATTTCCTCTGCTTTTTATTATTTTTTACTGGTGCTGTGCTGAAGATATTTCAGAGAGAGTTATAATCCCCAAGGTGAATAAGTAATATATGCCCAATAGGCCAAGGAATAACAAGCCCCGCTTCTTGTAAAAACCACATCACCTCTTTTATGATTCAGGTGGCAAATAGTGCATAAATAACTATAAAACCTTTACTCCGATTATGCTGGACAAAGATTGTCATCTCTAGGGAGAGCCACTGATCAAAATATTAGGTAGCATGGAGAGATGCCTCACTTGGAGATTTTGGTGTGCTTCTTCAAATTGAGATGGGCAATAATGGTCTAATCCAGACTGTGGGAGCCTGTGACCCTACAGGTTCAGTTGAACTTCAGCTCCAGCATTCATAGCCAATGTTGACAGATGATGAAAATTGTAGTTCAAAACATCTGGAGGGGGACATCTCTGTGGTAAATCTTAGAAGCCTGTGAAGTCCAGGGCATTCTGGGTAGGAATCTCCACATCAGTTCTCATGAGCATTGTAACCCTAATAACATGCCACCATGGTCTCTCCCCTCTCTCTCTCTTTTTCCTTCCCCAAGAGTTGGTCAGAGTAACTATTATATGACCAAGAATAGGAGAGTCTTCTCTTATGGCGTGACTGTAGAAATAAAATAATGAGAAGAGAAACGACCAATATATGCCAATTTTTGAAGGAATCCAAAATTTGGACACTGAATTCTTCTGAGCAGTCTCTAACCATTCCCAGTTAAAAAGAAAAATCATCTTGTCAACATGTTATGAAATCCCAATCCTTCCAAACAGAATGTCCTTGGAGAATGACATTTAATGGAATGAAGGGGAAAGACTGGAATGTGAAGAAAACACAGGATCGGAGACTCCATTCCATTCTCCTCTCCAGTTTTCCATTGTCATCCCAGACACACAAGACTCTGGGTCCACCTAGCTTTCTTTCTAATGGGAGGAATGGGAGCAGATGGACCCCATCTTAGCAGTGGGAATGGCGTTCTGGCAACTGCAGACAAGGCAGACATCCCATCAGGTCCATAGTGCAATTCATGGATGCGGGTGGCGCTGTGGTCTAAACCACGGAGCATCTTGCACTTGCCGATCAGAAGGTTGGCTGTCCGAATCCCTGTGATGGGGTGAGCTGCTGTTGCTCTGCCCCAGCTTCTGCCAGCCTAGCAGTTCAAATGCATGCCAGTGCAAGTAGATAAATAGGTATTCCTGCGGCGGGAAAGTAAGCAGCATTTCCATGCGCTCTGGTTTCTGTCACAGTGTTCCGTTGCGCCAGAAGTGGTTTAGTCATGCTGGCCACATAACACGGAAAGCTGTCTGTGGACAAACGCCAGCTCCCTCACCCAGAAAGCAAGATGAGCACCGCAACCCCAGAGTTGTCTTTGACTGGACTTAACCGTCCAGGGGTCCTTTACCTTCATCTTTTACCTTAGCGCAATTCACCCATCTCATTTGAGGGCCCCATTGTGCTGAGAGGGGAGTTATCATCAATGCAAAGGAGCAGGAAAAAAAACCTTTGAGATCTCCTAAAGAAATAGCTATTCTGTTTTATAAAAACAAAATGCTGCTATTTTGTGTAAATTTGCTCACATATATACTCAGAGTGCCAAAAAATCATTGTCCTGCACACTAGTACCTACCTAAATGCAGGTATTTATGTTTATTTACAAATAGGTTGCTGTACAATATCTATAGCAGCCTACCACAAGTTTTAATAGCATCCAAACAACGATGAGGAGTTGCTCTCCAGAACATTCCAGGGAATATTTCAAATGCCACAGTTAGTCTTTTAAGAGAAAGCTGCACATAAGAAGATTATTTACAGCTACTGCACTGAAGAATTCAAAGATTTCCAATGGGTTTACGCAATGATTTATTGATATATTTTGATCAAGGAACTGGCTTATGACACACAGAATAATCTCTGCAAAGCATTCTTTCCAGCTCACAGCAGGGCTGCACGAAACAGTTCTAGGTACACTTTACGTCAGAAACTGACCCAATGCCACTTCACCAGATGAGGTAGAAACAAATGAATTGATGTGGCAACGCAAATGCTTGGAGGAAGGACTTTGAGATGCATCATCCATAATCTTTAGCTTCTCCTCAAAATTCCTCAGATGTTTCCCTTGAGCAAAGCCCTTCAAAACCACCTCAGTTCCTTGCCATGGAAGAAATGGGGCAGCGCATATTCAGCAGCCTGCAAGGTAGAATGGAACTATGTATACGCATTTATTTTAAATGGAATTAATTATTAATTATTATTATTAATTATCATTATTTGTACCCCGCCCATCTGGCTGCGTTTCCCCAGCCACTCTGGGTGGCTTCCAACAAAGATTTAAAATACATTAAAATGTCACACATTAAAACTTCCCTAAACAGATGTCTTCTAAATGTCAGGTAGTTGTTTATCTCTTTGACATCTGATGGGAGGGTATTCCACAGGGCGGGTGCCACTACCAAGAAGGCCCTCTGCCTGCTTCTCGCAGTGAGGGAACAGCCAGAAGGCCCTCAGTGCTGGACCTCAGTGTCCAGGCAGAATGCTGGGGATGGAGACGCTCCTTCAGGTATACTGGGCTGAGGCTGTTTAGGGCTTTAAAGGTCAGCACCAACACTTTGACCTGTGCTCAGAAACATACTGGGAGCCAATGTAGGTCTTCCAGGACTGGTGTTATATTGTCTCGGCGGCCGCTCCCAGTCACCAGTCTAGCTGCCTCATTCTGGATTAGTTGTAGTTTCCGGGTCACCTTCAAAGGTAGTCCCACGTAGAGCGCATTGTAGTAGTCCAAGAATATCCATGGCTTCTGCTTGCTAGGTGGTAGCAATATGATGTGAGAGCCACTGGTCAGCTGCTTAATATAAATATTATTCCACAACTCAGAAACAAGAGCTTGCTTTCATACTAATCAATTATGCTGGGCATAGCGGCTCCCTGTATTGCAATTGATTTTCCCCTCTCTGGGGCAGAAGTGCAGTGTAAGCAACTTGTACATCTGTCTAGTATTTAAATTGCCATTATGATTCTCCGCATAATCATTTAACCATAAGACTGGAAGAGACCCATCTTGTCCAAGGTATGATCTATAGCACCCAGAAGGTTGATGAGAGATATTAATCACACCCTTTTTTAACCCAGCTAGCTACAGTTAATTAATCACAACTTTAAATTGGTAGTAGGATCCAGTGTGAATCCAAACTGCTTTATTCTCTATTCTATACTGATTGAAAATGTATTTGTATTGTAACTGTATTGTAACTTTTGAATAAATATTTTTTTTGGGGGGGGGGATCTATGAGAATGCAATGTTGCTGCAAATCTATGAAAACTCAGGCTGTCAGAGAGTGCCTTACTTAAAGGGAATTAATAAGCAGAATGCAGTGGTACCCCGCAAGACGAATGCCTCGGAAGACGAAAAACTCGCTAGACGAAAGGGTTTTTTGCTTTCTGAGGTGCTTCGCAAAACGGATTTTCCAAAGGGCTTGCTTCGCTAGACAAAACAGCCCTGCCTCTGCTGCCATGGCGACGGTCACTGCACGCACACATGCTTGCTTCCCCGCTCCTCTGGCTCCCTCCCACCTTCCTGCTGACGGCTCCTCCGGCTCCCTCCGACCTTCCGGCTGATGGCCGACCTTCCAGCTGCCTCGCGCCGCTGCCCACCGCCCTCGCGCGCTCCTCTGAGAGAGCCGTTGCCACCAGCAGCCAGCGTTGCAGCCGGAGTCGCGCTCCTGAGCCCTGCCGCTCTCCAGCAGCCGCGTCGCGCGGTGGCCACAAGGCGCGGGTGAGTCCAAGGTACCGGCTGCGGCAGCTGCCCTGCTTCTCGCCACCCCTCCCCGCCATGGTGCTTTGCAAGACGAAAAAACTCGCTCTACGAAAAAACTCGCGGAACTAATTAATTTCGTCTTGCGAGGCACCACTGTATGCTCATTGAATCATATTACACCAATCTCTGGCCCGACTGCAAAGGCTGCCATTTTGTTTCCAGGCCCAATTAAAACTTCTGATTTTGAGCTATAAAAATGGCTAACGACCACAATACCACAAGGATACCTCTCCCCAGATTAACTGTCCTGGACCCTGTAACCATCATCTGTATTGTCGTACTCCGTTCACTAAGCCTGCTGTTTTATGCACACTGGATAATAAGCACTGTTGAACAGAGAGGTGTTTGTTTCTAAACAAGAACATGATGCATACAGCAAACACTCCAGAACCTTTAGTAAGTGACTTTGCAAGGCAAACAGTTCCTATAGCAACCTCACCCTTTTTAATACACCCCCCCAAAGTCTGGATCGAATCAGGTAAACTTGCAAATCCTACCTTATTTACTGCCTCCCTAGGCAATTTTCTTATTTGCTCCTGTGATGGTTTGTCACACCTTGCCTCTCCCTGAAGGCTTCATTTCTCTCAAGTGTGGTCTGGCTGCAAATAACAGGGGAAATAATATGTGATATTTCAGTTTTGGATCCCAGAAGGAATAAAGACACAGAGGCATGGGCAAGAATGACATTTACAAGCTACCCAAAGAGAGAGCATTAGAAGTCATATAATCCATATTAACTGTGGCATCCAGGCCCACCAACTGGAATCAAAAACTGTACAGATTTAGTCCTCGTTTTATAGAATCTTTTAGAAAAGAAAGCCACTGGATTTAATGTATCTATAAGAAGAGTTTTAGGACAGATAGTAAATATTGCTCTCATCTAGTTCTAAGCGCTCTGTCCCTAGAGAAGTCTGTTCACATCCTATTCCTTCTGAGGATATATTAAATCCCATGGAAGCTTCTGTATGTGAACGGTAAGCATTTTCATGAGCACATCTTAAGAGAAGCTGAGAACTTTAAATTATTGTTTGAAAAATGTGTCCTGCATGGAGGGTCTTGAATCACCAAGGAGTTCGCTTTTAACAATTTCACAGCAAATGATGCACTTTCCTGCTGCTAATGTTCTCTCAATATATTGTTTTTGCATGCACACCTCCTCAGTTCTTTGGGTGAGATGACATTCCAAGGGTAGCCTCTACAGGGTCTCTTTCCGTGGAGACAAAGTGAACTGTCAACTTACGTGATTATTATATCTGTTATTTACAAAAGCATATGTTCAGCATGGGAGAAGATGAAAAACAGGCAAACGGTGCTAGTTTATAAATAGTGTCAGCAAATCAATATGGCTAACCTGATCCAAAACACACACACACCTCACTCACACACGTAAACAAAGATCACCACAGCCAATCACAAGCAAATAATCACACCCTAGGCCAACCCCAACCTCTCTCACCACCAAAGGAACACAAGTGAACAACACAAACAACGCTGACCCCAAACTCTACATACATTAAACATAATAGAAACACTGTCACCCGACCCCACCCCCTTCCATCTTCCCTCTCTCCACCCCCCTTTCTTTTTTATTTTTCTTTTCTTTTCTTCTCCCCCTAATGCCTCAACAAATGAAATGGATTTGTAAAAATGTCACATGGAAAAAAACAACAACGAGGCATTACACTTACTTCTGTAAAACAAAAAAAATCCTTAATAAAAAACAAAACAAAAAAACAAAAAAATAGTGTCAGTTCCCCCAGAAACTAAAAACTTGCAGTTGGATTCCCCTCAAGAGTTTTGCTTTCAGGCAGGTACAGCGCTCACTCTCCACAGAAATTAAGTGTATGAACCATTAGCCAGGGAGTCTGTTGTTTAAACCTCATCTTGGTCACAAATCCAATAGGTGGGGAGTCATGGAAATAATACGAATAGCCCGAATAGGGCATTCCCCTGTAAATTGATGATAATGATGCTCTAGCCAAACTTTAACTGCTTTTTCTCACACCTGAATATATAGGGCTTATCCTAGATCAGGGCTCTCCACAACCTTTTTGTGCCCAGGGGGAGATTTACACATCTAGGGGGCTGGTGTGAGTTAATAGATTAATAGAAGGAAGCATGGACAATTTTACCTGTGTATACAATAGAATCTGTATACACAGAAACTACCTGGATACAATCCCAGTTACTGTCACCAGCAGCCAAGAGCATGCCCTCCAACATTTATCCAATGAAAATAGGGACATCCCATTCCATAATGATAATTTTACTATTTATACCCCTCACATCTTACTGGGTTGCCCCAGTCCCTCTCGGCAGCTTCCAAACAATAATAAATTATTACAAACATAATAAAACATTAAGCAATTTTTAAAAGAAATCTTCCCTATACAGGATTGCTTTCAGACGGCTCGGGAGTCGGATAACTCCATACCCTCCAACATTTCTCCAATGAAACAGGGACATCCTGAGGGAAAGTGGGACATTCCCGGATCAAATCAGAAACTGGAACGGCTTCTCTAAGTCAGGGATGTCCCTGGAAAATAGGGACACTTGGAGGGTCTGTATATCACCACTATATTTTAGATAGCAAAAAGAAATTCAAGGCTGCAGGGCCAAATCAGACCCATAATGAATAACCCAGAAGCAAGAGAAATTATATATAAAGGGTGGGGAGGTGGGTAATAGAAATGGGATGTGTTAGCAGTCAAAAACAGGGAGTGAGTGGTAATGTCATGGCCTATCATCCTCCTTGCCTTTTTCTCAAAGTGGTTTCCCTATAATACTGGTTATTGAATAGGACTTAAAGGGAACTATTTCTGCAATATATCACAATCTCACTAAATATGACAAGTGGAAAAACACTCTGGAGAAAGAGCTATTCTCACACAAATCTAAGTGGCCATCTTCAATGTTGGGAGGGGGGAGATTAGCCTCTAAAATCTTCATGATAGCACTGAACTGTTGGCCATTATTCCTTTATATGAACCCACCACTGAACTTTGCAAAATGACAAGCTCTGGGCTTCTTTTCTTAACCCACAGACCTCTCTACAATATGTACAGACAGCAAATGTCAGCAAATACCAGCAAGGATCTGGGAGGTAGCATAGGCTACATCAAAATATCTCTCTATATATCATTGAAAGTCATAACAATAAATTCAGCATCGGCTCATGTAATGAACTTTAAAAACCTAATAATTCAGAATTCTGTTATTGTCAAAGCTGTGTGGTTTTTTAAAAAAAAAAAAATCCCAGAGCCTGAGGGGAAGAGCAGGCAAGGCAAAGTAAATCCATATAATGCTAAATCGAAAACTGAAAACAGCTCTTCCTAACTCTCAGGAAAATTATGAATGCCCTGCTGACTTCAAAGTCTAAATATAACAGGAAATATAACAGCTAGTCATCAAGACCTTCACCTGAAAGGTAGGTGTTCAACCAGCATGTCACAAGTCCCCAGTTCATTGTTCACTCTGATCCTTAAATCTACCTAAACATTAGGAAGAACTTCCTGACAGTAAGAGCTGTTCGACAGTGGAATTTGCTGCCAAGGAGTGTGGTGGAGTCTCCTTCTTTGGAGGTCTTTAAGCAGAGGCTTGACAACCATATGTCAGGAGTGCTCTGATGGTGTTTCCTGCTTGGCAGGGGGTTGGACTCGACGGCCCTTGTGGTCTCTTCCAACTCTATGATTCTATGATTCTTTCTTGAATTTGCTGTTGTCTAGCCTGCTTTTCTGTATTTAGCCAGAGTCACTTGACCTTCAAAAACAAAAACCTACTAGCTCTCCAGATTATCAGTAACATACCGAATGTTTAGTTAATCCCTAGGACAGGGGTGGGAGATTTCATTCAAGGGTTATATTTCTTCATAGATAATCTTCTGGGGGCCGTATCCCAGGGGCGAAAGTGACTAGAGCAAAACATGTGACTCTTTCCTTTTTTTGTAGTAGGCTAACTTCCAGTCCCACAATAACCCCTGGTGGGCCAAGATCAGCCCATGGGGCAAAGGTTCCCCACCCCAGCAAAGAATATTGGATGATCCAAGATGCTGAAATATACATTTTAAAAAAAAACCACCAGAAGTATTTTTACTTGGTATTATAGGTCAGGACATTAATAGGCAAGATGTTAAATTGTTTTTATATGCAACAACTGCGGCAAGAGTATTGTTAGCCCAGAAATGGAAACAAGAAGAAATTCTGATGAAAGAAGAATGGCAGGCGAAATTAATGGACTATGCAGAATTGGACAAAATGACAGGAAGGATTCGAAACCTGAGGGACCAGAGATTTACAGAAGATTGGAAGAAGTATATGAATTTGAAGAGCAACTGTGATCAGCAAATTATGCTAGGAGGACTACAAGAAGTTTTGTAAGGAGAAATATACGAAGTGTTACAAAGTAGAAAAAGATAGAGATATTGATTATGAGTTTGAAATGTTAATAGGGAAGATAAGAAATGCTTACTGAGAGATTAGATTGGAAAATTTTCAGACAGGATTGATGGAAGTCAAAAATTTGAATAAGATGTAAAAGTATGTTTAATTACTGTTGAAAATGATATGTTAAAAAAAAAACTAATAAAAATTATGTGTATATATATATATATATGCAGGTTTTGGTGTCCTCGGGTGTCTTCCCGTGTAAAAGTTGGGGTGTCTAGGCGACGTTTCGACGAGGTCTCACTCGTCATCTTCAGGCTGGTGCTTTCGGCTTCTTGTTACTGGAACAGAGCAGGATCTCAGTGTTTGAGTTCCTATAAATACTGTTGAGGAGGTGTGGTGTATAGCCTCCAATGTTCTGGGCAGAGAGGAGGTTCCCAGGCTAGTGTGCCTTTTCTTCTTTTGTTCCTTAATTACTTGAGGGATATCTTGAGTGATTTCTTGAGTGATTTCCTGAATCCCACTTAGGTGGGTCATTAGGTGTGGATTAGTTGCTAAAGCCTTCGTGTCTTGAACTCTTGAACTTTGTGAAGAGTTTTTCTGAGAAGATGGCTGTACTGCACTTGGTTGTGCTCTGGCTTGGCTTCGTGTATAGGGGCGAGCTGTGGTTTTGTGGCCTGTGCCAGCCAAATCTGTGTAGGGATTGCAGGGGGGTGCAGCATCAACCACACCAGACCCAAACCCAGACCCTCTCCACAGATAAATTACAGACACCATCCAGTAGCCAAACCAGGGTGGCACCTCCGGATGCTGCACCCCCCTGCAATCCCTACACAGATTTGGCTGGCACAGGCCACAAAACCACAGCTCGCCCCTATACACGAAGCCAAGCCAGAGCACAACCAAGTGCAGTACAGCCATCTTCTCAGAAAAACTCTTCACAAAGTTCAAGAGTTCAAGACACGAAGGCTTTAGCAACTAATCCACACCTAATGACCCACCTAAGTGGGATTCAGGAAATCACTCAAGAAATCACTCAAGATATCCCTCAAGTAATTAAGGAACAAAAGAAGAAAAGGCACACTAGCCTGGGAACCTCCTCTCTGCCCAGAACATTGGAGGCTATACACCACACCTCCTCAACAGTATTTATAGGAACTCAAACACTGAGATCCTGCTCTGTTCCAGTAACAAGAAGCCGAAAGCACCAGCCTGAAGATGACGAGTGAGACCTCGTCGAAACGTCGCCTAGACACCCCAACTTTTACACGGGAAGACACCCGAGGACACCAAAACCTGCATTCCTGTACCCGTGAAAATCTACGAAAGCAAATATATATATATATATATATATATAAAAGAATATTGGATGATCCAATTGAGGTTTACATAGTTTGTGACCCACGAAGCTGAGCACAGTGTACTAGATCTGTAGGAGATTTCCTGTTTTGCTGTCCACCTAGGACTACAATACAAGGAGATTCCCATGCACTTTAAAGCTCATGAAATGTGCTTGGCCTGATAGGTCACAAGTTGTGCAAACACAACGTGCTTCTTTAACAATGTTATAACCCTTTAGCTACTAAATAACAAGCCAGTCAGGGTTCCACAAAGCTTGCAAAGATTTTATGGGCTCGTGTTAAGTCTCCAAAAAGATGCTCTATAGCTGCAGAGCTGCTATCAGACATTCACCTCTCCATTGCTCCAAGGCTTGGACCAATTACAGATGTCTCATTTATCCTAAACATGGTCCAGCCATAGATGTAGTTGTGAACATTTCAACGTGTGAATATTTTATTGTTCGTATAACGTAAATCGCTGTCAAATACTAAAAGAACCCTAACAGCTGTATTCATTTTTAAAAGCTACTGTTGAATATTTTGTTCCACGGCTTTCGTAAATTCATCAAAATGCAATAGCAACATTCCAGGCTTATCCTCTTTCTCCTAAAGTCAGAATTAACTCCCCATGATTTGGCTGGGTGCATTCTTTGTGGGATAAACAACTTGAGCATGAGCTGCCGCCTGCTTCTGTTTTGTGATGAGCCACTGATTACGCTTTCTTGCAGATGTGCACCCAGCAAATGCATAAAGGAAATGAAAGTCATTCCCAACAAATACTGTTAATCTAGGGCTCAGTAGCAATGTTTGGTACTTTAAAAGGTAAAGGGTAAAGGTACCCCTGCCCGTACAGGCCAGTCTTGCCAGACTCTAGGGTTGTGCGCTCATCTCACTCTAGAGGCCGGGAGCCAGCGCTATCCGCAGACACTTCCGGGTCACGTGGCCAGCGTGACAAGCTGCATCTGGCGAGCCAGCGCAGCACACGGAATGCCATTTACCTTCCCGCTAGTAAGCGGTCCCTATTTATCTACTTGCACCCGGGGGTGCTTTCGAACTGCTAGGTTGGCAGGCGCTGGGATCGAACGACGGGAGCGCACCCCGCCGCGGGGATTCGAACCGCCGACCTTTCGATCGGCAAGTCCTAGGCGCTGAGGCTTTTACCCACAGCGCCACCCGCGTCGTTTGGTACTTTATGGTACCTAAATTGTGCTAGTGTCATGAAAAAGTGATTCTATCAGAGGAGAAAGGCGGTGTTGTGTACAAAACATTTTTTTAGTAATACATTGGTACATAAAGAGAATCACACTAGCAATTTATTTTAGAACGCAGAGAAAATCAGCCCCAGGTGGTCAAACAGCATATTTAAAATAGAGTCAACCTAGGTGAAAATCAATGGGCACATTCCAGAGGACGTTAAACATAATTTCCATCAACATAAATTGAACTTTATCCCATTGATTAAAACAGTACTTAAGTGCATGGCTCTGGATTGTGACTAGCAGGGAGCCTTCTGCAAACCAAAGTACAGCACACTTTGGGTGTCTCTGTGTCTAGCACCCATTACTGAGGCAGTAGCTAAACCAGCCCTGCAAGCCAGGCACAATACACCAGCTATGTTCACAACTCTTCAAGCCTTTGAATAAACTGGTTTTTTGCATGACTAGGTCACGAACGCCCCAGCCCCCAGGGATCATAGGAAAGGAATAAAGACTCTGACAACATATTATGGAATTAAATTAGGTCACAACTTTATTAAACTTCTGAATGTAGGAAGACCTTGGGCTTAGGCCTTGGGCGTGTATCCTCTGTGAGACGTAAGTGTAGCAGGCAGCCCAGCCCATATCCCCACATGCAGGGTAGTTCACTGACAGCCTTTCGGTGTATGACCAGTGACACCCATTATATAACCCCTTCCAGAGGGGGACCCTGGAATCGCCACTGCGGGGGGGGGGGTGAGTCAACACTTCACACACACACACCCATATAGGGAATAAAAGACTAAAAGATTCCACCCAAGGCCATAAACCGCCAAAGTGGTGACAAATTGCTACGGGGAAGACAAAACCTACCAGTGCAGGAAAATTTCTTCCTGGTCCTTCAACAGCAACCAGTCAAAGACCGTAGGGAGGGTAGGGAGGGTGAATCTCCAAAGCCGACTGCCTGGTACTATCGGCTCCACCCCCTATATATAAATGGGACTGGCCCCACCTCCCAACAATGAAACTTGACCACCGAGGCTGAGCGTGAACCTCCAAATAATAACACTGAGAGGCAGGTCAGTCCCTGTTTGCCATTAAGTTCCCTGGGAACTCTAGCACCGCGCACCATCCCATAAAGGGCACCTACAATGTAAACTGTGAGTGCTCATTCTAGCTTCTTAAGACTGCAAAATGGGGAAAAGAGGCATGTGTGCAGTAACTGAGGGGGCATAATACACACAATAACTACACACAATACACACAACACATAATACACTACATAATAAACACAATAGCATTAATCAAGTGCGTGATGTAGGTCAAAATACCGCCAGGAAGTTTAAGCCTAATACAGTGGACTCTCGGGCTGCGAACGTGATCTGTGCGGATGCATGTTCGCAACCCGAAGCGTTCGCAACCCGTGGCTGCACATGCACGGGTTGCGATTCAGAGCTTCTGCGCATGCGCAAAGTGCAATTTAGTGCTTCTGCGTATGCGCGACCGCCGAAACGCATTCTGGTACTTCCAGGTTTCGGCGGTCCGCAACCCGAAAAAATGCAACCTGAAGCAGCTGTAACCCGAGGTATGACTGTACTGACATAATATAAAATGCTGTCTAATATCCTACCCTCATAGCATGGAAGGGTATAAATGAAGAGCAGCTGGATTACCCTCTTCTGTGTATACTGCCAGGATATGTCAAAATAAGATGTCAGAATAAGGAGTGGTGAATCATTCATAGATGTAACCCAGTACTGTGGTACCTCAGGTTACAGACTCCGCTAACCCAGAAATAGTACCTCGGGTTAAGAACTTTGCTTTAGTATGAGAACAGAAATCGTGTGGCGGCAGCGGCAGGCCCCATTAGCTAAAGTGGTGCCTCAGGTTAAGAACAGTTTCAGGTTAAGAACGGACCTCCAGAACGAATTAAGTTCTTAACCTGAGGTACCACTGTACAGCACTTCATGTGAGCTTATGAATTACAATAGTATTAAACAGTGCTCTGGGAAATCCTGGGATTCTTTGGAAGCTTATCAAGGCTCTGAGAAAAGCTAAACATTCCTAAAATGTAGCTTACATAGCACTACTGATCTTTCTCTGCAATGTCTAGACACTAGTGGAGTGCTCCAACCAAAAGGTTCAGTTTGGACCTAGATTTAGCACTTTAGAAAACAGTCTTGAGAGGCTGCCTCATTCAGCTTAGGATCTGCCTGAGCCTGCTTCCATTCACTATTGGGAAATTTTTAAATGGTTCTAACCTTTTTTGCTTTTGACAGAAGTGGATGGAATTTGAAAGCATACTAGCCCTTCTGCAGTGGATAAAGCCTGTCAAATTACAGGCAGATAAGCTGGGGCTTCTGTGCTGGGCTCAAAGTTGCTTTGGGGTGTTTGAAGGAATAAAAGAGATTTGCTTCTGAGGAAAAATCATTCCCTTTTATTGCAAGTTTGACTTGCCAGTTACAACCGATCTCTCTTTCCACCCTTTTCTCCTCTCTAGTGCCCTCCATTCACACCTTGGCATTCTAATGAAATTCCTTTTGTTTCCAGTATGAGTATGTAGTCAATAAATGCTTGCCTTAAAAAATAAAAATCCCTGGGTGCCCACCATAATGAGATGCTTTGCATGCACCTACAATATTGTCATGAATTCTACTCAATATTGATAAAGAGCAGAACTCCAACGTATAGTTAGCAGAGTAAAAGCTTAAACAAATTGCAGGGTTCCCAAAAAATAGACCAGAGGCAGTCTTTACTGCTTTACTGCTATTGAAGGCAAATGAGTATAACGGTCACAAACCCAGTACATTCAGGACTGGCACTGTCCATAAGAAAACCAGTTGCAGCAGGCTTAAACTTACAATAACTTATAATAAGACTAAACCTTAGCACTATATACAGAACACCACACCAGAAGCAAAGAGATAGAAGGAGTGAAACACAGGCTTCTTCTGGCCTTACTACAGTGGTACCTCTGCTTACGTACTTAATTCGTTCCAGAGGTCCGTTCTTAATCTGAAACTGTTCTTAACCTGAAGCACCACTTTAGCTAATGGGGCCTCCCGCTCCTGCCATGCCGCCGCCGCACAATTTCTGTTCTGATCCTGAAGCAAAGTTCTTAACCCGAGGTACTATTTCTGGGTTAGCGGAGTCTGTAACCTGAAGCGTATGTAACCTGAAGTGTATGTAACCCGAGGTACCACTGTATTACAGTCAGCATGACCTTGAACAGGCATAGGCAAACTCGGCCCTCTAGATGTTTGTTCATAAAAACTTGGGCATCACACAAATTTATCTTATGATGTTACTTGAATGATGCTGCCCAGGACACCGCAGAAATGTTGTCATGTCAGTTGTGGGCAGGTTGAGAGCTGCAGAGCTCTGCCACTAGGCAACTCATGAAAAGTTCATGAGAAGTTCAGGCTGCTTTCCAAGCTTGTGAAAGCTTGAGAAGTTCCTCCCAATAAGCCCCCCTGTCCTTTTCAAGAGGAGGTGAAAGAGAGCATAGAATAACGAGCCAATCAAATGATTTTTAAAGCAACCACTGTCACCATCTTCTTCCTGATCCTCTTACATCTTTGCAGCCATGGAAGTGTCACATGCTGATCAGACTCTTCTGGTCACCTTACCAAGTAGGCCTTTGACACCAGAGGTGGCCAATATGTGGCCTTCCAGATGTTGTTGATCTTCAGCTCCCCTCATCCCTCTGACCTAGTGCCTACGCTGTCTGGGGCTGATGGGAGCAGGTCTCCATCCCTACTCTACACATCACAACGGAGACATAAGGTTTCCCTCCCTCACCAAGCTACCAGAACAAACATGTCATGTCTCAGCCCAATCTGAGAAGTGTGATTTAGGTGGCCACATGATTCATTGCCAAAGTTTACCTGCCTTCTCCCAAATGTGTCAGAAAGCTTTAACGGGTGGTTGTTAAATTCTTTCCTTGCACAGCATGAAATGATTCTGGTTGTCTCTTTACTAAGGATCCAATAATTACCCTTTAAAATAAGGTATTTATTTTTATTTTGCTTGGATACCGACATTTGAATGTCCTCATGCTTGTATTTTAGGAAAGAAATATTTTTCTCCAAACACAACGGAAATGTCACAATTGCCCACATCTCCCTATGTGTCACTCTCCCTACATGTACCTGCAGCAGAACAGGAATGCTCCACAAAATGTAATGTGTAAATTGCCTTTAAATGTTTTGCAGACATTAAAGTGCGGGGGCAGGTGTGTATGTTGTGTTTTATGCATTCCCGTGTGATAAAATAAGCCTGTAATTAAGCTAATGATGCCACTGCCGAAAGCTGTGCTACTTGTCGGCTCCCAGGAACACGGATGAGCTGCCTTGCATGTTTACATAATTCGCAACTTAAAGAGCTCCCAAGAGACAACATCACTTGCCTGTTGTGTAAAATGCACAAAGAAGCCCAAAGATGTATACATTCATTTTTATGCTCCGTCACAAGTGACCTAGGAATAAAGCAGCAGCAATCACACAATGGCCTTACTATTTTCAAGGGGTGTGCATCAGTTCTGTGCACAGCCCAAACTGTGAGGTGAACACAGGAGACTTGGGCAAGTTTTCCCTATGCCTGAGTCAGTTTTGCAGCATTAAGAATGCGTCTCAAGGCAGATCAAGGACTCCCTAGAGCCGGCATCCCCAAACTCGGCCCTCCAGGTGTTTGGGGGCTACAACTCCCATCATCCCTGGCTAACAGGACCAGTGGTCAGGGATGACGGGAACTGTAGTCCCAAAACACCTGGAGGGCTGGGCTTGGGGATGCCTGCCCTAGAGTAGCAAGTCCCTTAGACAGGCTTCACCCCCACTCCTCCAAAGGTTTGACCATGCCTGAAAATTGCATCCAATTCTGGCAGAAAATAAAGCAGTCTTTGGGTTTCCTTGTCTTTTTAAAAGCAAATTTCAAAGTTGCCCTGTACAAAAAACCCCAAAAAACTCTTGGATAATTTGCCAGGCTTGTGTACTTTGAAGGTGTTCCTGCGCCTACAAATTTCATTCAATTATGTGAAAAAGCAAAAAAGGTTTCGATTTCCCATTATAGTAAACGAGGGGGTGAACAGTGCTTTATTTCTGAGAGATCTAATAGATCCTAAATGATGAGATGAATTCTAAAGACACAGAGTAGATCTGAAGCAAATTAGGTCTGTTTCACAAAGCTACCGATACAAGTTCAGTCTTAAAGCTTTTGCATAGCCCTAATATTTTCAGCCCGGGACGTGGGTGGCACTGTAGTCTAAACCACTGAGCCTCTTGGGCTTGCTGATCAGAAGGTCGGCAGTTGGAATCCCCGCGACGGGGTTAGCTCCCATTGCTCAGTCTCTGCTCCTGCCAACCTAGCAGTTCGAAAGCACGTCAAAGTGCAAGTAGATCAATAGGTACCGCTCCAGTGGGAAGGTAAATGGTGTTTCCATGCACAGCTCTGGTTTGCTAGAAGTGGCTTAGTCATGCTGGCCACATGACCTGGAAGCTGTACGCCGGCTCCCTCAGCCAGTAAAGCGAGATGAGCGCCGCAACCCCAGAGTCGGCCACGACTGGACCTAATGGTCAGGGGTCCCTTTACATTTAATATTTTCAGCTAGGCAAGATACTTTGGGTCCGAGGGGTAATAAGGAATACAAGTTTAGGCCTATGTTTTAGTTGGACAAACTCTATTATCAAGGTGCTGTTTCATGGGATTGGCCATCTCTATAAGTGGTGGAAAGGCTGCTAGACTCCCACTGGAGACTTGGAGACAACTAGAAACACATAAAAAGACAACTAGATTGCAAGTGGTATAAGACTTAATCTGACTGATTTAGGCTCATCTGTAGGCCCTTGACGTGTCAGTGGTGATGGCAAAGAAAGTTTCCATGTTTAGCTGAGCTGTTCTGGGAGTCTTAGTATCGTTGCTGAGCAACAACATGCAGAGTTCCGTGGAGTTGGAGGCCAGCAAACTAGAAGAGTATCTGAGGTGTACTTGCCTGGAGGCAGAGGCAGTATCCAAAGTCAGGTCCAGTCCTAGGGGCAGACGAACAGCCATCTGCATGGGCATATGGTCCAGGGATCAGGGAATCCAATGTTCATGGGGTCAAGGTTCAAGATGAGCAGGAAGCAGCAAGGTAGGGCCAGGAAATACAAGCGTCCTTACCAGCATCTGACTGCTGCTGGAGGCTCTGCTCAAGAAGGCTGAAGGTTCTCATCAGCACCTTCTCCTCTGAGTCCTTGAAGGCTAATCAGCTACAGGTGAAGTCACTCTGTCTTCCCCTCCTTCAGGCTGCTGTTCAGCAGGCAAAGCTGACTCCCAGCCCATGACACTGAGTCATGGATAAGGGACGATCCACGAGGCGGCTATTGATTTCTAGGGTTGCTTTGATTCCTTTTTTTGCTAATCAACTAGCTCAAATTCATAGAAGTCCATACAGGTCTAAGCCCTGAATCATTTTGGCATTGTCCCCGGTTTCTCGAGGATGGGGCTAGTCCAAGGCACTTTGCTGACTAAAGGCAAAGGACAAAATAGTATCCCAGGACAGAGATTGCCTAGCCTCTGCCAATATTTTGTGGGGTGGTCTCTGTAGCGAGAACCATAGACTTTAGCTCCCAGGTGATGGTATGAGCACACTGATAAGGTTCAGAACTGCTCTGCATTTTATAGCATTTCTACAGGGGTATAAAGCTTACCTCTAGCAGAGGGCCTCTGACTGCTGAGCAGGCTTTATGGCTCCGTATCACTTGTGCTGTTGACCGTCGTATTTAGTGCTACTGTATTAACTTGGTTTCCTTGTTAGAGCTTTATTTTACTGGACGCTACCTCAGGATTCAGAGATGTGAGATATAAGCAGACAAAATAAATGGTAGCATGGTCCACAGGTGATATGTAGTCTACTTACCTGGAGCATGCCAAATTTTAAAAGGGGGACCGAAATGTGAAGCCACTGAATTAAGCCTCTTCAAGAGCTTCAGAATTATCTCTTGTTGACTGAACTGAGACCAGTGTGTGTGTGTGGTTTTCTAGCACTTGAGACATGGTAATTGGCTTACCAATGCCAGGATGCCTGTGTTATCAACACCCTTTGTGAAATACCACTGTTAAGCGCTTGGCACCATCTGTCTTTTTCTGCATTTCATTTTCCTATGGCTTCAGTGTTTATGCTGTTTTTCCTGCTGCAAGACGCTAACCAGGCTAGCACTCGACTAACTACAGTATGCCTGTGAAGTAGTGGAAAGAGTTTCACTACTCCCCTTCTTCCACAGACATGTAGATCCGTGACAGAATTCTCAGTACTGACTAACTGTTGCTGGCATCCGTCTGTCTTGGGAAACAATAGAGTGTGCCTCCAGGGATGAAGTTAAACTGCTGGAGAATCACAGCGCCTGCTGTGGCTGTGAGGACCGGTAACTCATAACTGCTGCCTCACAGTTGCTGACCTCCCTGGCACACAACCCAGCACAGTGGATTTGTAACTGGCTGACTGACCGGACCCAAAGGGTGGTCATCAATGGTTCCTCTTCATCCTGGAAAAGAGTGACTAGTGGGGTGCCACAGGGTTCTGTCTTGGGCCCGGTCTTATTCAACATCTTTATCAACGACTTGGATGATGGACTCAAGGGCATCCTGATCAAATTTGCAGATGACACCAAACTGGGAGGGGTGGCTAACACCCCAGAGGACAGGATCACACTTCAAAATGACCTTGACAGATTAGAGGACTGGGCCAAAACAAACAAGATGAATTTTAACAGGGAGAAATGTAAAGTATTGCACTTGGGCAAAAAAAAAAGAGAGGCACAAATACAAGATGGGTGACACCTGGCTTGAGAGCAGTACATGTGAAAAGGATCTAGGAGTCATGGTTGACCACAAACTTGACATGAGCCAACAGTGTGACGCGGCAGCTAAAAAAGCCAATGCAATTCTGGGCTGCATCAATAGGAGTATAGCATCTAGATCAAGGGAAGTAATAGTGCCACTGTATTCTGCTCTGGTCAGACCTCACCTGGAGTACTGTGTCCAGTTCTGGGCACCACAGTTCAAGAAGGACACTGACAAACTGGAACGTGTCCAGAGGAGGGCAACCAAAATGGTCAAAGGCCTGGAAATGATGCCTTATGAGGAATGGCTAAGGGAGCTGGGCATGTTTAGCCTGGAGAAGAGGAGGTTAAGGGGTGATATGATAGCCATGTTCAAATATATAAAGGGATGTCACATAGAGGAGGGAGAAAGGTTGTTTTCTGCTGCTCCAGAGAAGCGGACACGGAGCAATGGATCCAAACTACAAGAAAGAAGATTCCACCTAAACATTAGGAAGAACTTCCTGACAGTAAGAGCTGTTCGACAGTGGAATTTGCTGCCAAGGAGTGTGGTGGAGTCTCCTCCTTTGGAGGTCTTTAAGCAGAGGCTTGACAACCATATGTCAGGAGTGCTCTGATGGTGTTTCCTGCTTGGCAGGGGGTTGGACTCGATGACCCTTGTGGTCTCTTCCAACTCTATGATTCTATGATTCTATGCAGTGTGTATGGAGGTCCTGGGCTATCCAGACGACAAGACATCCCTGCTTGGCCCATCTGATGTAGTTCAAAGGAAAACAGAGCAGTATGTTTAGCACCAGCTTGGCTGCAGGAGGTGTCGGAAAAAGGTTTACAAGGCGCCATCCAACCATATTAGGGGCTCCACATTTGTGAAGGGTTTACTCCTTGGCCTTTTCTTTTCTCCTGCAAAGCAGCAGTTACAAATCAGATATAACTAGCTTACCATTAATTTAAAAGCAGCTAGTGGAACTGTACCCATTTGGTCATTGGTATGAGTCCATTAGGAATGAAGAATTAACAGAGTGGTTTAAAACCTAATCATGGTTCATGTAATTATTTGATAATTGCCTCAAAAGCCAAGCTTATTATATAATTGAATTCCTGGAAAATTGATTTCCTATATTTTTCCTTATGGTCACTTCCAGGTTTAAAATGCAGCAATATTCTGGGTGCACCAACAGATTTAGGGGGAGGGGGGGTTCCACTGTGTTCAAGTGCCATAAATCAACAAACAAAGATTTTTACAGTTTTCAGTAATTATAAGTAACAACAATACCAGCAGGGATCCAAATTCATCATCATAGCTCCACAGTTCAGTTCAGTTCCTTTCATTTTACTGCAGGTAAAATTACTGCAGACTGGAAATGCCAGATGATCAGTCTTAAATTCCAAATGAATTAAATATATGGGCATTAGAATTTCCTTCCCTCTTTCAGAGACTGATAGAGAGAATGAGAATATAGAGTACTGTGACTTCACAGTATAGTCAGACAGCATGACTTCCCAACAGGTTATTCTGCTTTCCTTTGAACACACCTTCTAGGGGACTGTTAAAAGTCCTGGTGGCCTGTGATAATTGGGGTTTTCGGAGCCTTCCATAGAATGAAACGTTCCTTGAAATGAATGTTGTGGAAAGCAGCAGGAGACAAATCTAGCTGTCTCCATGGTAGCAAGGCCAGGATGGGAGAGTGGAAGCAGTACAGTATCTCCCTGATCTTCTTCCTACATCTGGAAATGTGGTAATCTCTACAACAGGAGTGGGGAATCTGTGTCCCTGCAGACATTGCTCATAATCCCTCACTGTTGGCCATGCTGACCGGTGCTGATGGAAGTTGGAGTCCAATGACATCAGAGGACCACTGGTTTGCCACTTCTGCAATAGAAGTAGAGAGAAATAAGGGTAAAGAAGGAAGAATGTGGGGAAATCCCATGACATGCCCCTGGTTACCACTGGTCGGCAGTTTGAATCCCTGCGACGGGATGAGCTCCTGTTGCTCTGTCCCAGCTCCTGCCAACCTAGCAGTTTGAAAGCACACCAGTGCAAGTAGATAAATAGGTACCACCGTGGCAGGAAGGTAAACAGCATTTCTATGCACTCTGGTTTCCATCGCGGTGTCCCGTTGCACCAGAAGCAGTTTAGTCATGCTGGCCATATGACCCAGAAAGCTGTCTGCGGACAAACGCCAGTTCCCTTGGCTTGAAAGCGAGATGAGCGCCGCAACCCCAGAGTCGCCTTTGACTGGACTTAAACATCCAGGGGTCCTTTACCTTTTTTTACCTACCATTGCAGATGATGTTGCAAACCGTACTAGGGTGTAGGGAGTGCTACTTACCTGTAGGGACTCTTCAGATTTCACCGGGCTGTCAATAAATTCATTGCACTGCTTCTCCATGAATGAGAAGCTGTTAGAAAACTCACACAAACCTTTCAAAAACTTTTAATAACATAAGCCGAGCCTTCTGGTTCAGGCCAGTGACTCCTCTAGTTCATAATCTTGTTCTCACAAAGGCTAACTAGATACCTAAAGGGAAACCTACAAGCTGGACCCAAGCATAAGAGCACTCAGTACCCCCTGCAGTTTCTATCAACTGGTTTTCAGAAGCTGCTTCTTCTTCTTCGGCAATCACTCATAGCCGAATAAGATTGTCTTCCATAAACACAGTTTTAACAGTGGGTCCGTAAGTGACTGTGGAGGCCAATTCTGGATCCACACATCCTTCCACAGTGGGGACATAGGTTTTTGCCAATTGCCAAGGGACTTTTGGGGTTTGGTTTTGGGGTGAGTTTTTGTGCATGAATTTGTTTTATGTGTGTAGATCAGTGCATGCTGACCAACGCACAGTCTTCGCAGTAAGGCTCTATTCCAATGGCATGAGTATCACAATGACCAATAGATTCTTATCTGCTGCTGCCTTCATCCACCTTCACAGCCATTGTAACATACCACTTGTTATCTTTCGCCTGTTGAGGACTTCTTGGTACATTCTTTGTCTAGCTCCTCCCCTTTGACCTTACCGCCTTGGGTGACCCTGATGGGAGTACGAAACTCCCGGCAGCTTCACTCACAAGGGTCATAGGAACGTGCAAGCCCACTCACCACAACAAGGTGATGATCCAGCGAGTGAGTATTCAGAAGCATACTGGGGCTGACAGTGGAGATGAAGTGTAGCTTTCAGGGATAGTAGCCACTGATAACCTGGGCCAGTTGTATATATTTCTAATAATCCAATTGTCTTTTGACACACATTCTTTGCCATGCTTATTTCCCAAGCTATTTTTTTAGAAAAAGAGTTGATGGAATGTACCTTGAACACCTCCCTTGTTCTCTTATAATGGCCATGGCACCCATCTGAGAGGTGCTGGCTTGGAGGGGGAGAAAGCCCTGATAATTTCAGTTTGTGATTCTGTATGATCACAATAATAGAGATCATTGTTGTTGTATTCTGCTGGGCCCAAGCGGCACAGTGGTTTAACCCACAGTGCCACCCGCTTGCCCATCGAAAGGTCGGCGGTTCAAATCCCTGCAATGGGGTGATCTCCCGTTGCTCTGTCCCAGCTCCTGCCAACCTAGCAGTTCGAAAGCACGCCCGTGCAAGTAGATAAATAGGTACCGCTCTGGTGGGAAGGTAAATGGCGTTTCCGTGCCCTGCTCTGGTTTCGCCAGAAGCGGCTTAGGCATAATGGCCACATGACCTGGAAAAAAAATGTCTGCGGAAGCGGACAAATGCCTGCTCCCTCGGCCTGTAAAGCGAGATGAGAGCCGCAACCCTAGTGTCATTCGCGACTGGACTTAATTGTCAGGGGTCCCTTTACCTTTTTTTATTCTGCTGAGCAACTGCCATTTAAGGATAGAGAGGAAGGAGGAGGATGTTGCTTATATATTTGTCATTAATTGACATTTTTACCACTATACTAACATATGGCATACGTATATAGAAACTGCCAGATGTCAAGGAGTCTAACTAGTACACCATGTTCCTTTCTTTTCTCGATGCTAATTCATACACTGTGTAATATAAGCCAACGAACCTTGCAAAGCATTAATGCTTGATAACTGCAACCCGTTAGAAATCACTTCGTTTGGGTTTCATGGTTTTCATTCCTTAGGATCAATACAGCAAGCACACACACAAATCTGTCTAGAAGCCAAACTACAGTGGTGTGGCTCAAGAAAGATGAGAGAGCAGACAATTTCATTGCCATCTTTCAATCTGTCCCCCCCCCACCCAGGGTATTGGGGGTTGCAAGTTATTCTTATCCAGTCTGTGGCTGAAATATTTTAGAATCTCTTGCCTCCTCCCTCCTTTAGTAGAGAGCATACCATCATTCATCTGGTGCCACTGTAAACGGCCAGTGCCTTTGATGAGTACCTCACTCTGCTCTTGGCTTCTTTCCTACATCTCAAAACAGCAATAGATTACCTGTGTGAAATGATTTAGCTTTAGTGGGTTTTTCTCTGTCTCCCTACACCCAATAAGATACCTTCTTCCTGACCTCCCAAGATGCATAGGATAGATACATCATCATTCTTTTGGAAAGCAGTATTGAATTATTATATGATTAAAACAGTTAATGGATAGAATCAGAGAGAGAGAGAGAGAGAGAGAGAGAGAGAGAGAGAGAAATTGAGGGGCTGTTTAGGGCTTTCTATCAGACCATTGTTCCATCTAATTCAGTCTACAGTGGCTATCAGCAGGTCTCCAAGATTTCAGTCAAGGGTCATTCCAACCTCCACCTGAAGATGCTGAGGATTCGACATAGAACCTTCCACATGCAAAGCAGAATCTCTTCCACTGAGATACGGACCGGTGTATGCCACATGGCAAGCTCTGTGCTCCACAAGGTAGCCTTCTGCTCTCAGGTGTGATGGACAATGCTGATCCATTGCCAGATCTGAAGTAAGGCTACCTCTGCACCATGCATTAAAGCATTCCTATGCCACTTTAACAGTCATGACTTCCCCTCTAAAGACCCACAGCAACTGTGGTGGTTTAAAGGGCTGAGTATTGTTAGGAGAACCCTCACAGAGCTACAATTCTGTAGCTATGACCTTAAAAGTCAGCTGCTGATCTTGTTGGCTTCTGAACATGGAATGGGTGGGACACCATCTTGTCCTTTGCCTCAGGCATCAAAACATGAAGGACCACTTGCACTTTGTATTAATAATGTTTACATTGGTTTAACATCACCAGTATTGGAGTGGTGTGACTTCAATGGAAATGCTTTGATATAATGAGCCACTTTACTAATATTTACATTCTGTATTTTCATATCACATATGATACTTGGGGAGGCAAAATAGCTGCTGTATGCTGACAGTTGTCCACAGCACACTTGCTATGTCATACTTTTATATTTAAAATATATGCACGCAGGCCAATTTATTCTGAATTAAACTGGGTACAAAGTCAGGCAAGTTTCCGCACATCTTTACTACCAAAGGAGGATTAAATCCATTTTACTGTCATGGCCTCTCCACAAAGGACCCTGTGAAGGACAGTTGTGAGGGTATACTAAAAATGTAAGGGACCAAAACCTCCTCCCAGAATGACGTTTCCCGGTGAGGGAAAACATCCATGACAATGCAGGTAATTTTAAATCAGGTTGAGGGTACACCATTTGAAGTTAGGGATCTGATTTAAATGTGTATATATTTCAACAGAGTAGATCTGCATGGAAGACTTCTGAGTATTGTGGACTAGGGTCATGCTGAGTCTGAAGCATGACTTCATGGTGTGAAGCTGCAGAAGTGTCCGTAAAATTGAGAGAGAACTATGCTCCGAGCAGCAGCAGGAAGAGGAATTACTGTACCCAAACTGAATTAACCCATCAACAAAAAGTGGCACTCGTAGGTCTCATCACATCAAACTGCTGAGATACAAATCGCCACATCTGCGCTTTGCCAGACCAGCAATCTTCTCAGCAAGGCTTAGTTATTAAGTTGGAAATTTGCAAGCCTAGCTAAACAGCATTACTTGCCAGACCCTTTTACAAAATGCAGAATGTTAGGTAAGCAACAGTAGATGCTAGCAAATAAAAAAACCAACAACAGTTCTTTATGAGTGGCAGTCGTACCATTGCACAAAACTGCAGTGCAGAGATATCTGCTTGCCATTTGGATCCTCTACAGATGTCAAATCGAACAAAACTTCCAAAATTAAAAAAGTAAAGCAACCTAAAAATCAGCAGTACACTGAGAAAAATGAAGTCAGCACCAAGAGTTCTATATTAGATGTAGTAGGAAGTGTGAGGATCAGTATCAACACAAGAGCTGATTCCAAAACGTACGGTAATATTACAGAAAAAGCAGTAGCTGTGAGCATGTCTTTAGATGAAAATAGGCCTTCATTGCTGCTGGTAGTTATTCTGTGTTAATTATTCATGCTCATTGTCATTATTTGTTGCACTGATATCCCAATATTTTTTTCCAAAAGAGAGAACAGCAAGGCAAGCATACAATGATTTGTTCCATTGTGCTAGCCTAGAGGTCATTGCTACCTTTCTTGGTGCTTGTTTGCTGACAAAGCTACTCTCAAGCTTGGTTCGTCAAGCTTCAAGCCTATCAGTAATCATCTAGGAATAGGAATGTGCGGATTTGAATCAGGTCACATTTAAATGTTCACTGTCCAAAATTATATCAGAACCAAAACACAGCCATCCTTTGAAATTCACACTTCTCTGAATATTCAGTTCTTCACAGAATTTGCAAGTCTCCAGCAAGGTAATGTGTACAGAAATTGATAAAGTGTGCATGAAAATGCATATATCGGTGGAAATTATGTACCAAAAAAGACATTGGGTTAGGGAAAATTGCTTTGCAAAAATGTACATGTCAGGCAAAAATGCTTACAAGCATATGCACGTTGGGAGTAATTCACACCAAAATGGTGATGAATTTTCAGGTTGACTTTTATGGGGGGAAAGTCCACAATCACAAGCTGTTGTGGAAATATGGAGAATTAAACCTAAAACTGGAAAAATGCCAAATCCATGACTTCTGTGTATAAATGCTCATTGGACTTTTATAAGTAGAGGTACAGGAACTCAGAAAATAGGGAATCAGAGTGTACTGTAGAAGCCAAACAATGGAAAATTGCTTTAGAATCTATATAGAATGTTTCTCTAGATTGGAATTTGAGACTGATCCAGCAAAAATTGTTTGTTTGTTTTCAAGTATTTTGGAGTCCACAGCATTTTGTATAGGAAGTCGTCGAATCCAGATAAATGCTGAAGGTGTTGTGCGGAAAAGGAATAACTTGTGAGCATGTTCAGTAATACATTTATTATTATTATTATTTGGTCTGAAGTTCTTGTCCATATAAATTTCCTACTGGCAAAATATTTGATATTTACAGAGGTTCATGAACTTTTAAATTATATCCCTTTTGACAGTAGGACAACAAAAGTTGGTGCTGTGAACCCTTACGGTTGCCAAGAGACATACACTTTGAGCCTGGAAGGATAAATCCCCCACTCAGTGGTCTGATGACCTCACTGCCTTTGCTGCATTTGAACAAATTTTTAAAATAAACAGTTTTGTGTGGGTATCTATATGGACGTCTGGAGGCCTTATATTGACTTAAATGTTTAATTGTAGAGGAAGGTATGGACGGCTGTTGTATTCTCAATGTGAGCTAACAGTGCATATTGTTGTGGTGGTTTTTTCTGTCTTTTTAAAAAACCTGTTTTTGCTTTCCCCCCTTCTTTGTTAAATTTGACATATATAAAAAACTGATTTGTGCATCCCTACCTGGGAGTAAGTTCTGTTTAATCCATTGACTTCTAAGTAGACCCATATAGGATGGTGCTTTAAATTCAGAACCGAGGAGCTGAAAATACCTTGAAAAATCTTCCTACATTGAGTACATTTTTATGCCACCATCCTTTCTCCAAGGAACTCACATTGGTGTGATTTATCCCTCTCACCTGTGTTATGCTTACAACAACCCTGTAGGGCAGGGTAGATGAAGTATTGTGCAAGGTCACCCTGTAAGACATGTCTGAACAAACAGAGCCAATGTGGTGTAGTGGTTAAGAGCAGCAGACTCGTAATCTGGTGAACCGGGTTCGCGTCTCTGCTCCTCCACATGCAGCTGCTGGGTGTCCTTGGGCTAGTCACACTTCTTTGAAGCCTCTCAGCCCCACTCACCTCACAGAGTGTTTGTTGTGGGGGAGGAAGGGAAAGGAGATTGTTAGCCGCTTTGAGATTCCTTCGGGTAGTGATAAAGCGGGATATCAAATCCAAACTCTTCTTCTTCTTCCTTGGTCTGAGACAGGCATTCCTGCCACTGCAATACACAAAATTATATAAACCCTGATATAATCGCAATAAAAGAATCTCCATGATTCTCAATGCCTCACCCTTGAACCAGGCAGCATCATTTACTTCCTACTAGATCAGATTCCAATCAAATAATAATAATAATAATAATAATAATAATAATAATAATAATAATAATTTATTTATACTTCACCCATCTGGCTGGGTTTCCCCAGGCATTCCGGGAGGCTTTCAACAAAATATTAAAAATACATTAAAACAGTCATTAAAAACTGCCTTCAGATGTCTTCTAAACATCAGATAGTTGTTTATTCCCTTGACATCTGATGGGAGGGCGTTCCACAGGGCAGGTGCCACTACCAAGAAGGCCCTCTGTCTGGTTCCCTGTAACTTCGCTTCTCACAGTGAGGGAACTACCAGAAGGCCCTCAGTGCTGGACCTCCGTGTCTGGTTGAACAATGGGGGTGGAGACACTAGAAGTCAGGTACAAACCAAACGGGGTTCCCCCCTAACAAACTGTCTGATTTCTGCTGACAACCTCTTACCTGTACTTGCAATCCACACCCAGTGACAGAGTTCCTTTTCTAAACTCTTTTTCCCCATTGAGTTGTGCGCTGTTGGTAGAACACCAAGACCTTGTGTCTGAGCATGCATAATGACCATGCTAATGCTGTATTTGACTGGACCAGTGATGGGGTTGCAATATCTTGAAGAGCAAAAAAGAGGACTGCTCAAGCTGCTGCCAACCTGAACTGGCGAAAGAGCCCGAAAAATCCAGAAATGTGAAAATCCGCCCAGATGGGCATGTTGGCCCCCAAAAGAGGACATGTCCGGGTTTTCCTGGACGTATGGCAACCCTTTAAGTTCAAGCCAAGCTCCCTCTATATATGGCCCACAAGCATAGAGAAAGGAGAGTATGGAGAAACTGTTTGCTTTCAATATTGATGTTTCTCCTCCTTGCAGCTACAGCCCAACAGATGGTGCTGCTCACATCCCTGATATCTTAGGAGGAAGACAACAGCTGATTGCTACAGCATCAAGTTCAATTAGGCACTTAATGATCTGGACTCTTCCGTTGTGATAACAAATTAGAGAAACAGAAAGAGACCGTGCGCTGCTGTACATATGGGGAAAACACAGCTGAACATGGCAAGGGCACACGGGGAGAGAAATCAAGAGGGAATCTGTGTAGTGAAACTTGAAGCAGCTCCTTTACTCCTCATTAGGTAGGCAGGTTGGTTCGGATTACGTGTGTATTTGGGCAAATCATACTTGGCAAATATATGTATAAGATCCTAGATAATAAAAAGGGAACAGTTACAAGATTATAACTCAAAATGCAATCCCTGGTGCCTTTCTGGTCTGGTCCTGAGCAGGATGGCTCCTGCAAAGAAAGGCGGTGAAAAGAGGAAAGAACGATCAGCCATCAATGAGGTGGTTATTCGGGAATATACTATAAACATTCACAAACACATCCATGGTGTGTGTTTCAAGAAGTGGGCTCCCCGTGCTCACAAGGAGATTCAAAAATTTGCAATGAAGGAGATGGGGACTCCTGATGTACGCATTGACACCCGCGTGAACAAGGCTGTCTGGGCAAAATAATAATAATAATAATAATAATAATAATAATAATAATAATAATAATAATAATGTTATTATTATTATTATTATTATTATTATTATTATTATTATTAATACTCCACCCTCCCCAGCCAAGGCCGGGCTCAGGGCAGCTAACAAGCAATAATAAAAACAAGTTGAATGAATACAACTTAAAAACAAGATTAAAATACAACAATTAAAATACTGAAACATTAAAATATTAAAATCCAGCCTCATCACAGAAAGAGAAAGGAAAAAGAAAAAAGAAAGAGGGGGAGGGAATCAAATTGGCTCCAAGCCAAAGGCCAGGCGGAACAACTCTGTCTTACAGGCCCTGCGGAAAGAAATCAGATCCTGCAGGGCCCTGGTCTCATGAGGCAGAGCGTTCCACCATGCCAGAGCCAGTGTTGAAAAGGCCCTGGCTCTGGTTAAAGCTAATCTAACTTCCTTAGGGCCCGGGACCTACGGAAAATCCCTTACTACAAAAGAAGTAAGGAATGTTCCTTACCATATCCATGTGCGTTTATCCAGAAAATGCAATGAAGATGAGGATCCACCTAATAAACTGTATATACTGGTCACATATGTGCCAGTTACCACTTTCAAAAGCCTACAGAATGTTAATGCGGATGAAAGCTAATCTTTCATTACAATAAAAATGTTATGACATTTTTTTAAAAAAGCAATCCCTGGTGCGCCATTGTCTACCACTCTCTCATTTGAAGGGACAGCATCATACTTCACATAACCACATGACATCAAACCCCACATTTCATGCCAAATGTGACTTACAATGGCCATCATACATGGAATTTGACTTTCTCTCAGCACAGGAAGGGTTGTGGATTGATGGTAGAGCATCCGCCTTGCATGCAGAAGGATGGTCCTGTTAGAAATTTTCCAGAACTATGTGATGCTACCAGGACCATCGTTCTAACTTGCCCCCAACATACACTGGGGAGAAAACCTATATGTGTGGAAGGCAATATAGTCTCACTCACTGTAGTCAGTACTAGAATAAGGCAGTGAAAATGGGGTGAAAGATGATAATAATAATAATAATAATAATAATAATAATAATAATAATTTATTATTTGTACCCCACTCTGGGCGGCTTCCATAGAAACAAAAAATACAGTAAAATATCACAGATTAAAAACTTCCCTGAACAGGGCTGCCTTAAGATGTCTTCTAAATGTCAGGTAGTTATTTATCGCTTTGACATCTGATGGGAGGGCGTTCCACAGGGCGGGCGCCACTACCGAGAAGGCCCTCTGCCTGGTTCCCTGTAGCTTTGCTTCTTGCAATGAGGGAACCGCCAGAAGGCCCTCGGCGCTGGACCTCAGTGTCCAGGCAGAATGATGGGGGTGGAGACGCTCCTTCAGGTATACTGGGCCGAGGCCGTTTAGGGCTTTAAAGGTCAACACCAGCACTTTGAATTGTGCTCGGAAACGTACTGGGAGCCAATGTAGGTCTTTCAAGACCGGTGTTATCTGGTCTCGGTGGCTGCCCCCATCTGTGAAGCTTCCCTTCTGCTCCAGTGGAACTGCATTAATCCATTTCAGATACATTTCCTGTTGCTGGGTTTTTTGAGGGTGTGCCATCAACATACAGGATTGCAGTCAAAACAATGCTAAACCACTGTCCCATCAGCACAATGGCTGTCCCCTCCTCTCAGTGGCGTAGCGTGGGTTGGTGGTGCCCGGGGTGGCCAAGTGTTATACACACACACTGGTGCACTGAGCAGCAGCTCAGCCCGTGCAGGGGCGTGGCATGGGCAGGCATTCTTTCATCAGCCATGAGGAGAAGGAAGTGCCACCCCAGCCCTGAAGGCCCAGCCAGGGCTCGGCTTCCCTCCCTGTATCTCTGGGAGGTGGCAGAAGTTCAGCCATGTAGCCTTAATGAGGAAGCTTCTTGTGGGGGCACCTGGTTGTGCCCGTCTTATAATTTTGTGCCCAGGACCACAGCTCCTTTGCCCCCCATGCCACTGCCCCCTCCTCTCCCTGTACGTATCCCTAAATCTGTTTTGGGTGCCCCTCCAATCCTCTGGATCAGATTTGAAGTCCCCGGATGTGCATTGAGGAAAGGAAGGTTTCATTGTGCAAATGGGAATCCACCCATTGACAGGACATATTAGTTGGATTAGTGAATCAAAAATTGGCTACCCCACCTGTGCCCTAGGAAAGTTCCATTTCCAAATACTTTAAGCCAGGTTTAAGTGCAGTCTTAAAAATATTTTGATGTTATGCAATTTATTCTGCTTTGCAAGATAGGGTGGGCTACGGTTTGTCACCATGGATGAATGAAGTAGGCCGAATCAATAAATCTAGATCAATCAAGATTTGATAAGGGCATGTTTTCCCCTGACTTTGGGTTACATATTTTTTTTAAGAAAAAAAAAGCAGTTTCAAAGCCAATACCATTTCAGTTCATCTTTAATGCAATATCAGCTTTCCCCTTGAGTTGTTAGCGTCCTGGAGAAAGAGTTATAAGAAAACCTTTCAGTGAAACACTGACATTACAAATAGAGTGGCCAGATTCAACTAAATGCATACCTAATTTAATTTAAAATACAGGGCATTAAATTGAGTTACAATAGAGCCTCTTGTTGTATATTTTATTTCCACAACCTGATTCCACTGCTACACATTGGTAAAAGCTTTGCGTCCGCCTCAAAGTAAGGAAGAAAAGGCAGCCTTCATCATCTCCAGTCATCTCCAGTTCCCTTTGTTTTGTTTTTTTAAATAATATTTATTAAAAGTTTCAGGATTACAGAAAAGAAGAAAAAGTAGGAAACAGTACATAAGAAAAAAAGAAAAAGAAAAAAGAAGAAGAGAGAAGAAGAAAAAATATACATAAAAATACATAAAAACCAATACAGCAATACAACAACAACAACAACAACAACAACAACAAAACACAAATCCCATATTACATATCTTTAACTTCCATTTGCTTGTTTCATTGACCTCCTCACACCTCCCTTTTTGTATTCTAGTTTAATTAGTTATTTCAGCAAATTCTTTCCATCTTTCTCAATTTTTATTGACTAATTTATCTTAACAATTTAACCTATTAATTAACTCAGCAAATCCTTCCCATCTTTCCCCATATTCTGTTATTCAATTTGCCTTGATTTATTTAACCTTATCTTACTGTAAAATACCTTAAAGCTTGAAATTTAATACTTATTTATACATAACTCCTTACATCATTTCTACTAAGACCAGATAGTTTCATTCCAACATTTTCCCTAATATTCATTAATTTTACGCTAATTCCCTAAATAAGAATTTTCCTTTATAAATTTTCTTCCAATCTTCATCCAACGTCTCTTCTTCCTGGTCTCGGGTTATGTCATTCCTTACTGTCCATTCCATCTAGTCCATCAACCTGGTAATCTTATGTCCGAGGCTCTTAAGTCTCTTCCATGTCCCTTCTGCAGATCTTCTTGTTGTTGTTTATACCTGCACTTTTCCTTGTCTTTTGTTGGTCTCTTTCTTAATTTCCTTCCTTTCTCATTGAGGGGTAGGTCTCTAGGAGATTCCGGCCCAAAATTATCTCCATCTCCCTTCATCAGACCAGCCCAGTTCCCTTTGTTACTTTTCAAACATTTCCTTGTATTCAAAACAGCATCATATGGTGTTACCATTAGTTTTTGGGTTTTCCACATTAGCGTAGCTGGTGAAGCCTGCAATTTGTGGCCCTTGAATCAGGTTGATTTATCCTGACCTTGGAGCCATCCCCAAAACAAATTGATTGATAGGTTTTTAAAATGTTGACTTTGACATATTTGGGGTAGTGGACGAGAAAGGGAGAAGCGCTGCATCTCCTTTTCCCTTGCCCCCTCTGACCAAGACCAGGCAGGTTTAATAATAATATTATAATAATTATTTTTTCTTTATACCCCCATCCTTCCCGGTTTAAAAACCGGGCTCAGGGCGGATAACAGCAAATAGAAAACATTGATTACAATGTGACTTTAAAACAGCATAAAACAGCATAGATTACAACATAAAATGCAGCATCAATATCAATAAAATTCAAAAATTCAGGGATCATTTTTTTAGGGGGGGAAACCCCAGTCAATAGACATTGAATGATCACCAGGGCTAACTGGCCAAGCTGGTCCTACTAGGGCATGGGAGACCAGGGAAGAATTTTAATGTGGGTTCCCAGAAAGGGTTTCTTCATAGAAGAGGAAAGGGAAAATGGAATAGAGGATCAGGCTAATTCAAATTGAAGGCCAGGTGGAATAGCTCTGTCTTACAGGCCCTGCGGAAGGAGATCAAGTTCTGCAGGGCCCTAGTCTCGTGGGACAGAGCATTCCACCAGGTCGGAGCCATCACTGAAAAAGCCCTGGCTCTGGTGGAGGATAGTCTGGCTTCCTTAGGGCCTGGGACCTTTAAGCTATTATTATGCATTGGACCTTAGGGTCCTCTGTGGGACATACCAGGAGAGGCAGTCCCGTAAGTTTGATGCTGTGTGGTGTTTCATTACATAAACACATTCTGTTAAGGAAAGCTGCTTGCAGAAATGTGTCTGTTGGGATAAAACCATGCTAAAATGGTTTTCATGAGGTCTTTTAAAATGAATGAAAAGCAACATGGAACTTTTGAGAACCTAACTTAAGAGTGGAAAGACAGAGAAAAACCACAATTAAGAGATTCACCCACCACTGCTGATCATATAGGGCTACCAATTGCTTGAAGGAGCCTACACAAATGCAGCCAGCTCGCCATCAGATCATTGAACAGACATGTGCAACATTGAAGGCAAGGCCAGGAGGGTATAGTCCCCCTCCATTTCCACTCCATGCAAAGGGTTCACACCTGAAGGAGGCTGCAGTGATTTACACAATCTCCTGGAGCAGGCAGGCCTTAGCGTCATGTCACTTCTGAAGAAAGAGGATATAGTTGTCTATTTCCACCTGTAATGACTGTTAGGAAATGTCACTTATTTGGGTCAGTGGAGATTCTAATATTGCTCAGTCAGTAAATAGCATTTATCTGTTTTTGGCAATAGTAACCTTAAATATCCGGGATGTGGGTGGCGCTGTGGTCTAAACCACTGAGCCTAGGGCTTGCCGATCAGAAGGTCAGCGGTTCGAATCCCCACGACGGGGTGAGCTCCCATTGCTCAGTCCCAGCTCCTGCCAACCTAGCAGTTCAAAAGCACATCAAAGTTCAAGTAGATAAATAGGTACCACTCCGGTGGGATGGTAAATGGCGTTTCCGTGAGCTGCTCTGGTTTTGCCAGAAGCAGCTTAGTCATGCTGGCCACATGACCCGGAAAAAGTGTTTGCGGACAAACACCAGCTCCCTCAGCCATTAAAGCGAGATGAGTGCCACAACCCCAGAGTCATTCACTACTGGACTTAACTATCAGGGGTCCTTTACCTTTTTTTAACCTTGAATATGTCACTTCAGAATTATGATGGCACCAAGAACAGACTAGATTTTCAGAAACACATACGGCACAGTCGTCCAGAAGAAGAGTGGGAGATTGTACAGTTGGACCTTTTACTTCTATATAAAAAGCCACCACATCAGGGGGGAGAGGGGTTAGGCTACAGTTGTTATTCTTGAGAAGCTAGCTTTCTGGGTGCCAATTGAAGTTATCAAGAGGACTGGAAATAGAGAAACTTCAGGAGGATTGACGTCTTCACAGCTTCAATGCAGCCCAACCAAGGAAGTTTTAGATCCTCCCAGGATTTCAGTTTAATAATAATAATAATAATAATAATAATAATATATTTATACCCCGCCCATCCCCAGCCACTCTGGGCAGCTCCCAACAGAATATTAAAAACACGATAAAACATCAAACATTTAAAAACTTCCCTAAACAGGGTTGCCTTCAGATGTCTTGTAAAAGTCAGGTAGTTGTTTATTTCTTCTGATGGGAGGGCATTCCACAGGGCAGGTGCCACTACAGAGAAGGCCCTCTGCCTGGTTCCCTTCAACCTCACTTCTCGAAGTGAAGGAACCTAAGGATGTGTATCCATTCTATGATGTGGAGGAAACCTTGTTTCAATTATTAGCTTGCTCAAAGATTGGAATTTTGACCCCCCAAAATCCCTTTACAAATATGATCATTTTGTGTCACGGGGGAAAATAAATCTATCCATGCTGGAATCAACGTGAACTGAACATTATTCCCTAGTTAATATAGCGATTGGTAGTGCAATTTCACCCAATCACGCATTTTCCACTTTAATTAACTTTAAATCCAAGATCCATCAATACTGAAGTTTATTTCACAACACATTTTCCCCGCTTCTAGACCTTATTGACAGTGTGATCAATGCAATATATCAGAACCAGAGTGAAGATATGCCACTACTGAAACAAACAGATTGATGATTTAAGACAAAATAATTATTTTCCTCAGTCTTAACTTCAGACTGATTAAAAAGTTCCAGCTAAGAGATCTTTAAATTGCTTTGTTCCCATGGGATTTCTCCACACGCACCCTGCAATCAAAAACGCCTTTCAAACTTTTAATTATGGTTTGTTTAACACATATTGCAAGAAAAGCTATGGCTTACAATTGCATGGTTGGATCTTCACCTCTGTCCGTAACATTTTATTAACTATAAATCACTAGAATACCAGTAAATATTATGATAGCCACAAAAAAGAAAAAGAAAATATACATCACTGGATTTCAGAGCAGCTCAAAAATAGAAGTTTTTGGGAAACAGTTATCTTGCAATGGTCATCCCAAACAGGGTTGTTATTTGAGTGTGGCATCCTTGTTGGGTTCTGCTTCCCACATGAAGAAATTGGTTCAGGCAGCCAGAATTCAGCCAGCAGCCACCATTTTCTTTTCACTCATGCCTTGGATCAGTCGCAGCACTGAGATGGGGAAAATGGTGAGGACCATCATGTTTTGTGGTGTCCAACATTTTTTCTCAACAGTACCCCAAACTGACAAACCATCTGAGGCACTGTGAGGGAAACGAAAGAGTGACAGTTGAATACTCCATAGGAAGGCTAAAAGAAGAACTGCCACCCAACTCCACCATCTATCTATCATCTATCTATCTATCTATCTATCTCTATCTCTATCTATCATCTATCTATCTATCTATCTATCATCTATCTATCTATCTATAATTTTCTAAATTACATTTTGACATATTCATTTAAAGGTAAAGGGACCCCTGACCATTAGGTCCAGTCGTGACCAACTCTGAGGTTGCGGCGCTCATCTCGTTCTATACGCTGAGGGAGCCAGCATACAGCTTCCAGGTCATGTGGCCAGCATGACTAAGCCGCTTCTGGCGAACGAGAGCAGCACACGGAAATGCCGTTTACCTTCCTGCCGGAGTGGTACCTATTTATCTACTTGCACTTTGATGTGCTTTTGAACTGCTAGGTTGGCAGGAGCTGGGACTGAGCAACGGGAGCTCACCCCATCTTGGGGATTCAAACTGCCGACCTTCTGATCAGCAAGTCCTAGGCTCTGTGGTTTTACCCACAGTGCCACCCGCGTCCCATTCATTTAAACAACCTTAAATCAATGACTTGCCTTCTTGTCTTTCTCTGGCTCATTTTGCGGACCACACATCCCTGCATATTTTACATAAACTAAACCATTCAGTAATCAATTGTTACATCCATCAAATCTTATTTACACTTTTGAATTTATCTTAATGTGTTTTTAAATGAACACAATTTTCATCCATATAGTCAGTAAACATTTTCCAGACTTCTTTAAACGTGCATTCTACTTGTTCTCTTATTCTATATGTTAAATCTGCAAGCTGCACGTATCCCATCAGTTTAAGTTGTCATTCTTCTTTGGTTGTGACCCTTCTTGTTTTCCATTTTTGGGCTAACAAAACAGGGGCCCCAGTAGTAGCATACCTGGGAATTTCCATCTGAATTATCCCCAACAAAAAGGACTCTGGTTTTTTTTGAAAGACCCACCCAACTCCATTACAAATCTTAGCACACTGTTCTTCAACCAGCTAGTATTATCCCCTTCAGTCTCACTGCTATGTAAACTTCTTTACTGTTTCTATATAAAAAAAAACTTGTTATGTTCATTCTTCAGTAAAGATGTCACTCAGTAATGAGGTGTTGTCGTCTTTGCCTGGAGGCGATGTCTTAAATTTACTACAAATCTACCTCTTGCAAAGGCGGGTGTAATAAAGGCTTTGCAGAGAGTGGCAGTGTTTTATAACTTGCCAGCCCAGAGGTGAGAATATAATATAGTAAACTTGGATTTTGCAGTCCAATTCATGCTTATTAGACAGTACCTGCCAGTGAAATCAGCAGAGCATCTGAGCTTACATGCACAGGAATCCTCTGCAAGAGTCAGTGTGGCATAGAGGTTAAAGTCCTGGACTAGGGCTTCAGGACCAGGGTTCAAATCTCCACTCAGCCTCAAAGCTCCCTGGGTGACCTTGGGCCAGCCATTGTCTCTCACCCTAACCTACCTCACTGGGTCGTTTTGAAAATAAAAAGGAGAGGGGGTGAAGTGTGCACATCCCTTGAGCTCCTTGAAGAAAAAGTGGGATAAAAATGTAATAATGAATACATGAAATGCTGATCTAAAGAAAAGTCATCTGCATTAAAGGTAAAGGTAAAGGACCCCTGGATGGTTAAGTCCAGGCAAAGGCTATGATGGGGTGTGGCACTCATCTCACTTTCAGGCCAAGGGAGCCGCCATTTGTCCACAGACAGCTTTCCATGTCATGTGGCCAGCATGACAAAACCGCTTCTGGTGCAACAGGAAATTTACAAAGTGAACTGAGAACACTAAGAGGACTTGGAATCAATTTAATTGGAAGCATAATTGCATAATTGCTCATCTATCTTCAGCTGGAAGGAAGGATGAAAAGAGTCTGTGAGCTGCCAAGGAACTGATAAGGTTCTTTATTGAGTCACCTGCAGTTTGACAGACTGCTTTTCCCAGGCTCAGAGGGAAAATGGAGACAACTGGGACATAGTGACTTTACTGGGACATAGTGACTTTTGCAGCTGTTGTTGAAGTTCTCAGTGCAAAACAACAAAACACAGGTCAGAGCAATGGAGAAATTTCTGGAACAACAATGGGATATCAGCTCCGCCCAAGACATGACGGATAACAGCTACAACCAGGGGAAAGAAAAACATAGCATCTTACAAGGACAGGAAGAAACACCACGGACAGAATAATTGCCACACACAGGAAGAACAAAGATATAGTTTCAATTCCTCACTTGCAGTTTTATAAATCATTTAATCATGTGTCAACACAAATAGAAGTTATTAATATTGCATTTGTTGTATAAGGGATTATTATGACCGGAATGCAATAGAAACTAAAAAGATTTTAGAATTCAGGAATAAAGAAAATCATCAAACCATCAAATATAGCACACTGGGGGCTACTTTAACTAAATTATATAATTCAGTATTTGAATGATTGGTATAATTGGAATAATTGTATAAATTGGTATTGTTATAACGAGGCTGTTTTTGGACTGTAATTGAAAACTAATAAAAATGTATTACAAAAAAACTAATAAAAATTTATTAAGAGAAAGCCATTTATGCTGCAGGCAGATCAGAGGCAAGATTTTTGTACCTCAGCATGAGGATGGTGAAAAGTGGATCTTTGATTTTTCACTGTGCTCAAACATTTCGAAGTAATGTGAGCTGACATTCTGTCAGACAGGAAGGAAACTGCTTACACCTCACCTTAAAGTCCTGGATGTACCTGCTGAGCTATGTCTCCTGAAATTTAGTTGGACAGCATCTCTAGAACTGCCTTAAGCTTCAATAATCAGAAGCTTACTAGGTGACAGCAGTGAGCGCTGACCCTGCTGATTCAGTGTTCCTTTAATATTTCAAAAGTTTTCTATCCAGCAGTCACTATCTCATAAGTGATCCCTTCAGTGATGGAAATAATTTATTTGACACAGATCATTAGGGAGTAGTCTCAGAAGTATCTGTCATTGTCCACTTCCAATGGTTATTTAACATTTGAAACATAAATTCCTAATAACTGCTGGAAGAGCAAACAAATGGATGGTTCTTTTCTTCATATGTGGTGGACCTGTAAGAAAGTAAATGATATATTAGGAGATTTTAAAGAAGTTTAAAGTGATTATACAAAAAAAAAAAACCAAAAAGCAAAAAACACCAACCCCTGAAGCTTTTCTTCTGGGGATTAAAGGGACAGTAGTTCCAAAAAAGATGGTTAAGTTGTTTATGTATGTAACTACAACAGCTAGGATTCTTTATGCACAGAAATGGAAAGAAGAAGAAGTTCCCACCAAAGAAGAATGGATAAGCAAAGTGATGGACTGTGTTGAATCCACAAAGCTAACAGCTAAAATAAAAGAACTTAATGATGACTGTTTTATGGAAGAATCCAAACTGTTTTCAGACTATTTAAAGAAATTATATGATGAACTTGTGAGCAGGATTTAAACTATGAGCAAAATAAATAATTAGAAATTATTGTATTACGGTTATGATATAAGAGAGTGAAGAGAGGTTGAAGCAACACCGAAGCATTACACTTACTTCTGTAAAACAAGAAAATCCTTAATAAGAAAAAAAAACCACTGAAGAATTCCTTCTGCCCATGTTTTTATGAAGTTGACCAAAGATGATGGTGGGACAAAAAGAAGATGTGTGTATGGTAATGGCAACCTCATACCACCTTCAGTTCTCTTCAGAGTTCCTATCTGTCTCTAAACCTACCTTCTTCACCCATCACAGCAGAAAAGGCCTTTCTTCATTCATGGGGGGACCAAAAAGAACAGCTGAAGGTGCCTCTGTTTGTTCTCTTTGTCATCTTAACAGCATTCTCCAGGTTCTGATTAATCACTAGCGATATGAGAAAGCAAGATGTTGAGGAATTTCTCCATCTTTGAGAACATCAGCTGGCACACAAGCGCATTAAAAATACATGGCTAAAAGACCGTTTCTCATTAAACACATGATGATAGCTTACAGTAATTTTATTTTATTTTTGAGCAATACAATACACTCTTTACTCGAACAAAGCATGTTTGTAAGCAAGTGTAAAACCATTTACCCTCCTTAGCTTTTAAGCACCAGGGGTCACCAAAAGTGACAGACAAGTAATTGTGTAAAATTATATTACTAAGTACAGTTGCTTATTTCCTTTTAATAATGGATGTCTGAAAAGGCAATCTTGGAGCTAAGGGCTATGATTTCCGTGCATTGCTTAGCAACATGTGCAAATATAGAAGCACAGATGCAAAACCTAGTGACCTTTCCTTTGTGCTCAGCTCTGAATGCTTAGTTATTTCTGTGCAATGTATGAAAAACCAGGATCCACCCAACAATAAGATGCTCATTTTTTGTTTGGCAGTTTAAAACAATTAAATCAAGTGACTGCCATGAGCATCGCGGAAGCTGAAATTGACTTTTTTTATTTAAAAAGCTGCCCTAATTGAGTTCTGCTGATTGAGAATCTGGTTTATAAAGAATACAACAAGTAAATGCAGCCCATTCAGCCATGCTAAAATCTCTCTTGTTTACATATCCATGGAACAGACCAAATGAAGCCAGGAGCATTTCCCAATGTAATTCTAAAGGGGGGTTGCAAAGCCATTTGTGGTAGTGACTAACTTCATAAAGCCACCACTGAGGTTCACCATATCTCATGGCCAGACAGAAACTCACCACCTCTTGGGAAAAAGATGAAACATGGTTTGTGGCCATAGGTGTTAACTAAACTATTAGCTCATTATAAAGGGTAAAGGGGACCCCTGACCATTAGGTCCAGTTGCGGACGACTCTGAGGTTGCAGTGCTCACCTCGCTTTATTGGCCGAGGGAGCCGGTGTACACCTTCTGGGTCATGTGGCCAGCATGACTAAGCCACTTCTGGTGAACCAGAGCAGCACACCGAAACACCTTTTACCTTCCCGCCGGAGTGGTACCTATTCATCTACTTGCACTTTGAGGTGCTTTCAAACTGCAAGGTTGGCAGGAGCAGGGACTGAGCAAGGGGAGCTCACCCCATCACGGGGATTCAAACCGCTGACCTTCTGATCGGCAAGTCCTAGGCTCTGTGGTTTAACCCACAGCGCCACCCGCGTCCCTATTATCTCATTATAGGCCTGAGCATTATGGCCAGCAGGCAAAAAGAAAAGAAAAGCAAAAAGCAAATTATAAGATGGTGGCTTCACCATATCCGTCACTGACACAAATGATCATTTGTTGCTTTCGACTCAGTGAAGACCTCAGACTGATTGTTTGCATACAGAGTCATTTCACTGGGTAGAATTTCTGAAAGCATTTCCAGTGCTTCCTGATTAATCTAATGCGAGGGTGGTCAACAGATTCCGTTTGAGGAACAAAGGTGAACTGGTACACAGTCTTTAGCAGGTGAAGTTATTTCTGAATTTTTGCTGGATGCAGCTTTCTTGAGCAGATTCATGAAACAGTTATCTGTACAATCCCCCATGATAAGCATATCATCAAATTGTGTTGGGAACATCTTTCTTAGCATTTGTTTCATTTGTGTGCATGGTTGTATTTTCTTACATGAGAAGCCACACATGCAAACATTTCCTCTTCTGTATACCAAATGAAAGCTACAGCGATCCTATCTTCCTTCTATACTTAATAACTCTAATTTGGGGTCCCCAAGAAGAATGGCTCTTCTGCAATGTCCCGTCTTGGCTGCTTGAGGGACACTCGTCTGGGACAAAACCTGGTGGGAATAGTCTACAGCTGCAGAGACAAAAAGTAGTAAATAGTGGAAGTCAATAGCTGGTTAATGGTAAGGCAGTTAGAAAAGGCAAGCAGCATGAATATAACCTGCAAGACAAAATAATTTGCTGTACGTGATATACAGGACCATGGATAGCTCTCTGATTGACAGCTTGCTCCAATTCATGCCAGAGCTGGACTGAGCCTTTATATATTGGAACAAGCTCTCGCTGTTTCCAAGGCTGCCATACGTCCAGATTTACCCAGGAATCGGGCTGTTAAAATGGCATCCATGTGGATTTTCGCCGAATCAGCAAACCTGGACATATGGCAACTATGCTGATTTTTTTAAAAAAGAAAAATGCTTTTAAAATCCCAGTTTTGGGAGGGAGATGTTCCCCAGAAAAGCTGGACAACTTTGCCAACCCTACCAGGGCTAGGAACGACAATTCTCAGGAGTCAGTATGGCAAGATGTATGCACACTGCCTCATCAGTGTGTGTGTGGAAGCATTACAGGCTTTGGGAGAACAAGAATAAGAAAGGTGAAGTTTTTCCCCAAAACACCCATGAAAAATAGCTCTTAGTTGCCAGGCTGATTCCAAAACAAGATGAGGGAAATTCTGCCATTACTCACCAGTAAAACATGTTATACAGGCATTTTTCCATTTTTGCAAACTCTCTGCGCCCCCTTCGTACAACCAGTTTCTGAGATGTAAAGATTGCAAGATTTTGGAATATGAAAATGCACTTAAGCCGCATATCACATCCTATATATTGTGAGGCTGTACATTTCAGGCAGAGGGCCTTCTCGGTAGTGGCACGCGCCCTGTGGGATGCCCTCCCATCAGATGTCAAGGAAATAAACTACCTGACTTTTAGAAGACATCTGAAGGCAGCCCTGTTTAGGGAAATTTTTAGTGTTTGATGTTTTATCATGTTTTTAATATTTTTTAGGAGTCGCCCAGAGTGGATGATGATTATTTCAGCCCATTCTCTTTCCCCTGCTCCACCCACAGCTTACATTTTTTTTCAGCCTGTATAAATCAACCCATCTTTTCAGAATGCAAAAATTTAGTAGCCTTTGCAAAACATCGATATGGAGAACTCGAAATAATGAGAAGTGAAAACATAGTGCAGGATGAACGCTTTGTTTTAAATATTACTGAAGGATTCCATTTTAAATGATTATTAGTATCTCTCTGAGTGGTTTAACAACCAATCCCTCTTCCCCGGGAACTCTGGAAATTGTAGGTCTGCGAGGGGAATGGTGCCCTTCTAACAACTCTCAGCATCCTTAAAAACTACAGTTCCCAGAATTCTTTGAGGGAAGCCGTGACTATTTAATATGGCATGACACTGCTTTAAATATAGCGCAGGTGGGACCTTAGTCCAGTTGTCACGCATCTCACCTCACAAGTCAGAGGCACCTGGAGAAGGGCTTCTAGAGTAGGGGTCAGCAACCTAAGGCCCATGGCAACCCCTGCCCCCACACCCCCCACTCTTACAGGGTGGGACCGACTTCCAGGTTGATGGCGCCTGTGTGCATGCACACGGGTATTCCTCTGACCTGGATGTGTGCCAGAAATAGCGTGTGCACATGCGTACGGGACAGAGAAGCGCCCGTGTGAATGCACACACACTATTTCCGGCACACTTCCGGGTCGGAGGAGTGCCGGAAGTAGCATGTACGCCTGTGCACGGGCACTCCTCTGACCTGGAAGAGCGCGCATGCACTCACGATCTGGCCCATCCTCCGGCGGACGTTGCCGTCCTCTGTTCTAGAGACACAACCAGTGGTTAGGCAGGTTTGTGAGGAAGATACCAAGTCCTAGGCCAGATCAGGCTTTTAGAAATAGATTCAGAGAAGGGGACAACACCTTTAACTTTACCAAGGATATAAAATCTGGATTTTTCATCACTTTTTCTTTCTCCTCTAAGTTGTGTTTGCCAAAGTCCTCTTTTCCGCACAGTCTAAAAGTCATGAAGTCCAGATAGCCCAGTTGGTAAGAGCATGATGCTGATAATGCCAGGGTTGCAGGATTGATCCCTGTATGGTACAGCTGCATATGCCTGCATCCGTTCCAAGTCTAAAATTCCAGGATTCCACATCTTGCCCTCCTTTGTAGCTATTTATATTCTCCCCTCCCCGCACCAAAAAAAGAGGGTCCATATTCAGTTACTCTAGCCTATTGCAGAAAAGCATCCATAATGCTGAAAATAAATCTCAAGATTTAGACAATGTGCAGTTAGCTGGCCAAAAATAAAACCTTATGTCATGCTGTTCAATTTGAGGTAAAATGAGAAGCAGGAGCTTGTATAAATGCCAAACAGCCTTTCAAATCTGTTGCACAAGAGGATGTAAAAGAAGAACGGTGCATGATTCCAATTAATATTTCTTCTTGAAACCTCATATCCATTTCCTGGCTTGGCTGTGAACCAGGTAGATAGGCCAGAGTTGAATTGATCTACAGATCTCGACTCGGCCCAGAGGCTGCTCCTGAGCTCAACTGTACTTCCTTTGGTTCCAGTTAGTAGGAGGGAAAATCTGCTGGTACTGCCGATCATATGTTTGGCCTCTTATCCAGCCTTCCTTATCTGTCCAATCTGACATAGTATGTAACTCCTGCCTTCCAGCTGCGATAGACTGCTCTACTATTGACAAGATGCAATACATATTCAGCTGCACAGAAACATTTTCATGGCCTGCTTAAGCATTCTTTACTATATCTGTGGGTTTTTTCTTCTCAGACTGAGGAAACCAGGCTGGAGAGTATCCAAACAGAAGAACACAGGCTCTGCGTTCAAACTGTGCCACACCCATGGTGGCCTTATGATGTTAACACACCGAGGGGGGCAACAGCCAACTGCTGGCTCCTCTAATGGCCTTGACAATCTGTGTTTTCACCACCCTGGGTGGATATTGCAAGTTCGAATAATGTCACTTCCTGAGGGTGTGTTGCTTTCTGAGGGGTTGAAACGAATGCATTATACTGTAAGTCTTGGACAGTAGATAATGAATTCAGTGCTCTGGGTGTTAAATTAGAGAGCAGCCCTTTATTCATAGAATATCTCGGTAACATCTTTCGTTTGCTTCTGAATACCACAGAAGGGAAGATTGGTGTTGTGCTCAGGTCCTGCTTATGTTATCCGTAGGCTTCTAGAACTGGATGAGCCTCTGGCTTGATCCAGCAGTCTCTTCTTTTTTTTGAAATAATTTTTATTAACAGGCCAATCACATCACATTGTTTAAATCACATTAGTTCCAAATTATACAGCCAAATTTTAAATTTTTTTGGGGGGGTACCCATATATCAAGCTCCTCACGAGTCCAAAATTCCAGATGACTCCAGACATCACTTATTTGCTGCTTTTGTTCGACAGTTCCATCCAGTTCGATTCGGATAGACCTTTATTACCTTCTTTCTCTTCTTGTTGTTATCATTTATTCCTTTCTTTGCGATCTCTGATAATTTTCACAAACAGATTGAAGATTTGGCGTCTCTGTGTGGGTTTTGTGCTCTTCCAAACTCATATTATTCAGGAACAACCTCTGTTAAATACTTCCATAAACAAAGTTAATCTTCGGTCTGTCCATTATTATTCCTCAGGCTGGCCCAATAAATCAAGTAAATTAGGGGGCTCTGTCAGGTCAAACTTGCATTCCAACATTCCTTCTCTTTCACGCAATCCTGATTCTCCTCCCCCTGATCTTCTTCTCCGACCAGCCTGTCTTGGCGAGACGCCATTTTTTTTTAACTGCGTCATAGAAATTTTCCTCCTTCTCACCATTCGATCTTCTCTTATTGTATTATATTTCCTCCCACACAGTTCTTAAAGTTCTGTTTATGATTTTTAAAACGCGACGATCTTATTTCTTTCTGGGGTGGAGGGTTATTATTGTCACATCATACAAGGGAAAAAGAAAGAGTTTTTTCCTCCACCCCGCCCCCTTCGTTCCAGCCATACATTCTCATAGTGGTAGTTCATCAAAAGATTTACTTATCCATCCGTCACTCCCGGGCACAGAGATCCATTAATCAGCAGTCTTATCGTCGAGCTTCACTTGATATATGTGCTTCAGCCTTCCTTCCAATACTATTGTTTCCAATTATAATTCCAAGCTGAAGCAACCAGCACGCGCTAATTGGAATCGGCGTCAGGAAGATCTGACTCCACTGAGGGCTTGTGCCAAGTGTTCAGCACCCCCATCTCTCGGATCGGGGGGTGCATTATGAACACCGCTGGCAGGGCAGTCCCCCCCCATCCCCTTGGGGGGGCCAGGAAGGCTGCCTACTTCCCATAGCAGCCCCTTAATACCTCGTATGGGTCAGAGAGATGTTATTGTCAGCCATCTTCCAACGCGCCACCTAGTGGCCCCCCCAGCAGTCTCTTCTTATGTTCTCATTTTGACCCTTGAGAAGACATCCCCAGAATAGGCCACCACCAAAATGTCATTAATTCCAGCCATGTCATTAACCCAAACCTAAAGGGTTCTGCACCATTACAAAACTCACATTCCCTTCATCTCCTTGTATCAAAAATACTGATTACTCTTCCATCTGTGAGGGCTGAGCCTTGCTCAGACCTCCTCAGAGAAGCAGCAAGGAAAACAGGACCTTCCAGATTGCCAATGCCCCCCAAAGAGCCAATGAATCCAGATATTCCTGCACCATGGCTGGAGGCTCCCAAGCCAGCTGCCTGGGGTCCTAGGTGACGCTCATACCCCCCCCCCCTTGTCTCCCCCAGGGCTACAGAAGTAGAAGACTCAGCAAGCCAGACAGGAGTTTCGGAGGTGCAGCTTAAGTGCCTGGTTAGGGACACATGAAAAACACCTACTCAGCTACAGAGCTAATTATCAAGAAAAGTGGGGCCTTCAACTCCTCTTGCTGAAGCAACAGTTCCAATCTGGTGGAAATAATAATAATAATAATAATAATAATAATAATAATAATAATAATAATTTATACCCCGCCCATCTGACTGGGCCTCCCCAGCCACTCTAGGCGGCTTCCAAAAAAATATTAAAATACTGTAACACATCAAACATTAAAAGCTTCCTTAAACAGGGCTGCCTTCAGATGTCTTCTAAAAGTCTGGTAGTTGTTGTTTTCTTTGACATCTGGTGGAAGGGCGTTCCACAGGGAGGGCACCACTACCGAGAAGGCCCTCTGCCTGGTTCCCTGTAACTTGGCTTCTCGCAGTGAGGGAACCGCCAGAAGGCCCTCGGTGCTGGACCTCAGTGTCCGGGTAGAACAATGGGGGTGGAGACACTCCTTCAGATATACTTGCTCAAGCTCCCTGTCTATCAGTGAGGAGGATAGTATCCAGGACGGTTAGGTTGTTAAGCCTTCAGAAGAGCTCTCCCTGAGTCTTCAGCAACTGAACAGGTCCAGATAGATGTTGCACCAGCAAAAGCAAAGCAGCAACTGAGTGGTTTTGGAGATAGCCCTGTATAAGACTGAGACAAAATGTCTTCCCCAAATCACTCTTGCATGTGACCCTCTCCACCCCTGTTGTGGAGAGTCTGGATCTGGAATATGTGACCAGTTTGGTGCATCAGCTCCCTGGACTCTGCAGACTTCACAAATGAGTCTTCCAGTATAACGGATCAAACTCTCATGGTGGCACATGCTGAATCCTAGAGACATTGTGGATGCCCATTTTGAACATTTTCAGCTACAATATGTATGTCCGGTGATTTCAACCAGATGTCTGAAATAAGCCTTTAAACCCTAGAACCCTCCAGCATAAAAACCCGGTTAAATCCAGATTTTGCAAGCAACCCGAGTTACAAACAAACTTGCATTCTAAAATAAAGATGACTAATTAGAACAGAATAATTATAAGACACAGAGGAGAGAGGGCTTCATATACTCAAGGAGTTATACTCTCATTTGCAAGATTTCATGTACATTTGTTGACCAGAGCATAATGATAATGCAGCTAGAATGTATGACTACATACACCAGCAGAGTAAGGAAAACGGGATCAAGTAGAAGTCTGTTGTTCTGCTTTCCGCTTGGCTATTGGTGGGATAGGAGCAAAACCCCAGTGAACATCCCTAATTGCATAAGCAACCCCTTGCTGCTTTAGCTTGTAAGTTTTCATTCAGAGCTATCAGCATCACTCTCCAATAGCATTTCATTGGGCCATTCCCCAAATTGCATCCTTACCAGCGGGTGTGCAAATTATCCATTCAGGCATATTTTAAGAAATTGATTGGTCTTTCTTTAAAATACTTAACTGAATTGAAATGGAAATCCAATGAAGAAATGTTTCTCAAGAAATCCTTTCCCGGCAACCTAGTAGTGTTGCTACCTTTTTTCTGCGACTTCTGGCTTTAATGAGGGACTTTGAAGCAAAAATTCAGCACGCACAGTTCTTGGGATTCTCAGTGCAGATCGTGTTCTTACCAATAAAGAATTAACCCCAACTTGCACAGTAATAATAATAATAATAATAATAATAATAATAATAATAATAATATGTTTATACAGGCTGAAAAAAAATGTAAGCTGTGGGTGGAGCAGGAGAAAGAATGGGCTGAAATAATAATAATAATAATAATAATAATAATAATAATAATAATTTTTTATATATTCCCCACACATCTGGCTGGGTTTCCCCAGCCACTCGGGGAGGCTCCCAACACAATAAAACACAATAAAACATCAAACATTAAAAACTTCCCTAAACAGGGTTGCCTTCCGACGTCTACCAAAAGTCAGATAGTTGTTTATTTCCTTGACATCTGATGGGAGGGCATCCCACAGGGCGGGTGCCACTACCGAGAAGGCCCTCTGCCTGGTTCCCTGTAGCCTGACTTATCACAGTGAGGGAAACGCCAGAAGTCCCTCGGAGCTGGACCTCAGTGTCCAGACTGAATGATGGGGGTGGAGATGCAGTGTGGTTTACTGCCAGTTTGCTCCTGATATTGGCCCTGGTTCAACTTACTGTTGGCCTAATAGCCGCCTGGCCTACCCGCCCCAACTGGCATCAGCCACCACTGCTTTGAGACTAACCAAACTAGCAGTTGAAAGGGGCAGAAGCAAGGAAAATCAACTGCCAGTGAGCGCTTCAATTCCCTTCAAACTTCTCTGCCTTCAGGGAGGGAGCATCCAGAGTTTGGAACAGGCAGAGCTTGTCTGCTCATCACACAGAGGATGTCAGGTCCAAGTGACTTGACCTGCCCCTGTGCCTTTAAACTGCAGCTTTATCTAAAGGAATCGGATTGATGAGGCTTTCTTCATGGCATAGAACTAAGCATCATTGCCTGACCATATCAGCCAATCAAGCTTCTGTTAAAGCTATAGTTACAGAGCTCCATACCCTCCAACACTTCTTCGATGAAAATAGGGACGTCCCATTCCATAATGATAATTTAACTATTTATACCCTACGCATCTTGTTGGGTTGCCCCAGCACTCTGGGCAGCTTCCAACATATATAAAAACATAATAAAATATTTTTTAAAAAACTTCCCTATACAGTGGTACCTTGGGTTAAGAACTTAATTCGTTCTGGAGGTCTGTTCTTAACCTGAAACTGTTCTTAACCTGAAGCACCACTTTAGCTAATGGGGCCGCTGCACGATTTCTGTTCTCATCCTGAAGCAAGGTTCTTAACCCGAGGTACTATTTCTGGGTTAGCAGAGTCTGTAACCTGAAGCGTCTGTAACCTGAAGTGTATGTAACCCGAGGTACCACTGTACAGGATTGCCTTCAGATGGCTCGGGGGTCGGATAACTCCATACCCTCCAACATTTCTCCAATGAAAATGGCGACATCCTAAGGAAAAGTGGGACATTCCGGGATCAAATCAGAAACTGGGATGGCTTCTCTAAATCAGGGGTATCCCTGGAAATTAGGGGTACTTGGAGGGTCTGTGGCTCTTGGGGGCAGGGAACGGGCAAGGCCTTCTCTTTGATTTCTACATCAATTGATGTTTCAGCTGCTTAATGTCCATGTGTGGATCTTGTTATGAAACAGGAACAGTAAAGGAAAGGAACAACCTTGGAAATCCAGTACAGATTGCATTCTACCTCTCATTCTGCCCATCATTCATTCCATCTCCCTTGCAGTTCCTGCCTCCAGTAAAGTAGGATGCATATTTAGATCAGGCTATCTGACTCAGCGTAACTAACAATGCCTAGTTGACGGTTAGCCATCTGATCTTTCTCGCTCCATCCAAAGCAAACATCTGATTTCCTCATGCTTGTCTGAATCCTGTTCATTCGGTTCTATTCACTGAGATCAAGCAGAATTTGTCTGTAATAAATTGTTCGTAAATTATACCTCCTGCCTAAGTACGCACTCGAGAAAATGGGACTGACTCTTTCTCTTCGCTTAGAAGGATCCAGACTGCTACATCTGAACTCAGTCTTTTGTTTCTTCAGCCTGTTCTGCTTTTGTCGCACGTCACAAGCAACTCAGAGAGAGAAAATGCAACTCCCATTTTTTTGAAAAAAAAACATTAAACATATTCATTTGTATTTAATTGCAGCGAGCATCACCTTTCTTGCTGCTGAGGCATTAATGGGAAGGAAGTAATTTCAAAATGTGCCGAGAGCTCTTTTGCGACTCCAGCGGGAACTTGTTGCCATGGCAACTGGCATATCGCCCTCTATTTGTTCCAAATAAATGACATATCAGAGTATGCAGCCGTAATATCGCTAAAATTCTATTTCTTCTAACAGAAACAAAATTGGTTATACACCTTAGATTTAAGATGCGGATAACATCATCCGATATCAAAAGACCATCTTAAATAGGCATCTACCTATGAAGGTAAGGAAATTGTACATTTATTGTCAAGTGTATGTTGCCCCTCACAGTGACCTTGGCCTCCTCTTTCATAATCTACTCATGGGTGAGAAAGAATGAGGAAGGGGCTTGTCCCCCAATCACTTTGCATCATAAAGGGTATTTCTAGCCTGCAAGACAGCAGCTCCAATTCAGCGTCACCTGAGAGCTATTGCAGTGAGCTGCCTACGCAATTATCAGTCTGCAACTCCAAAAACAGCTGCTGCAACATGCTTACCTAACTCTATCTGGCAAAACGGAGGCAGAAAACAGCAGCTAGCAGGGCTGGCCTTGCCATAAAACACCATGAGGCTGTTGCTTCAAGCAACTGAATCCAGAGGAGGCACCATTTTCCTGGCATTCACCTCCATCTCTCCTTTTTTATTATTATTATTTGTTAGGGAAGTTCAGCCCGAAGGTGTGGAATGGCATGAAGAGCTGCGATTTATTTATTTATTGCTTGCCATGCAAAAATGTTTACCTCTCAACAATAATATGGCATTATTTACTCAGATTAACCAAAACTTATTTATATATTGAATACGAAGTGAATACCAGACAATTATCACCCTGAAATTCATTGTCTCGTTGTTTTTTGGGGCAGCAGAATTTAGCTTGTTGTTGCTTTTTGCCTCAATGAAAAAATGCACCAATACTGCAAATAACTTTACACCCAACATATTCACAACCCTTCTCAACAACACTAGGGCAACAAACCTGACAAGGAACACTGTAGTCTATTTTACCTTCCAAAATTGTGTCCTGCATTTGAAAACAGATGTCAGGGTGAAATCTTGGTGACTGCTGGCACAAACTAAGCCTGGCTACAGACCCCACACCAGAATGATGTGGACTTAGAATCATTTTATTTCTTTCTCTGGGTGCATCAACAGCTTCAAGAAATTTGTCTGAAATCACAAGTTGTAAGTTGTATGTTAAATGCTAGGTTTGAACGCATTGTATTTAAAATGTTGTAAAGGGAAGTTTACATTAGGCAAAACAGTTCCACTCTGGCAAAAGCGTCAGAGAAGCCTGGTATTTTTCCTTTAGAGGGAGATGTGCTACCTGATGACTTATCTCTGCAAATACAAGCTGCAGAGCGCTCGCAGCAGGAAGCTGAAACTTGAGAAGCTTGCCTGTGTGGCTTTTTGGAGATGGCTAGTTGCAGCAACAGTAGGGGTTGCAGAGATGGTTCTGCAATGATGAACAAGCTTAGAATCTCTCTCCGGGACCAGAGAAAGGAAGCTCCACTGAAGTGCATAAAGGACTGATCCCTATTCCTTGAAACGTTTTGCTTTGTTATTTTGTAATATTTATTTTATCGTAGCTGGTATTTAAGACCGTTCTGCAGTAAATGTTTTGAAGTGCATTCTTGTGGTGGAGAGAATTCATGTCATTCAAGGTGCAGATCAAGGATTCTGCTGAAGAACTTTTTACATTGGTCTCCTGGACCATTCCAACTTGCAATGGTTATTAACAAGTTCCTATAGTTTTACTTACAAGGAGAAGGGGACGACAGAGGACGAGATGGTTGGACAGTGTTCTTGAAGCTACCAGCATGAGTTTGACCAAACTGCAGGAGGCAGTGGAAGACAGAAGTGCCTGGCGTGCTCTGGTCCATGGGGTCACGAAGAGTTAGACATGACTAAACGACTAAACAACAACACAGGTTTACTTGGGGATGTGGGTGGCGCTGTGGTCTAAACCACAGAGCCTAGGACTTGCCAATCAGAAGGTCAGCGGTTCGAATCCCTGCAATGGGGTGAGCTCCCGTTGCTCAGTCCCAGCTCCTGCCCACCTAGCAGTTCGAAAGCACATCAAAGTGCAAGTAGATAAATAGGTACCGCTGCGACAGGAAGGTAAATGGTGTTTCCTTGTGCTGCTCTGGTTCACCAGAAATGGCTTAGTCATGCTGGCCACATGACCCGGAAGCTGTCTGCAGACAAACACCGGCTCCCTCGGCCTATAGAGCGAGATGAGCGCGCAACCCCAGAGTCGTCCACTAACAGTTAGGGGTAACTTTACCTTTACTGTTATTGGTTTACTTGTAATATTGGGGCTCCATTTTTCATCTGTTGGTATCCATGCCCCTCTTTGGGGGCTGTGACAAGTAATGATAATTTCCCATCCATCCCAGAATCATTTGTGTGTGTGTGTGTGCTTAGTTAGTTTTCATGCTTAAAGGAGTCCAAAGTACAACAGTGATAACTGCATAAGGCAAAGCAAAAAAGCAAAAGGGGAGGGGGCTCTCACCCACATATAGATAATTCCCAAGGGTCAATGTAAAATGTTGAAGATCGTGGATTTGTCTTTGAGCAAATGGTGTTCCCCTCTATGCATAATGACTCCCTCATGTGTTAGAGAGCAGATTAAATAGGTGAATTGCAGCCAAGAATGGGCTGCAAAATGCTTATTGGACTATGGAATAAAACGGTCCAGAAAAAGTGGTTTGGGAGAAGTAGTTATGCCGTAGCATGCTGCTCACTTAACGTGTATTCAGAATCATTAAAAAAAAATCAATATCAATGCAAACTCAGGGAATACATGCTGTTTTCCAGGGAATGTGTTAAGACATTCAAGATAAGCTTATGAACTGTTTAATTTTTACACACACACACATATCTGCAGGTTGCTATAGCACATGACAAAAAACACAATCCAATGGCAAAAATCCTGTGATAAAAAACAGGTTGCCATCATAAGCACAAATAATCACATCCTAATTAATGTCTAAAAGTTAAAAATATATCCGAAACAAGTAAACTCATTTGCCGTCTTAATTAAAGTCATTCATTTTTAATGGCATTTTCTCTCCCTGCTTCAGCTGAATTATGCAGAAAATTTGATTTCTTATAAATCTCATTATTCTTTTTATTGGGGTAGATAGGGCCCACCTCTTGCTGTTTTGACATATGAGTATGATTATTTTGTTTCTATATTCAGTTTCATCTGTAGAATATTCGTAATCATGCTACGTGAAATATGACTGCCAACTCAACCAAAATGGGCTTCCTTCTGAGATTTGCCCTGTAAATCAGTTTGCAACAGATTATGGACTACCATGGTTCTTCATCTTCAGATCCAGTTTGGATGCTAAACTCATTGCCTCTTTGCACCAATAGTGTCAGGGAACTGCCATCAGAGCCAGAAGGAGAGGGAGGGCTCCAGAGGGATTCCGGAGAGCGTCCCGGGAGGGAGAGAAGCAGCACATCTTCTGGGGAAGGAAATCAGCGTAGCACCACTGGAGAAGGGGGGCAGATGGGGGAATCAGCGAGGTGGCTCCAAGACTCCTCGCCGGGGACCAGCAGGGAGAGCACCAGTCCTCCGATGCCCACACCCTCCCTGCGCAGAAGGCTTCTGCGCAGGGAGAGTAGGCGGAGACTAGGCGTCAAAGAACTTTTATGCTGGAAGAAGTTCAAGAAACGCCCACTGACGGATTCTGCCAGCGATTGAGACAGCCACGGGCGAGTGGCTGTCCAGACAAAAAAGGTTCACTCAGGCAACCCACCCAGGTGTGGCACCGATTTACGCACGAGCAATCCCTAGAACCATTACAAATAGCTATTTGTGTGAGTGGTGCAACATCATATAAGCTTATTCACAGAAGCCCCAAGGAGTAGAATCATTTTGTAGGGTTTCCCGCATTCCCACTGTACCTTACTCACAGAAGTTGCAACAAGACTTCCACGAGTATACACACCCAACGTTCCTTGTTAGATGCACCCAGAGAAACAAATCAAATAATTATGTGTCCATATGTTTGGTCTATATGCAGGCTTTATTCATGTCAGCACTCATCAGGGTTTTATTTTTATATATGTTTTCAAACGCAGGGCACAATTTTAGAACATAGGAGTGAGTGATGTGTGCCATTAATTTTTAAATTCAGTTGACATTTTGTGTGGCAGCAAGAAATGGACACCTTTAGAACAAAGATCTGTAGGTGGTGGGTGGGTGGGTGGTTAAAATGGTCAGTCAAATCTGCATGGTGCTCTCCACTTTGGCAGAGACTCAGTGTGGTATTCAACTAAATAATGGCATGAGCGGAATAACTTTCACTTGTGCAGTGGGACTTTCCACCGCCTCTTCCCTTTCATTCCCCCCCCCCCCATCTGCTGTGATGGTTCCTTCAACTCTCTGGAGCAGATTTGGGATATGCATAGGGGGAAGAGAGGGAGGAAAAACCCAACTCACAATGAAAGTTCTCATATGATTATTTAATTGAATACTGCCCTCAGACTAACTGAGGAGCACAGAAAAAAGTGCATAGGTAACAAAAGAGATAATTTCTTTCCAAGTTAAAAGAACAATATTGAGCAGTGTATGTGTGTGTGTGTGTGTGTGTGTGTATTTGTTATAGTTATAATCCTAACGACACTTACCTGAGGGTATGCCCCATTAAATTCAGTGGGTCTATAAAGAGGTGTGGGATACAGCTATTAATGACAAATGAATATGTGCCATTAAGGTAAGGTGGAGAATATGTGGGAGAAATTTTGAGGAGGGTGATTGTAAAATTTGTACTGTTAAAACGAAAAGGGGTCAAACCATCGCAAGAGGTGTTGAACTTCTGGAAGGTTGGATAGTTACAATGGAATGGTCTTTGTGGTAGGGTGCACATTTTTATTCTTATTTATTTATTTATGGTTATTACTTTGTCAAAATAAAATAAAAAATCCAGTGGGTCTCACTTCTCATAAGGCATATTTAGAATTGCTGTGGGGCATATAGGCAGCCTCTCGCAACAAATAACTTAAACAAAGTCAATGAACAACACTTCAAAAGGAAAGTAGAGCAACCAGGCACCTCTCAATTATCTAAAGCAATTTACGTATCTATGTATAATCTGTGCATGTTTTTAATGAAGCTTTTTGTTGTAGAGAACATAAGGCAAAAAACATCAGCGGGGGTAATACACACAGTCAGAATGAAATCCACTTGATATCTCATGTTCAATGGATTCCTCTGAGATCCTTTAATTGGCAGCCAATCATGTAGTTACTGCTTTGTCGAGAAAATGGCCGATGTGTTCATGCGGATATTCTATTAGTATTTGCTAACCAGAACAAATAGTACCAAGAAAGCAGGCTAAAATGGCATCTTTTTAACAGTCCTTGAGCAATGTACCTGATGCTGAGAACTATTGTATAAAACTGTATTTACCTAGGATTCTTATAACCAGTATGGGTTAGTTCAGATTGTAGAACAATAGTCTAATTTTCACGAACAACTGGCCACATAAGCATCTATTACTAATACACACCCTCTTTAGCCCAGGCCTGCTTCGTATCTCCACATTTTTATGCCAAATTCAATATATGTTTTAGCTCGGTTCCCAAAGTTCAGTTTGCATCTCCACAGGATTTCACACTACAAATACTTATTCTGAATATTGCACAACAAATATTTGATGCTGTCTGAACTAAACTCTTCTAGCCAAGTACTGTACCTGTTTCTACTTCTCAAGCAAGGAATGCCTAAAAGTATTCTCATCCTCAGCTAAAGTGTTTCTGAGCACCTTCACTGACACTCAGACATCTGGAATCACATCATGTTGTTGTTGTTTAGTTGTTTAGTCGTGTCCGACTCTTTGTGATCCCATGGACCAGAGCACGCCAGCCACTTCTGTCCTCCACTGCCTCCTGCTGTTTGGTCAAACTCATGCTGGTAGCTTCAAGAACACCATCCCCCCCATCTCGTCCTCTGTCGTCCCCTTCTCCTTGTGCCCTCCATCTTTCCCAACATCAGGGTCTTTTCCAGGGAGTCTTCTCTTCTCATGAGGTGGCCAAAGTACTGGAGTCTCAGCTTCAGGATCTGTCCTTCCAGTGAGCACTCAGGGCTGATTTCCTTAAGAATGGATAGGTTTGATGTTCTTGCAGTCCATGGGACTCTCAAGAGTCTCCTCCAGCACCATAATTCAAAAGCATCAATTCTTCGATGATCAGCCTTCTTTATGGTCCAGCTCTCACTTCCATACATCACTACTGGGAAAACCATAGCTTTTACTATACGGACCTTTGTTGGCAAGGTGATGTCTCTACTTTTTAAGATGCTGTCTAGGTTTGTCATTGCTTTTCTCCCAAGAAGCAGGCGTCTTTTAATTTTGTGGCTGCTGTCACCATCTGCAGTGATCGAATCACATCATACTTCCACAATATTTCACCTCACCTTTACCTGGCCTACTGTCTGACATGGTGATCAGACCTCAGCAGCTGTGAAGGAAACCATTATCACCATTTCTTTCAGGAGAATCAATAACAGATGAGGGATAGAAGATATAACTTTCAGTGTTCACACTGTACATAGCCCATTAAACATATAAATTAGATTTCTTTTGGGTTTTACTGCTTTTGTTGTTCAGAGCATTCTGGCAATCAAAGAAGCAGTGATTTGCATTCACAATCCATACGGGCATGATCTCTCCTCGAATATCACCCTCCAGAGGGAATTTAGAAATTTGAGTAACTTTAAAAATCAAACTAAACTCGATTTGCACTGATTCTTTTGTGGTCACATTGTAGTTATTCAGTCCGGTAGAACATTTAGAGCAGAGCTTTCCAAACTGTGTGTCATGACAAGTTGGCATGTCAGCTGCAGTGTGTAGGTGTGTCATGTGAACGCTTCGCATGATCCTCCCAGGGCTGGAAAGGGGTTAGTTTAACCTCTGGTTTGCTAGAAAAACTGAATTACTGTGTTGCAAAATGATGCATGTCTAAAAAGTGTGTCGGCGACATGAAAAGATTGGAAAGCTCTGATTTTAGAGCCTCCTGTTTTATCTTTTGGAAATCAACAGTTTAGGTATTTAATTCTCCCAAGCTGTTTCCTCTAAATAAAATAAAAAGTGAAGCATTTGCCAGTAAAATATTACGTTCCCTAAAACGCATGAATTTCTTTGTGGCCTCATTCACATACAATGCTAAGCCAAACCATGGCTAAGCATGAATGAGCAACCAAACTGGGGCACAGGGTGTGCAGTACAGCTGCTTCACTCCTTTTCCAGTGCTGCTGCTATCATGCTTTGTTGTTGTTGTTGTTTAGTCGTTTAGTCGTGTCCGACTCTTTGTGACCCCATGGAGCAGAGCACGCCAGCCACTTCTGTCCTCCACTGCCTCCCGCTGTTTGGTCAAACTCATGCTGGTAGCTTCAAGAACACCATCCCCCCCATCTCGTCCTCTGTCGTCCCCTTCTCCTTGTGCCCTCCATCTTTCCCAACATCAGGGTCTTTTCCAGGGAGTCTTCTCTTCTCATGAGGTGGCCAAAGTATTGGAGCCTCAGCTTCACGATCTGTCCTTCCAGTGAGCACTCAGGGCTGATTTCCTTCAGAATGGAGAGGTTTGATCTTCTTGTAGTCCATGGGACTCTCAAGAGTCTCCTCCAGCACCATAATTCAAAAGCATCAATTCTTCAGCGATCAGCCTTCTTTATGGTCCAACTCTCACTTCCATACATCACTACTGGGAAAACCGTAGCTTTAACTATACGGACCTTTGTTGGCAAGGTGATGTCTCTGCTTTTTAGCTATCATGCTACCTGGGTCTAAATGACTGTAGTGTAGTGCTAGACATGGACTTGGGAGAGCCAGGTTCAAATCCCCACTCAGCCATAAAACTCACTGAGTGATATTGGGCTGGTTACAGTCTCTCAGTCTAATTTGCCTCTCAGAGTTGCCGTGAGGATAAAAATGAGGAGAACCAGGCAGGCCACCTGATTTTCTCACCTTAATATTAAACAAAACAAATAATTTGGCTGAGCATTATGTGCGACTCATCCCCCACTGTTTGACTGAGTCAGCCATATTCTAGATCATGGGTAAGCAAACTAAGGCCCGGGGGCTGGATCCGGCCCAATCGCCTTCTAAATCCGGCCCGGGGAAGGTCCGGGAATCAGCATCTTTTTACATGAGTAGAATGTGTCCTTTTATTTAAAATGCATCTCTGGGTTATCTGTGGGGCCTGCCTGGTGTTTTTACATGAGTAGAATGTGTGCTTTTATTTAAAATGCATCTCTGGGTTATTCATGGGCCATTCATTTTTATTTTTTCAAAATATAGTCCGCTGTCTGCCCCCAAGGTCTGAGGGACAGTGGACCGGTCCCCTGCTGAAAAAGTTTGCTGACCCCTGTAATCTAGATTGTATAATAGCTGGACTAATGCTTGGTGCATCTCCCTGCAGCTTGGCTTCCAATATTTTGCGGTCCTCAGCAAGCTGCCCTTGCTTGCTGTGCAGGTGAGCAGGTTGCCTGCCTCCCAGTTTTTGGTGGTGGCATTGCTGAGCAGAGCTCTGGCTAGTGCCTCTAAACTTGTCTATGCTGAGTCTACTGCTGCCCTGCCTTGAATGCACAGGTGTGCAGGCTCTGAGCTCTGACAAGCTATCCATCCCTGCCCGGTCAACTACTGCCCTGGGCAAGCAGCTGGCTGAAGCAGCAGCTTTAAGATTTGTATCAGTCTCTGGCGACAGCAATGGTCTGAGCCCTGCCTCTTGCTTCAGCACGCTGAAGGCCATTTGGTCAGTGCACTAGTCTATAATTTGTAGGCATAAATACATATACAAACCACCATATCTGGCTATAAACACAAATTAGCCAGTCAGCAATGTACGGGTTCTAAACAAAGGGAATTAAAAAGGCCAAAGGATACCAATCAATCCTGCCTCCAAAAGATAGTGGAGGAAGAATGGCTCATTATACAAATGTGTAGCATTATAAACACACTTAACAAACAGGGAGAAACAGCACATAGTGTTTGCAAGATTGTGGACACACAGAATTCAAGGAACATAACTGTGTGCAGGATTTCAGCCCACAACGTGCATGCAAGGCTGGGGCCAAAAAATGACACAAAACACCCTCCTTTTCATTCTCACTCGGCTACCATGTAACACAGCCTAGCAGCTTGTCATTTTGTATAACATTGAAGCTAGCTTTCTCCTTTTGGATAAATAAAGCCACGTGGATGAGTAGTTCCTCTCAGCAACTGCACTTTCAGGTGTAGTTGTAAAGGATTATGTTCCTGAATTTCTACAGGCTAAAAAATGTTTACCCCTTGAAAACATCTGCATCAGATTTTACAAAATAGTAAGGCTGCCATTCACGGCTCTGAGTCCTAGAAAACACTTTCTGGTTTTTTAAGATAATGTTGAAGCATAACAGCCATTTATTGACAGAACTGTAATTCAAAGTGGACACTTCACAAGTTTCTGTGGGACAAGAATGGAAAGGTTTGAGAAATACCAGGTAACCAATCAATTATTTTTTCTTTTTTCAATAAGCATCCAAACCTGAAGCAGTTATGTGCAGCTTAGAAGTTGTTGGTTTTTTTTTTTTTTTTAAATACCTTTAGCCCACCATTCCAAGGAGCCAGCCAACAAGATTAAGAAATGATCTCCACACAGACATTTAACAATGAAATCCAGCAAAAAGGGAAAAGCTAATAAAATAGCAGGAAGAGCAAAAAGGCTATTTTAAAGAACAAGCGATCCTAGAATGGGTTTTCACCTCCCTTTTCCTTTAAATTCCCTGGTGTAATTCTACGGGCATAAACCACTCAAGCCAAGTTCATTGAACAATTTAATCTGTTAGCAGAGACTATTTCTCAATGACTACTTGCTTTCTATCAGGGAAAGAGGCAACTATATACAGTGGTACCTCAGGTTACAGACGCTTCAGGTTACAGACTCCGCTAACCCAGAAATAGTACCTCATGTTAAGAACTTTGCTTCAGGTTGAGAACAGAAATCGTGCAGCAGCGGTGCAGCAGCAGCAGGAGGCCCCCACTAGCTAAAGTGGTGCTTCAGGTTAAGAACAGTTTCAGGTTAAGAACAGACCTCCAGAACGAATTAAGTTCTTAACCCGAGGTACCACTGTATAAAGAACCTACAGAACAGGCTGTTTTCAAGAAAACTCACCCAGCATGCTAGCAGAAGCTAGGGCAAATTCTTCCGCTAGCAGTGAAGGGCTTTCCACCTGTTGTTTCCTGGAGGAAGAGTCTTTGATCCAATAGATTCTTTCATCAGTCCAGCAGGCACCAATGAATTTAGGGGCAATTTCCCCTTCCCCACTACAGTTACCCAGACAACCTCCCACATTGTTACTGAGGGTCCCCCAGCCCTTGAAAGCAGATTTTAGAAATGGGTGCACACTAGACTCACACAATAATAGGGTTCAAACAAACCTCTAGTGCTGAAAAAGTTTCAGGGCCATGCAGGCTGGCTGGTCCCCCATATCAATGTGCCTTGCAGCCGCCGCCATTCACCTGACACTTGTTCGAAGATTCGGTGACGGATGCGGGTGGCGCTGTGGTCTAAACCACTGAGCCTCTTGGGCTTGAAGATCAGAAGGTTGGTGGGTCGAATCCCATGCAGGGTGATCTCCCAGTGCTCTGTCCCAGTTCCTGCCAACCTAGCAGTTCGAAAGCAAGTAGATAAATAGGTACTGTAGGAAGGCGCTTTTAACTGAGGAACTGGGGTGTGGCAGTGTTACAACCCAGTATGGTGGTCCTGATCCAATTCAGCTCTCATCCCACCTCTTGCTGCTATTATTATTATTATTACTATTATTATTATTATTATTAATTATTATTATTATGGACGTGGGTGGCGCTGTGGTGTATACCACTGAACCTTGGGCTTGCCAATTGGAAGGTTGTGGTTTGAATGGGTGAGCTCCCATTGTTCGGTCCCAGCTCCTGCCAACCTAGCAGTTCGAAAGCACACCAGTGCAAGTAGATAAATAGGTACCGCTGAGGCTAGAAAGTAAACGGAGTTTCCCTGCACTCTGGTTTCCATAACAGTGTCCCGTTGCACTAGAAGAAGTTTAGTCATGCTGGCCACATGACCCGGAAAGCTTTCTGCAGACAAATGCCGGCTCCCTTGGCCTGAAAGCGAGATAAGTGCCACAACCTCACAGTCGCCTTTGACTGGACTTAACCGTCCAGGGGTCCTTTAACCTTTTTTTGTTTGTTTGTTTTTTTGTTTTACTTGTTCGAAGAAACTCTATGTGAGCACTAGCAAGTTTATTTATTTATTTATTTTTTTAAAATAATTTTTATTAACAGGCCAATCATATCACATTGTTCAAATCACATTAATTCCAGATTATACAGCCAAATTTTAATTTTTTTGGGGGTACCCATATATCAAGCTCCGCACGAGTCCAAGTTCCAGATGACTCCAGACATCACTTATTTGCTGCTTTTGTTCGACAGTTCCATCCAGTTCGATTCGGATAGACGTTTATTACCTTCTTTCTCTTCTTGTTGTTATCATTTATTCCTTTCTTTGCGATCTCTGATAATTTTCACAAACAGATTGAAAGATTTGGTGTCACTGTGTGGGTTCTGTAGTCTTCATTATTCAGGAACAGCCTCTGTTAGATACTTCCATAAACGAAATTAATCTTCGGTCTGTCCATTATTATTCCTCAGGCTGGCCCGGTAAATCAAATAAGTTAATTAGGGGGCTCTGTCAGGTCAAACTTGCATTCCCGCATTCCTTCTCTTTCACACCGTCCTGATACTCCTCCCCCTACTCTTCTTCTCCGACCGGCCTGTCTTGGCGAGACGCCATTTCTTTTTAACTGCGTCATAGAAATTTTCCTCCTTCTCACCATTCGATCTTCTCTTGTTGTATTATATTTCCTCCCACACAAATCTTAAAGTTCTGTTTATGAATTATTAAAACGTGACGATCTTATTTCTTCCTGGGGTGGAGGGTAGCAAGTTTATGTGTAGACCTTCCATGGAAGAAGAATCCCGATTGCCCCAGAATTCCTTCTCCTAGGGATGTCTCCATTGCTTGCTTGCTTGCTTGCTTGTTTGTTTCTTTGTTGGATCCTGACCCTTATTTCTGATGTGCCTAAAAGCTGCCTACACATTTTAGAACAACAAGGTGATAGTTACTGCCCACAGGCATGAGTAAAAAGAAAACACAAGTATGGCACATTCGATTCAGGTGGTAGGAAACGCAGGCTTTTTCTTACCCAACAGTAGAATAAGGGGAATAATTAATGTAAATCCCACTCTCTTTGTTTAAAAGAGGCCAGCTCTAGCTCTCCTATGGAGGCTTTTCTATCCCCTCACCATTTGCTGCCTGAAAAAGCTCCATCCTATTTCAGTCTTTAGCTCTTGATTTTTATCTGTCTTTCCTTGTTCATTGGATTTATTAAATTCATGTTTATCTATATTGTTGGCAGTATTGCCTCACCAGTGGGGTAATTGCTAGTGTCTATTTATTTTATTACATGCTATTTTTAAAAGTCTAGCAGGCGCGATCTGGGCGCTGAATACAGTTAGAATATATGTGCATCTAGACCCAGAGCAGTTATGGCTGGAAAATGTTAATTATTTTCTCTTCCCTGACTATTGGTGATCCACAGCCAACATCTTGCATTCTGCTGTTTAATATAGTATAAACGTTGATTCGAAGACCCGCTCTTCAAGACTTCACCTGAAGTGAAATTAATGTGCTCCCCAAAAGTACCCTCAAAATCCTCTTCCATGAATGTTGATGTAAAATATTATTCAGATTATTCCCAAATAATTTACATTTTATGATATTTGACTTCAGTATTTGCTATTTGACAGAATTTAATAGACAGCATACAGTAGTATTTGTATTTGTATTGGTTAGCTGGCATGGCATGGTATATAATATCTGTATGTATCGGTCCATTGGCATTGGTATCGGTCCATATATCTAATTCCTGCCCCCTTTGCAGGAAGTCTATAAGAGTAAACCGCCTAAAGGGAAACTGCTTTGGGGGAAGCCACTTGCATCTCCCCTGGTGTTCCCAGAGGCCTGGCATGGCCCTAGCCTCTCAAGTGGACTTTGGACAGGATCCAGGCATGGAGGGGGAGGCGATGGCCGACCTCCCCATCTCCACTCAACTATAAGCCAATGCCTAACCGCCAAACCTTACAAAGTTGTGATGATTGCTGAGAGGTAGGCAAAAACCAAGTTGCCCGTGCCAATTCACCAAATGGAAGAATTCCTACCCAGCCTCCGACCCAAGATGGGCATCCAACCGAAGTCCAAAGCAAGGCCAGAGGCACCTAAATTAAAGCGAGGGTGGGCGGGTGTTTGGTAGCGCAAAGCAGGTGCCTGGCACACGTCGTGCTGCTGCTTTTATACTTCCCCCACGATCACACATTCTAATTGATTGGGCAATAGCTCTGGGTGATCATGGTGCCACCCTGGCATGTGGGTGATGGCTCCACCCACACCAGGGTGGGGGGGACTGGGTTGAGGGCCTGCCCGCAACCAGGACCATTGATTAAGATGATCCCACTTATCAAGATATAGGCTTAATCTGAGATATCTGAGCCATAATGTATCCCCATTAGCTGAACTGACAGATGGACAGCTGTATAGGAACACTAGCCGGCAATAACAGAAAGGATGGTTGGACCTCACAGTGCATTTAATGAGTAGAGATGGGTGGGTATTTAATTGGTAGTTTTGGTATGAATCGTTGTCTTCTGCATATCAGGAAGGTGGACTCCTGCTTGCCTGCCCTGTGATGTTGTCTTTTCCATTGCCTACACTTTCAGCACTTCAAGAAATTTGCAATACAATGAAGAAAAGCTGGCAGGAGATTTCCAGCTTCAGCATCTTGTCAGATGAATCTGCTGTCACTTCGATGTAGATGCTTGCTTTCTCAAGACATTACGTAACTGCTCAGTGAGCTGATTTTGCTTTTCACATGTAGCAGAGAAAACTGGCGCAGGTTTGTGGCTGGACGTCATGGCATATGAGATAATAAGGTGTTCAGTTTATTTCTTAATTATCCAGCTACTCTTCGGATCTAAAAGCAAAACCGCATGAATCTTTCTTTCGGAAAATGCATTTTCCTTCTGATCCCGCAGGTCACAGCTGCATGAACACAAATTCACAGAAAACAGTGCATTGAAGAACAAGTATGTATGCTGCAATTGGGCTTGATTCTGGATAGACTATGGGATGCCACACATACGAATCTCAGAATCCAGAATATATGATGGCATGATATCAAATACAAATCCCTTGGCAGCATCAGCACTGGGTTGGAAGCAGTTGAAGCATCAAGTTTTCTTGTCCCTGCTTTAAGCCTATAGGTACCCATGACACATTCGTGCATGGTACACAGCCAGTGGCGTAGCGTGGGGGGTGCAGGGGGGCCGGCCGCACCGGGCGCAACATCTGGGGGGGGGGCGCTCGCACTCGCAGCTCTCTGCCCTTACTTGGCTCACTCACTCTCTCTCACTGCAGTGCTGGCTGTGCGAATCCGATCCGAGCCACCGGGTCGCTGCCCACTGTGGAGGGGAGGGTGCCAGGCGTGCGGTGTGGTGCGGAGAGAGAGCGAGGGACTATCTGGGGGAGGGACAGTGCAGCAGGGGGGGGCGCAAATTACTTGCCTTGCCCCGGGTTAGGGGGTGCAAATTACTTGCCTTGCCCCGGGTGCTCACAACCCACGCTACGCCACTGTACATAGCTGTCAATGTTTCCCTTTTTTTAAGGGAAATTCCCTTATTCCAAATAGGATTCCTCACAAGAAAAGGGGAAAGTTGACAGCTATGGCAAGGTACCTGTTCAGAATCATTTCATTACACAGCCAGAAAAGCATGGGCAAAGTCTTCATGGGAAAGGCAAGGATGTATTCTCTTGAACACACTGTGACCCATAGCAGATGTCAGAGCACCTTCTGATCTACTTGCCTTCTGAAGAACTTCCTGACAGTAAGAGCTGTTCGACAGTGGAATTTGCTGCCAAGGAGTGTGGTGGAGTCTCCTTCTTTGGAGGTCTTTAAGCAGAGGCTTGACAACCATATGTCAGGAGTGCTCTGATGGTGTTTCCTGCTTGGCAGGGGGTTGGACTCGATGCCCCTTGTGGTCTCTTCCAACTCTATGATTCTATGATTCTATGATCTGTGATCGCTTCCATAGGTCATGTAAAAAGGCCAGCTTTTCCACATGACTGGGAGTGGATGAAATGCCCAAGTACACTGGTGTTCATAAATACATACAAAGGAGGCATGCTCAGCAAGTTATAAAATACCTATTATTATTATTAGGCATTAGCACAGGTGAGACCTGCAACAAAACATTGAAATGTTATTTGCTGGGGATCAAAATTCCTACCATTTCATTCCCTTCTGTTTCCTTTCCCTCCCAGTTTCCTGCTTTCACCCTCCAACACTCAGCCAGCATTCCAGGGCCCATATTTACTCCTCATCAGGAACACCAGCTACAAGGATCTCAGGTAGTAGCGGGGGGTGGGGCTTGGTGCTGTAATCCTAACCCCAGTTACCTTGAAGTAGGCCCCATTGAATTCAATAGGACTTACTTCTGAATAGACACAGTTAGGGCTATGCTGTAAGACCTTGGAGAGTCTCTGCCAGTCAGTGTAAACAGCGCAGAATGAGACGGAGCCATGATCCAATTCGGAGTAAGGCAACTTTGTATGGAATATGTAACTGAATCACAAGAGGTAAGAAAAGGCAGGAGGAACGTGGGTGGTGCTGTGGGTTAAACCACAGAGCCTAGGGCTTGCTGATCAGAAGGTCAGCGGTTCGAATCCCCGCAACAGGGTGAGCTCCCGTTGCTCGGTCCCTGTTTCTGCCAACCTAGCAGTTTGAAAGTACGTCAAAGTGCAAGTAGATAAATAGGTACCGCTCCAGCAGGAAGGTAAACAGTGATTCCGTGTGATGCTCTGGTTCGCCAGAAGCGGCTTAGTCATGCTGGCTACATGACCCGGAAGCTGTACGCCAGCTCCCTTGGCCAATAAAGTGAGATGAGCGCCGCAACCCCAGAGTCTTCCGCGACTGGACCTAATGGTCAGGGGTCCCTTTACCTTTTAAGAACAGGCAAAATGTTGCAAAATGTTGATTGTGCCTCTGTTTGAGCCATGGTGCTGTTTGCAAAGATGGTAGCCTCTAACTGGATTAGCAAGCAGTTTAGTCCAATAAAATGCATCAGTTGCTGCCCATGCAGATTCTAGTGGGAGCTTACATGGTCATTTATCCTGAGGTTAAAGAGAAGCCCCTATTTAATAAGGTTAAATTTAAATCAGGCGAATTATTTTTACCCTTTTAGAGCAAAATTTACAGGGTCAATTAAAACGCCACCCTTATTGGTAATAAACAATGCCCATAACAAAAAGCCCGAGCTTTTGAGTTAGACATAATCTTTGCATGAATTCCTTGTGCTTCAAAAGCTTTTGTACTGCATGGCGGACTATTGATGGAGCATTGCTTTGTAGTAGCAAATATACCTTTTCACTGACCCTGTGAATTTAATTAACTAGCAGCTCCCCCCCCCCAGCCCAACCTCTGATTAACACCATGGGAGTTTAATCAAATTAGAATCTGAAGCCTGTTACGGGATTACCATTTCAGGATGACTGGTCATATAAAAACAAGCTCCAATAGCATCAGAGCTTTTACAGTTCTCTCAGCAAATATTTCTTAGAGAATAAAATGGCTGCTTTCTCGTTTAGTCAGTCCATTTAAGAGTATGCAAAACTAAAATGCATGCTCATCATCGGATGTCAGACCTTTAGGCACCAGGCAAAAACGTTCCTTTATAATCAGGCCTTTGGTTGATCTGATTGACATCCTATGCCCTTTTAAAATGTGGCTCTTTCTGGGGGGGCGGCTATTGGGTTCTTTTATTTTGATTATATATACTGTGGTTTTTATGTTGATCTTTTCTGTGAACTGCCCTGAGACCTCCGGGTATAGGGCGGTATATATATTCTAATAATAATAATAATAATAATAATAATAATAATAATAATAATAATAATAGATGAGATTTTAAAACAGGCCAACTGAGAGTCATGTTGCAAGGTAAATAAATCTAAACTGTTATTGATCACAGAATGAGAAATGAATCAGACAGTGTCCAAAATTATCACAGATAAGATCAGCAACTTACTGTTAAGTTACTATCATTGATCGCTACCCTACAATGCCTGGTTGTATTTTACTGCATAATCGTATCAGATTATATTTCACCCATGGATCTAGTCAAGACATTTAATAAATCCATGACAAACATACAACAGCTTTTATGAAGAAAGGAGTAAACAGTTGAGGAATCAGACATCCATTAAGGTTTACAGAGTCCATATATATAGGGGCAAGCAATGCGCAACAGATTAAAGGATTGGTGGAGTTAACGGTAAAGAAATGAGGACAGATAGTAATCATACATGATATGTAGAAATTAATAGCCATAAAGGTAAAGGTAAAGGGACCCCTGACCATTAGGTCCAGTCGTGGCTGACTCTGGGGTTGTGGCACTCATCTCGCTTTATTGGCCGAGGGAGCCAGTGTATAGCTTCCAGGTCATGTGGCCAGCATGACTAAGCCACTTCTGGCGAACCAGAGCAGCGCACGTAAACGCCGTTTATATTCCCCCTGGAGCGGTACCTATTTATCTACTTGCACTTTGACGAGCTTTTGAACTGCTAGGTTGGCAGGAGCAGGGACAGAGCAACAGGAGCTCACCCCGTCGCGGGGATTCGAACTGCCGACCTTATGATCAGCAAGCCCTAGGCTCTGTGGTTTAACCCACTACGCCACCCGTGTCCCTTAAATAGCCATAAGTTACTATAAAACCATACCCACTGAGCATACACAATTATATGGCCCTGTGTTCTGTTTTGTAAGACCTTAACAGCATGTTTCTAGTCCTCCATAAGGGACGTGGAAGGCGCTGTGGTCTAAACCACGGAGCCTCTTGGGCTAGCTGATCGGAAGGTCAGCCATTTGAATCTGCTTGATGGTGGTGAGCTCCCATTGCTCTGTCTCAGCTTCTGCCAACCTAGCAGTTTGAAAGCCAGTGCAAGTAGATAAATAGGTACCACTGCGGCAGGAAGGTAAACAGCATTTCCATGCATTCTGGCATTCGTCGCTGTGTTTTGTTGCACCAGAAGCAGTTTAGTCATGCTGGCCATGTGACCCAGAAAGCTGTCTATGGACAAACACCAGCTCCCTCGTCCTGAAAGCAAGATGAGTGCCACAACCCCATAGTCACCTTTGATTGGACTTAACCATACCGTCACATATCAGATGTGGTGGGTATGCATAACCCTATTGGCAACATGGTGCTTTTGGGTGTAGCGGCCATGAGATAGTGAAGCTGGTTAACTTTTTCTCCTTTGGAAACTACATAGAGAAGAAGCATGGAGGAATTACCTACGGGACCGCCTCTCCTGGTATGTCCCACGGAGGACCTTATGGTCTTCAAACAAAAACATCCTGGAGGTCCCGGGCCACAGGGAGGTTAGGCTGGCCTCAACCAGAGCCAGGGCTTTTTAGGCTGTGGCTCCGATCTGGTGGAACGCTCTGTCACAAGATACTAGGGCCCTGCGGGCCTTGACATCTTTCCGCAGGGCCTGCAAGACAGAGCTATTCCACCAGGCCTTTGACTCAGATTATTTGTCTGGGATCCAACATTTACCCATCTCTCTTGAAAAAAGCCAAGTCTTTTTGTGCATATGCCTCCTTTTCTTTATCTCTCTATGGGAGGGACTGGGAATGGGGACGGGGGATAAGTGACTAGAGGGGCTGGCACCCACAGCACTCCAGATATACCCATTGGTCCAATAAGGTAGGCAGTCCCTGGCTTAGCGTTACATCCAGCGTCATGGAGCATGTTTATGTTTGTTACAGTTTATTTGCCCCATGTATTCTGATATTAGCTGGTCAGGATATGCAGGGCATTTTTAAGTGAATGACTCAAGCCCTCCTTCGTGTGCACCGCAAATGAAGCTTTTGCCCTGTCATAAAAACAGCAGCAACGGAAACCAGACCAACCAGAGGCAACTCAGCAGTGTTTATGTAAACCACTTTGCTTGAGAGAACACAGTGCAATAATTTCCATTAAGTTGCATTTTCAAAGTGACAGCCTACAAAGCCCTGAAGAGATTAGCCAATAACAAAGATTTCCTCCCTGGGCCCAGTCTCTTCACATTCAATGATGAGACAAAACACATCTTAGTCAAACAAAATGTGTAAATTATTGTGTCTGCTTAAGAGGCATCACTGTGTGAAGTGATTTTCTCGAGATCTTGAAGCTAAAAAGAAAAAGAGGTTCCTTTCCTTTCTTCTGAATAGCTTAGCCAACCTCTTGTGGCCACCTTGATACATATCCTTCTTCGTATAATGTATTCAAACATTTCAATTTAGGGTTTCTTGAGGGGGTGCTCCCAGCATTTAAAGAAAAACGACAGAGAAGATGTCCTATGTTTAGACAATCCTAAATTGCTGCACCTTACAAAACAGGGAGCTGCATCATCATTAGAAGTATTATTATAAATAATATTTATTTTAACTGATGGAAATCACACGGAGTGACTTGCAGACACAATCAAGTGACTTAGCAGAGACAAATTCATAGCATCTATTTATTTCTTTATATAGCCATCCCTTGAAAGTAGGAAAAACTGAATTAGAAGAAAGAATAGAATAAAAATACCCAGGCATAAAGACATTGTTGTAGTCATGTTGATTCCACAAATCAAGATGCAGAGCAGGAGATAGAATGCAGAGACTATGCCTTTTACTTGACTCCACTCATTCAATATGCCCTTTTGTCATTGGATGAGGTTGATGGTAAACCTTGAAATCAGCAATAAGGCTTCCAGGCTAGGGCCTTAGATAATTTGACCACATTAAACCACCCAAGGCATATTACAATACATGTGTTGTACATATGGCTGCCTTTGAAGAGTAGTTAGAAATTACAACTGGCATAAAATGTAGAAGGGGACTTTTCTGTGGTGGCACCCACATTACATAATTACTGTTAATGACATATGCACTGGGAGGGATGCCTCCATTGTTGTCAATATAAGCTTCCCCACAGATGCAAAGGCAAGCCACTGTGGCAGCAGGGAAGAGTACTGATTCAGATTGGGACAGAGCCCCCATTTTGCTTCCCCCATTCCTAAACACCAATAAGGAGCTTAACTTAGGTCCAAGGAATTTTAAAGGAGGATTTTTCTCCCACAACCCAAAGAAGCAATGCTTCGTATTCTCGGGACAACTGGAAAAATCCAATCATTTCCTGCATCTGAGGACCAAGCGCAAGACGATCGCTTAATGAACATATAATCCCTTATTAGCCTCCTGCACAGCATGGTACCTTTCCTTTGCAAATCTCTGAATGTAAAGCAGCTTGGGCTATACAGTCTGCTTTGGCAATCACAGGCAATGTTCAATAATAATAAAAAGATCTCTGAGGATGCTGGCTTGAGCAGGACCCATTCCTTGTCCCCATTCACAAGGCACCCGTTTATTTTAAAGCAGGCCTGCCTCATACCCACCAACCTGCTCACCCTGAAGCATCAAGAGGCACTTGGAGGAGTTTATCATGAAGAATGCAATATTCTGCAAGAATATTACAAGCCACTGCAGATCTGTTTAGTGCTGCCAAGGATGTTTAATTGGGAATATACCAAAATTCCTCTTCTCAGAGGCAGAAAGAGGTATTTACTACAACCGTTGCAGGGTTGTAAATAATACAGATGTTCACGTTCCCCACCCACCTTGCCACAACTCTGTCTTTCCTGATGTGGACCTGAAAGAGCATCTCCACCTCCATCACTCAGCCCGGACACTGAGGTCCAGCGCCGAGGGCCTTCTGGCAGTTCCCTCACTGCGAGAAGTGTGGTTACAGGGAACCAGGCAGAGGGCCTTCTTGGTAGTAAATTATTAAGAAATTGTTGTTGTTGTTGTTGTTGTTGTTATTTAAGCCACTGCAGCTTAGCTTAAAAAAAAAATTGTCTCTGATTCCCTACTTCCCCAAGTAGCAACCACTCCAAACCCTGTTTCTTCATCATGAAAATGTCTCACACTCACAAACCCATGAAATGCAGGCCCTTCCCACTTTACCTGCAACCTTCCCTATGTGCAGGGAGAGCTGAAAGGGGGTATCTAAGAATCTCAATGCAATTGAACACAAAGCCATATAAAGCAGGGGGGAAGCATATCTGTGGCCCTCTGGACTTGGTGAACTGCAACTTCCACCATTCCTGACCATTGGCTGTGCTCGCTGGGCTTGATTTGAGTTTCTAATCAGACTACAGTGCTCTGCACAATGTCATTCCTAAAGACTGCCCTGCCGCCACCCGCCAGCCACCCATTTTTAACTTTGTTTTGTACAGTTGGCGTTTCTCTGTCTTGAGAGACAATGAAGTGCACCTCTGTGGGTGAAGTCACACTGCTGCATCAGCAGCACCAAAGTGACCTCCCCGGAGCACAAGTCTGGGCAGTGTGTATGGAGCTCCTGGGTTGCCCAGATGACAAGACCCCTTTCGGCCCTCTGATGTGGTCCAAAGGAAACAACCCTGGCTGCAGGAGTTGCCAGAAGGAGGTGTACAAGGAACCATCAGATTGTATTAGGGACTCCACTCCAGATTTGTGTAAGTGTTTACTCCATAGCCTTTTCTTCTCCCGAAGATATCCCACAATGACATTGAATGCCAGGAACTAACAGCAGCAGCAGAGAAAACATGTTCCTCTCTTAACTTTCAACTTTCTTGGGCATATGAAATTAACCACAATTATCTTGAATTTTTGCTTAATCCTCAAGAAAGAAGGGTATTTTCACTAGCCAGGTTTAATTCAAATCCTTCAAAGCTCCTATGGGGAAGGTTCTCAGGAATGGTGGAAGGAGGAAGAATTTGCCCATGTGAAGACCATCAGGTGGAAACTCCTACACATATGGTTCTCAATTGTAAACTATATGTTGATCTCCACCAGCAGTTCCTAGATCAACTCTGCATCCCCAAATGGAAACCAGAGTTAGAGGTCATACATTTTCTATTATTGGGGAATAATCAGGAGCTCACTAAGTTAGTGGCTAAATATCTTTATCTGATTTTTTGTCATCAAAACACATTGCAGACATCTGATCTCCCTGGTGACCTAGAGATGTAATGTTAGACTGCTTTGCCTCTTTCATTTGACAAATATTTTGTGTCACTGGGGAGGTGGGAATTCTGTATTGATTTGCTATGGATGTTTGTATGTGATGCCAATAAAAGGTTTGATGATGATATCCCACAAGGCAGTGGAGATTTAGGATCAGAGTTTTCCTTCTCCTAGATGGGCTACCTTCCCAAGTTGATGAGCCCTATCTGCCCCTCATTTCCCTCTATGACACATGCAGAAACTTGACCATTGGGCCCACTATTGCTCTTGTCCACTCAATCCTCCAGTGTCTGCCACTAACTCATTAAAGGATTGAGACCCATCGGCTACCCTCACCTAGTTTAGCTGGTCCAGGGTGTGACCACTGTCACATGCTGTCAGCTTCTAGGAGCCAGAGGTGAGAGTTGAGTGGTAGGGTTGCCAAATGTCCTCTTTTTCATGAGGATGTAAAATGAGAATTGTCATAGCGATCCATAGTTGAAGTTGGCAAATGTGTCCTCTTTTTTGTTCTTCAAAATATGGGGAAGACAAATTACTGCAGAAGGAGAAGAAGAAGAAGAAGAGTTCGGATTTGATATCCTGCTTTATCACTACCCTAAGGAGTCTCAAAGCGGCTAACAATCTCCTTTCCCTTCCTCCCCCACAACAAACACGCTGTGAGGTGAGTGAGGCTGAGAGACTTCAGAGAAGTGTGACTAGCCCAAGGTCACCCAGCAGCTGCATGTGGAGGAGCGGGGACGCGGACCTGGTTCACCAGATTACAAGTCTACCGCTCTTAACCGCTACACCACCAGAGGAACCACCCCTTACCTAATACCCAAAATATGTTTTACAGTATTTAGCAATACACACCTGTGCTTCAGGAACAAATGGGGAAAATCTTCTCATCCTCACTGAATACACATGCTCCCTCATTTAAAAGATAACAAATCAGTTGATTGCCAGAGAGGGTTTATATTTGCTATATCTTGCCTTAAAGGGTTGATTATTGGACTTGAAAACCAGCTGTGTAGCTTCCAAGTTTGCTTCAACAACAGCAAAATATTTGGGTTCCTCTTCTGTTGCAAATTTGTCTAGCCCCTCTTTGAACCCTGGTAAACTATATCTTCTAGTGTTTAATGCTAAGCCTCAGAGCCACACAAGCTAACACAACAAGCTAATAAGGGCAAATAGATCTATTAGTCGACTCCATGCAGAGCTCATGACGACAACCCTCTAGTCTTAATTATTGGTTTAAATTGCCTCAAAAGGGCAGAGCTGACAAAGAGGGAAATGGTGCAGTCTAAGGAGCTCCGTTCTGAAACCAAAAAGAAAATATCTCACCCATCCTTTGAAGCCCACCTACAGGTCTGTTACTTTTTGCACAGCAACAAAACAAGTAATTACAGTCTTGTTAAGCTAATGAATATGCCTGCCATGAAGTCTGCAACCGTCCTATCCGGAGCAAGGAGTAATTGTCACAGGTAAGTGGCCAAGTAGCAGATTCAACATGCCTTTCATGCCCTCTGGCACTGGCTTTGCCACACAGACAACAGATGTAATAAAGGTTTTAGTCACAAGACTATAGGAAGCTGCTCTGAACTGCATCAGGCAATTGGTCCATTTAGCTCAGTACTGTCTACAACTGAAAGTGTCTCTCCAGGATCTAAGAAGACATGGATTTCTCCCAGCCTTAACTGGAGATATCAATTATTGATCCTAGGACCTTCTGCATGCAAAGAAGATGTTCTACAGCCAATCAGAACTCTTATGAAGTAGTGAATCAATCATAATTGACTCACTAACTTATGAGACCCTCATTTGTCTGATACATATTTATACTGCTGCATGAACTTTTGGAGACTGAAAGTACATATGATTAGACCATAATCTCCTGGGGTGGGAGGGCAGCAAGAACCAGGACACTGAGGTCCAGCGCCAAGGGCCTTCTGGCGGTTCCCTCATTGCGAGAAGCAAAGCTATAGGGAACCAGGCAGAGGGCCTTCTCGATAGTGGAGCCCGCCCTGTGGAACGCCCTCCCATCAGACATCAAAGAGATAAACAACTACCTAACATTTAGAAGACATCTGAAGGAAGCTCTGTTCAGGGAAGTTTTTAATGTGTGATATTCTAATGTATTTTTAATCTTTGTTGGAAGCCACCCAGAGTGGCTGGGGAAACCCAGCCAAATGGGCGGGATATAAATAATTTATTATTATTATTATTATTATTATTATTATTATTATTATTATTACCTGATAGGGAGGGCAAGCTTCAGTCAATTGTGTGTGTGTGACATCACATGTTTGATGTGTGTGCAACGTTGCATCATCCGGAGGAGGTTGAGTACTCTGATGGAGCTAGAAACTGAAGCTGTGCCACACTCAGCTCCATGATCAGTCTCCTCTGTCCCCTCAACACTGAGGGAGCCAAGCTCCCTTCCAACAAATATTGAGTGAAAATAAAGTTGACAGACAGAATGCTTTGGCAGGATATGGCTTTAAAATTGAAGATGTGAGCTAAACTCAGGTTTAGCATAGTAACTTGTAATTAATTTCCATGAGAGCTAAGGTCTTGCAGTATCGGCCTGATAATCAGGTTTAGTAAAATTCATAACATCTAAAGCAGTGGTTCTCAACCATTTTTAGCCCCCTGTGACATATAATTCTTATTATTCAAAAAGTGAACTCCTATTCATGTGGAGGAAACCTAAAAGGCCATTAAGTTGGTCTAAACAAGCTTCCAAAGGTACAGTTCTGCTTTAATCTAGCAGTTCAGGGTCTGTGCCAGGCTTATCTTGATTATTTTGTCTAGCAATCGTTTTGCAAAATGTTTGATTTCTTCTTTCAAACTTGCCTCTTAGGGACCTTTAAAGTGATATTAAATTGTTCAGGAAACCTCTATGAAAGTGAAAACTGACCCGAACAAAGAAAAAGTTGGGAGAGCAGAGTTGAAAGTGCAAATGAGATCACACACCACTAACAAATAATATGCCTTTCTTAATGGAGAAAGACGGTTCAAAAGAGGTTTGTGTGTGCGTTATATCATAACCTTTGTGAGCAAAACCTTTCCTTACAGTGGATAACAACCTCCAGGTGGTCTTCTATATATTCCTGAAAGTAGTTACAACATGTTCTGAAACAAAACACAGAACTTCCTGCTGGGATGTAATATCACGTTTCAGCACTTTTGGACTGCTAGACCCAGAAATGTCAAGTGTAATTTAATTTCTAAAAAAACTTGAGAAAAATCAGGTCTTTCTAGTCCTTTCATAATAATGCATCTTACTTACTGAACCATATGTACTTCCTTTGCTATTCAGGGAAATAGCAGCCGCAAGAGCAGCTCCCCAGCGCACCAGCTGGCTAATGTAGCAAAATAAAAGGTTTCACTTCCATCCTGTTTAAACCAAAAGCCATGATGGGGTGGCAAGAGCGGGGACCACACAAATGAACCAAGAGTAGGGCCACACAAATGAACCACGTAAGCAGCCTCTCAAGAATAGGAGGGGGTTCAAAACATAGGAGTCCATATGTCCCTCCTTATACTTGGAATAAAAAAATTCAGACCCTCTCAGCTGTTACATTTGGCAGAGGCAGCCTGGTAGTTGTACTGCGCTCAAAAGCTAAGGGTGGTAGAGGCCCAAGAAAGGATGCTCCCAGTTCCAGCCCTTTAATATGTAGCTTGTTGGTACATGGACAGTTCAAATGGTTAGAGGGTGGTGCTCACTGCTTTTTTTAAAAAAAAAAAAAATTATACTTTTCAGATATATGCATTTCACTGATTTTACAATCATTTTAACATTTTAAAACTTGACTTCCTTCCCCCCTCTTTCTGCGGTTCCTTAAATTTATTTTTAATATCTTCTGCATATCCAAATTCACTTAACTTACTCATTTATTTATCTTCTTTTAAAAATATACTCTTATGTAACTGCAGGTTATTACAACATTTTTAATCGGCTTACAATTTATCCGTAAATATTCAATAAACCATTTCCACTCTTTTATAAAAACTTTGTTATCTTGATTTCTTATTCTTCCGGCACGTTTCGCCATTTCTGCGTTTTCTGTAAGTTTTGGTATCCATTCTTCTTTTACTGGGACTTCTTCTTCTTTCCATTTTTGGGCAAGTAACATTCTTGCCGCTGTAGGGGCATACATGAATAAGTTTCTATACAATTTAGGTAGTTTTGTCCCTATAATTCCCAAGAGAAAGGCTTCTGGGTTTTTTGTTGTTGTTTTTTCACACACGTTATTTTGAACATCTTTTTCATTTCATTGTATATCATTTCCCAGTAGGCCTTAGGTGCTCAGTGCTCTCCCCCCCCAAAAAAAAATGAAGTGCTGGTATTCACCAGCAAGTAGGGAGAGGGTGGGAGCGGCTTCTTCTGCCGCTGTCTCCCACCTCCTTCCTCCACCATTATGTCTTCATCTTCTTTCTTCTTTGGCAATCACTCGTAGCTGAGTAAGATTGTCTTCCATAACACGGTTTTAACCATGAGTCTGTACGTGACTATGGAAGCCAATTCTGGATCCACACATCCTTCCACAGTGGGGACATTGGTTCCTGGGCGGGAGTTGATCACGGTGTGGATTTGCCAAGCGTGCCTTCCTCTTAGCATGTTTCTCCCTTGCGTCCTGAGTTTGAGTGTCTTCAAAGCCCATGACACCTTTGGTAAAGGCTGTTCTCCAACTGGAGCGCTCGCAGGCCAGTGTTTCCCACCAGAAAAAAAGCACAGATGGTGCCAATGTTGCAGGTTTGATCCCCGCATGGGACAGCTGCATATTCCTACACTGCAGAGGCTTGGAATAGATGATCCCCAAGGTCCCTTCTAACTCTGTGATTCTATGTGGCCCCTCCTGGATTTGGGTTCATTGAATCATGGAATTGTGGAGTTGGAAGGGACCACGAGGGTCATCTAGTTCGACCCAAAGTAATTCAGGAATCCATTGTTTGGGTTTGAATGCAGAGCCCTGAGAGGAAAAGTCTAATGCTCTACTGACTGAACTATCCCTTGGTTGTAGAACTCCCTACTTACTTTTCAGTGAATGCTGAAGACACACCTCTTCACCTTTGACACCTGAAACGTATATTTTTAAGACTCACCTTATAATAAGTTATAAAAAAGTAGAGACATCACCTTGCCAACAAAGGTCCGTATAGTAAAAGCCATGGTTTTCCCAGTAGTGATGTATGGAAGTGAGAGCTGGACCATAAAGAAGGCTGATCGCCGAAGAATTGACGCTTTTGAATTATGGTGCTGGAGGAGACTCTTGAGAGTCCCATGGACTGCAAGAAGACCAAACACATCCATTCTTAAGGAAATCAGCCCTGAGTTCTCACTGGAAGGACAGATCCTGAAGCTGAGGCTCCAATACTTTGGCCACCTCATGAGAAGAGAAGACTCACTGGAAAAGACCCTGATGTTGGGAAAGATGGAGGGCACAAGGAGAAGGGGACGACAGAGGACGAGATGGTTAGACAGTGTTCTCGAAGCTACAAACATGAATCTGACCAAACTGCGGGTGGCAGTGGAAGACAGGAGTGCCTGGCGTGCTCTGGTCCATGGGGTCACGAAGAGTCTGACACGACTGAACGACTAAACAACAACAATAAGTTGTTTTGAATCATTTTTAACATTCTATTTTTATTTATAGCAACCCGCCCTGGAACCTTGTTACACCCACAGTGTGTGAAGAGTGGGTAAATGACAACAAGAACCACACTTGTTGTAGCTAATGTCAACCTTACATATTTTTGCATGTGAACTCTAGACTGGAATTCATTTATTTTTATTTTTAAATGGGGACAGATAGTTGAGGTGAGGAAATCATGCCCCCTCTGGAAATTGATTCCCAAAGCAACTTCTTCACAGGGTAAGCGTATCATTTTTTTCAATATTACACAGTGAGGCACCCAGCTGGTGATTTCAAATACAGTCATACCTTGGTTCTTGAATCCGTTCTGGAAGTCCATTCAACTTCCAAAAACGTTCAAAAACCAAGATGCAGCTTCCGGATGGCTGCAGAAGCTTCCTGTACTCAATCGGAAGGTGCATCGGACGTTGGGCCTCCCAAAAAATTTCACCAACTGCAACACTTACTTCCGGGTTTGCAGTGCTCAGGAGCCAAAACATTGGAGTCACGAGGCGTTTGAGAAACAAGGTACGACTGTATACTGAAATAGGTACAGCAGGAGGAATCATTACTTAAGAGCAAGATACCATGAATGAGATTTTTGTTTTATTTTTAAGAGAGAGAGAGAAGTAGATTGGGCTGTTCAGAAAGTGGCTGGTGATGCTGTGGAACCCCGATTAACCTAATTTGCTGCTTACAAAAGCTTTTAAATTAATAAATAAAGCACCAGAGGAAAATGTATGCGATGCGGTGCAGGCGCAAGAACGTAGCACGACAGCTCCGTACTCCTCAGATGTTCATAGATGCTGGAAGAAATCGTGTTCTATTTTTAGCTTTTGTGAGTAGTGCGCAGGCCCACTGGAGCATGAACAATTATTCCTCCAGGTATTTGAATCATAATATGGAAATTCCCAGAAACGACATCAAGGTATCCGTCCAAAGAGTGCTTAGAGAAGGAAAAACAACGTTTACTACAGTATTTAAAAAGCAGAAGGCATGAGGCAGGAACTCTCTCCTAATTATTTATTGATTGCAGTTGCATAAGAATGCTTACCTATTAACCCGGGAACTGTGGCTTGTCTAACCATTCATTGCAAGGAGCAGGGAATCAAAGCAGCCATTATGAGCACGACAATTTTTATGCGGCATCTACTTTCTGAGCTTCCTTATGAAATAAAATAAATTTCTTCCTGTTTTTAAATGAGTGCATATATGTGCTAGCCAGGTACTATATTTTGGTATTTGGGGGAGGCTGTGTATAGTGGCATTGTTACAGCTGGGTTTTATTGATTATCTGGGAAGGAATTCAGTTCCACGGTCTCTCATCGTTCCATCTGTGCAAGAATTTCTGCTTGCTGGACAGAACAATTCTCCCTCTCCTCCCCTGCATGTGCTGTTCTGGGGGTTCTCATGAGCCTACAGGAAAGGTTTTTTTTTGGGGGGGTGAACAGTGGGGAGAAGGAGGAAGCCCCACGGTGCTAGGAGGACCCCTTTCTCTGCCCTTCATTGCACACCAGGTTAGTTGAATCTGGGCTTTTAGGATTGTACAGGTAAAGGTAAAGGTACCCCTGACCGTTATGTCCAGTCACGGATGACTCTGGGGTTGTGGCGTTCATCTCGTTCTATAGGCCGAGGGAGCTGGCGTTTGTCCACAGACAGCATCCGGGTCATATGGCCAGCATGACTAAGCCGCTTCTGGCGAACCAGAGCAGCGCACAGAAATGGCGTTTACCTTCCCGCTAGAGCAGTACCTATTTATCTACTTGCACTTTCATGTGCTTTCAAACTGCTAGGTTGGCAGGAGCAGGGACCGAGCAACGGGAACTCACCCCCTTGCGGGGATTCGAACTGCCGATATTTTGATTGGCAAGCCCTAGGCTCTGTGGTTTAGACCACAGCGTCACCCATGGAGAAGCTTTTCTTCTGAAATAGTTTTATTTGATTTTACAAGTCTATAATCATAACAATACAACCATTCTTATCCACATTTACAGATTCCTTTGAACCGCTGGACTTCTCACCTCCCCAGCATGGGTCATTTTATTAAACCTTTTCTACTGCATCTTTTCCAATAATCTATATTTTATGTAACATAATTGTCTCCATAGTACTTGCTACATTACAAGGGTTGTTGCATTCCTGATAATGTTTCCATCTGCTTACAGTGGTCCCCAAGATAAGTTATACATTTTTCCCATTCTCTATTCAAGTTTTGGTCTTCTTGGTTCCTGAGCTTTCCAGTCAGTTTTGCCATTTTGGCATATTCCAACAGTTTGATTTGCCATTCTTCTCTGGTAGGGACTTTCTCTTCTTTCCATCTCTGGGCTAACAACATCTCTGTGGCTGTCGTCGCATATATATATAAAGTCTTTTCTGCTCCCTTGGAATATCAGCCCCTATCATTCCTAATAAAAAAAGCCTCTGGTGGTGTTTTTCTAAAATAAAAGTTAATTTAAACATTTTTTTCATTTCATTACATATCATTTCCCACAATGCTTTTATTGTGTTACAAAACCACCACATATGATAAAAGATACCTTCTTTTTCTTTACATTTCCAACAGATATTTGTACATGTCTTATCCATTTCTGATAACTTACTGGGCGTCAGATACAATTGGAGCAGCTTTTTGACCATAAAGGCCATCTAAATAGGTATGTTTTAAATATTGTTATAGATTTTGGGACCCTAGAAATTAATAAATGGTAGGATTTTGATTATTTGGGATGTGACAGGAGAAAGCGTGTTCTCCAATAAATGAGAGCACGTGTTGCGGTGTGGGCCACCGGGCCAGGCCTCTTGTTGCCAGGCTGGTTAATAGTTATTGCCTGGCATCTGTGATTGGATAACCGGGTTGCTGGGGCAAATTGTTTGTTGCAAATTGAGTGGGTGGGACCATAGTCTTTAAATATTGGTGCACTCTGGTTTCTCTTTCTCTTTGCAGACTGCATCGGATCAGGAGCAATCTTCTCATTGTCTGGTTACATTTCTTTATTTCCCCCCTTCCTTTTAATCCTCTCTAGTCCCTTAATTAATTTAATTCCCCTCTCTAGTCCCTTAATTAATTTAATTCCCCTTTTTTCCTGTTTGATTTCTCACCCCACCCCTTTCCCTGCCCTGTGGGAAGATTCTCCCTGTACCTGTGAGCGCTGCCTGTGCATAATCCTCCTGGGCTTGCCTTTCCCAATAGGGAGAGAGCCCCCATTAGGGGCTTTCTTTTGCAAAGAGGTTTCCCCCATTTTTGCCTGTTTAATTGTGGGGCTAGTCAGGGCTGTTCTCAGCCTAGCTAGAATCACTTTGTTTATAGTATCCCCAAAGGTTGGCTTTATTTTGGTTGCATGCAGTGCTGTTGGCCGAGTTTTAATTTAGCCTTGGGCAGGAGCACTATATTGAGTTCCTTTAATATTGCAATGAGACAAAAAAGGCAGAGAGCAGAAGCATGGAGGCCTTCACGGCCTTCTCGGCCTGCACATATCATTCAAGCCTAAGCCTGCTACAGTTAGCAGTACAGTAAATTCCCAGCTTACCTGGAATCACTTTCGTTTATAGTATCCTCATAGGTTGGCTTTATTTGGGGTGATTGCAGTGCTGTTGGCCGAGTTTTAATTTAGCCTTGGGCAGGAGCACTATATTGAGTTCCTTTAATATTGCAATGAGACAAAAAAGGCAGAGAGCAGAAGCTGGGAGGCCTTCATGGCCTTCTCGGCCTGCACATATCATTCAAGCCTAAGCCTGCTACAGTTAGCAGTACAGCAATTGTTAGTCTCTGTGGTATGTGACTCACTTTCTCTATAAGAATTTATCTGTTTGCAGGCTCACTTGTGGCTAATGTATATCGTAGGCAGACAGAGTGGAGCCAGAGGCTCTCCGTGCCTCCAGTGAGCACTCTGTGTATGCTCTTTAACTATGCTGTTTCTGAACAAGTTTATTTTCTGCAAGTTTGTTTGCCCTGATAGTGGCGACTGCCATTTTAGAGATGAGCCATTGTGGCTTAGTGGCTAGAGTGCAGGACTAGGACCTGGGAGACAGGGTTCATATCCCCCACTTAGCCATTCTCATCACATAACAAAACAAGCTGCTCCTTTTGGACTATTCTGTTGCATGGTAGTTCGGCCCACTTGTGATATTGCTCCCAAAAAGAAGTTCGGGTTTCTTGAGGGCATGCTTCCCTCTAAAGGGCAAACAGGGGCACCTGGACAGGCGGTGGGCTGCCTCGAGTTTGTTAACTCATTGGAAACATTTATGTCTGGCCTAGCAGGTGATCTTAGGGCTTGGCCCGCTTGGCCCTAGAATTTGATGGCCTCTGGCAGCGTTTCCGGCCTGAATAGCTTCCCCATGTGGTGCACAAAGCATTGGTTTCACCAGTTCCTCACATTTAGTTTTTTGCAGACTATGACAGAGCCTTTGCAGATGCCTCCAGAGATTGCTTCTCCTGCAGAGGTTGACTTGCTGATGCCCTAGGTGCCTTCTTCCAGAAGGAAGCGTCTTCAGAGGTGGCGATCCAGGAGCAGGGAAAAGGGGAGCAGGGATGATGCTTACACCTCCTTGCAGGTATGTCAAACCTGGGTCTCTAGGGACCATCCTGGATAGCTCAGCTGGTCAGCGTATGGTGCCGGTAATCCATCAGATGTCTACTACCAGACTTTTAGAAGACATCTAAGGCAGCCCTGTTTAGGGAAACCTTTAATGTTTGCTGCATTACTGTATTTTAATCTTTTGTTGGAAGCTGCCCAGAGTGGCTGAGCAAGCCCAGCCAGATGGGCGGGGTACAAATAGATCATCACCACCATTAATTATTATTATTATTATTATTATTATTATTATTATTATTATTATTATTTTGTGGGAGAGTGGACTAGATCATCCTCAGGGTCCCTTCCACCCCACTATTCTTTAAGTTGCAATTCACTATGGGAACGTTAGATGCAGGGCTGCCATTATCCCCTCAGCTTGCTAGGATCGCAGGGACGGGGACATGTGGACCACTTGCGCAGCTCCACATTTCAAATGGAAATTCCCTGAGCAATAGAACCTTAAGCTGTATGCAGGAAGCTGGCCCGGCAGCAGCTTTGTTGGGACTTTTTAGGGTTTCTGGCCGGCGTTGGCCCTGTAAATCTACACGTCATGGTGGCAACTCAAGGCAGGGCATTCTGCCCAAGTGGGGGCTGGCGACTAGCAAGCAATAACTCGATACCTCTCACCCATATTTCCATAAAAATATCTTCCTTGAAAGCCTGGCTAAAAGGTTATCTAGATGGGTCAGTGGTTTTGTGCTTGTGGGAAGGGTTTTCCCAAGGTTTGGGATTCCTCTGGCTTTTCAGCCAGTGGCTCAGAACACAGCAACTCTAAGCCAGTCAGAGAGCTACCTGTGGTAGCAAGTAAGAAGGTTAGGAAGCAGCTTTCATTGGGACGCATGGAGGTATCCCCTTGATTCTCCTGCTATTCCTATTTTCATTTATCCCCTTTAGGGATCGTCCCTAAGAAAGCCCCATATAATCCCCCTTATAATTTATCGCATCCCATAGGCACCTCAGTGAATGACTCTCTGGAATTGTTCCGTGAAATATGCATCTTTGGATCAGGCAGTTGAGCTTACCAACAAATTGGATGAGGGCCTGGTTGACATTATGCGATATTGAATTGGCTGTTAGGCTGCTGCCAGTTCACCCTCTAGATTATAAGTAGTTGGGCTTTAATTGGATGGTCCTTACATTTATAAGGCGATGCCAATATAAGGCGATGCCAATGGGTTGCGCTATAGGCTATGCAGCACTCAAGTCCTTTCTGGTTTGAACATTGCGAGTCAAGACTCGTTTAACTGGGGGTACCATTATTTGGATTATCTTACTGGCTGGTTCATGTGACATCAGCCTCTGCTAAGGCTTACTGTACGCCCCTTTTATTCCCTGAGGAGCTGGGTGTTCCCAGTGGATAGGTCAGTGGCTCCACTGCCCCTTTAACGTATTTGGGGGCTAGCTGGATACCGTTGCTCATACCTCTGCTTGCCTGTGGAAAAGCTGGTTGCCGTGAAGGATGTTATTCTTGTAATACTTCCTCTGATAGCAAATGTTGCTTTGTCAGATTCTATCATTGCTAGGTCAGTTTAAAAAATAAATAAATAAATAAAATAAAATTGGCATGCAGGGTGGTTGTTCCAGGCTGCCCCTTCCATTCCTGCTTGGCCAGGTGGTCTCTTCATCATCCTGTACAGTGGCCTTGTGCCTGGCAGGGCAAGGCAATCACATGTGACCTAACTTTTCTTGAGTTTTCCCCATTGTAGTGTCAGCGCACATCTGGACTGAGGAGTACAGGGACCGTCGGGTCTGTCTTGGTCTGATAACCAGGCAGTGTGAAGGTCCTGGCAAAATGGTCCTCATGCTTCGGCAGTCTCCACCCCCCTTTTATGTGCTTTCCAGCTGCACTGCTTAAGGTTTAATATTGCGTTTCTGCTCGTTTTATTACGGGATCATCTATTGTTTTCACTGTCACTATATCCCGTTTTCAGTTGGAGAGCTTCAGATCCTGGGCTCTGGACGCCCAGCTATAGCCGGATTTTCTGGAGCTCCTGTGGCGCTTTGGCAACAATTGATAATTTAGAGGAGGAGTAGCTTACATTTCCCCTTCTGCTTTCAGGTCTTATGAGGAGGCCTGGACTGATTTCTTAGAGTTTAGCTGGCAGTCCTCGGCCATTCAGAGGAACTTGCCTCCATTCTCTGAGCAGGACCTGCAGTAATTCGCCCACCTGCTGCAGATCGGATGCACTGTTAAAACTATCAGAATTCAGTCCGCTGCAATGTCTGCTGGAGTAAAGCTTTAATTTTTCAGAGACTCTCCTAAAAGTGTGTCGTGCGCAGGGTCTCAGAAGGTTGGTAAAGGCTCCAGCCTTCACAGGACTGCAGGCAGGAAGCCGGTCAATCTTGACCTATGCAGTATCCGCAACAAGTTAATATTTGTCTCCTGGTTCTAGTTCCAGACGAGACTTCTTTCAGTATTCAGTAATTTTGGTGTACTGAGGGTTGGGGAAATTGGAGCCAGCACGGGGCTGAGAGTTTGGAGGCTTATTGCCTCTGGATTTTTCCTTATCTGCTTTGGAGCTTGTCATAAGTGTCTGGAGCTCTAAGTCAGACCTAGTGGGCAGGGTTGCCATCATCGGGCTTCCAGTCACAGATAAGGTGGGCCCTTGCCCTGTTATTGTATACTGAAATATTTGGCTTTTCGTTCCCCTGGGGGCTGGCTCGATTCTAGAAGTTGCTGGTTCTCGTGGGTTGCTCCTTCGGGATATATGTGTTTCCCTTTTGGAGTTGAGACTTGTAGTGCGCAACTCCACAAACTGACCAGCTGGGTCGGGGGGAGGTTGTCCGCCTCCCAGTGACTGGGGAGGTGGGCCCGTTCCCGGTCAAGGATGCAAAGAAGTACTTGGCCTTGCGACCTCCTGAGGACAGCCCCCTACTCATGCAATAAAATGGTCACCCTTTGGCGCGACACCAGTTCACATAAGTCATACGTAAGGCCATCTCTGCTTGTGGGATCTCGGCCTCTGGTTTCGCTCCTCATTCCTTTCGCATAGGTGCAGCGACTATGGCAGCCCATTGGGGCTTCTCAGCCACCAGGATCAAGGATTTGGGGAGATGGAAATCGTATGCTTTCAAGGGTTATGTGCGAAACAAAATGCTGAGTTTGGTACTAATGCTTGTTGTTTCAACCCTTGTAGATCCCACGCTGGTCCACGTCTGGGTAGTGGGACACAGCATCGTTCATTGGGCTGGCAGCAGAGCGAGGCAGGCTGCAAGGGGAGCGTGTCTCGGCCTCCCACAGCACGTGCAAGTGTCATGGTTTTCCAGACGCGGAATGTCATGGGGAGAGTTTATGCTGCTGATTGGTCACCGGCTGCTCTCAGACCTCCCCACCCTGTGGCCATAGTGGTGCAGCTGGGAAAAAATGATGTGGCAACTATTGATTGCCTTGCTTTGCGCACCTCAATCCAAAAGGGATTTGGAGGCATTGGCAGCCTTATTACCTTCAGTGAGAATAATTTGGTCTCACTGGTTGCAGAGGCAAACCTGGCGCGGTGTTCCCGCCCGGGGGCCGCTGAAAGGGCCAGGAAGTGCATTAACTCTGCTGTTTGCGTGAAGGTATTGGAGCTGGGTGGTTTGGTGATTTCGCACCCAGACATTAATTTTAAGGCTGAGGCCCTTTACCGGGCAGATATAGTGCACCTCTCCGATTTGGGGAATGATGTTTGGCTGGATGTGGTGGCTACAAAATTGGGTTCCTGGTTGGGTTTGTGAGTGGTTGGCGGCGAGCGTTAGAGCTCTTGTGGCGGTTAGGCATTGGTTATAATATGCTGGTGTTGGAGGGGGCTGAACAGGCGGTGCCTGCCCCTCCTATTGCGATGAAGGGAATTCTGTTAAAGGAATCCTGGGGCTTGCCATGATTTCGTCCAATCCCTGTTATGGGACCAGGGCCGCCCAATCCCTGTTATGGGAATCCCTGTTATGGGACCAGGGCCGCCCAATCCCTGTTATGGGAATCCCTGTTATGGGACCAGGGCCGCTCAATCCCTGTTATGGGAATCCTTGTTATAGGACCGGGCAGGCAAGCTTTCGGGGAGCTGCTGGGGAGAGCGGCGTGGGTCCGACGCTTAGCTCAGGTGACCCCCCAATTTGACTTTCTCTTCTACTGGCTACCGATTGGACCTCGGGATGCCAGTTCTGTCCCAGGCGGGGGGACAGATAGTCATAACCAATGTCTAAACAACCACTCACTGATTTTGTATTTTAATAAAGTTGTGGCCAAAATAGTGCCCAAAAAACCAAAACTAAATTACGTGTTATGTGTGAAGTTATTTGAGGGGTGGCCTGGGGACCTACACGCGCAAAGCGTGTTCTCCAATAAATGAGAGCACGTGTTGCGGTGTGGGCCACCGGGCCAGGCCTCTTGTTGCCAGGCTGGTTAATAGTTATTGCCTGGCATCTGTGATTGGATAACCGGGTTGCTGGGGCAAATTGTTTGTTGCAAATTGAGTGGGTGGGACCATAGTCTTTAAATATTGGTGCACTCTGGTTTCTCTTTCTCTTTGCAGACTGCATCGGATCACCCGCCCACCCGCCCTCTTTTCCGGTTGACCTTGCTTTGCCTGTCATGGGGGTCGTCTGCCTTGGCGCAGGGGCCTAGTAGGAATTTTGCCATTTGGTGATTGGCTGTGCCATTTGGTTTTTGCCTACTACTCTGCAATTCGTCACAACTTGTAAGGTTGCGGTTAGGCATTGGTTATAATATGCTGGTGTTGGAGGGGGCTGAACAGGCGGTGCCTGCCCCTCCTATTGCGATGAAGGGAATTCTGTTAAAGGAATCCTGGGGCTTGCCATGATTTCGTCCAATCCCTGTTATGGGACCAGGGCCGCCCAATCCCTGTTATGGGAATCCCTGTTATGGGACCAGGGCCGCCCAATCCCTGTTATGGGAATCCCTGTTATGGGACCAGGGCCGCTCAATCCCTGTTATGGGAATCCTTGTTATAGGACCGGGCAGGCAAGCTTTCGGGGAGCTGCTGGGGAGAGCGGCGTGGGTCCGACGCTTAGCTCAGGTGACCCCCCAATTTGACTTTCTCTTCTACTGGCTACCGATTGGACCTCGGGATGCCAGTTCTGTCCCAGGCGGGGGGACAGATAGTCATAACCAATGTCTAAACAACCACTCACTGATTTTGTATTTTAATAAAGTTGTGGCCAAAATAGTGCCCAAAAAACCAAAACTAAATTACGTGTTATGTGTGAAGTTATTTGAGGGGTGGCCTGGGGACCTACACGCGCAAATTCCAGTTGCAGAGGAATTCCTTGGCTAGCCTAGGCAAAAAAAGGACCTGACCAAGCCAGGACCATCAAGAAACAATATAGGGCCACTGAGGGCCATTGGCAATGCAAGAGAACTGTCCTCCCCACTTGCCCTGAAGTGTGAACAGAGACTAGGAGTTTGGAAGGTTTCCAGAGATAGCAAGCAGCTAGGAGATAGCAAGTGGACTGGTTTTACCAAGTCACCAAGACTGTGGAAGAGTCAAAGAGTTGGTTCTGACCTCCAGCTAGAACACACAGACTTTTAGAATCCCCACAGGATGTTGAAGCAAACCTTTCTTTTTTGGTCCATAATGACCATTGAACTCTGGAAAATTGTATTGAAGTTGTTGTTGTTTATTATTATTATTCTCCTTTTGAAGATTCTTCTGCTTTGAAACTATCTGGTTGGCAGCAGCCTTTGGGTACTAGGCAGAAATCCAATGCAATAAAGGTGAAATGGATTGAATCATCTTGCAGAGACTTGACAGCAGAATAAGAGCTGACTTGAGTTATTCACAACTTCCAGACAATCCAAGACTTAATGCATTCTGAACACAGGCCTAAGCCTCTACTCTGAAAGATCTGCCTAGTGGCAAAGGTGCAGAACAAGATGCCACAAGCCTTGATCAGTAATAGCTTGATTGTGTGAAACAGTTCTCACATATAGTAGATCACAGCATGAGGAATGGGCTTTGTCACATAAGAAGTGCTTCAATATCCACCTAGGGCAAGGCTAGCCCAGTATTAAGTCAACCTGGTGTTATCCAGATATTTTGGACTATGATTTCTATCTGTCCCAGTCAGCACTCGCAGCCATTTTCTTATATGTGAGAGTGGAACTCATGCCAGTGTACTGGAAGAAGCAAAGATCACCAGTGTGGAAGCAATGATTCTTCAACATCAACTTTGTTGGACTGGTCATGTTGTGCAGATGCCTGATTATCGTCTTCCAAAGAAACTACTCTATTCCAAACTTAAAAATGGAAAGTGTAATGCTGGTGGTCAACAAAAGAGGTTTAAAGACTCTCTCAAGGCAAATCTTTTAAAAATGTGGTATAAACATCAACGATTGGGAAACACTGGCCTGTGAGTGCTCCATTTGGAGAACGGCCATTACCAAAGGTGTCATGGGCTTTGAAGACTCTCAAACTCAGGATGAAAAGGAGAAAAGTGCTAACAGGAAGGCACGCTTGGCAACCCTCACCATGATCAACTCTCACCTGGAAACCTATGTCCCCACTGTGGAAGGACGTGTGGATCCAGAATTGGCCTCCACAGTCACTTACGGACTCACTGTGAAGACTGTGTTCATGGAAGACAATCTTATTTGGCTATGAGTGATCGCCAAAGAAAGAAGAAGACTCAAGAATGTTATGGAGAAACCAGTCCTTCCTAGCCAGGTTTCAGCAGTAGACCACATTTGCCTAATGGCACTGCCAACTGCAGATTAGATGCTGAGACAACTCAGCTTGCACACCTTGTGAAAATTTCCCCTGAAAAAATTTATACTGTATTTCCCACTGTTTGCTTGGGCAGCTACAAGTTCTTGTGCCAAACTCCATCCTTTCTTGCCCAAATAGTTTGGACTTAGGCCACGTCTCTACTTTTCAATATTATGATCCATCTATCTTAATCCCAAAATGTAGTGTTTGCATATAAATATTTTTTGAGGAGTTTAAGCACAAGTAGAAATAATCTAAGTTTTAAAAAATCCTTCACTCAGTGAAGGAGGAAACTTGAAACACAGTTTTGCCATGGTCTGGCGCTGTACAGGGCATCATAAAAAATAAAACAGCATCATTTTTGCTTCCTAAAATGTGAAAGCTGGATTTCAGCTTTAAGACAGAAAGCTATGAATAACTGAGATATACTCAAAAGACTGGTTGACCTTATTTGAAGGAAGGCTATTGTGTGCTTTAAAATGTGTTTCTTCAAGGCATTTAATACTGCTGTTTAATTTAAGCCCTTTTCCAAATATGCTTGGGAGAGATTTGCTCAAAAAGGCGGCCTATAAATATTTTAAATAAATATGATAAGATTACACTTCTGTGCACCACTGGGCGCTTATTTTAGTACATTGCAATATTTTCTGTGGTCAGAGGATTTTATTGCTGTGCCCTACAGGAATCTGGTATCTCAATAGGACAGATTGGGGTGTCTACAGGCTTTTTAGCAAGCAGGTTGCCCCAAGAAGTACTACTTCCAATAAAAGTGTTTAAGACTGAGGTGTATGATTGCATTGCAAAATTCCTTGGCGAACTGCAAAATGTAATATTGGAATATTTCCCTGAGGAATTGTAAAGCAATGATTTCTGGCATCTTTTGAAATGAGATAAAGAAGCAACAGACACAATACAGGTTTTTCCAATTTAACCATCCATTCCTCTTGTGGTTTTCTTTTCTACAAGCTTTTTTTTTTTTTGCACTGAGAAATAAGCGTAGGCTACATGTTCCCGCGACATATTGTGTGTCACTAACAATAAATATTTGGCTCTTTGTTTTTTATATATATAAAAGGGGTGGGAGAGGGAACACTTTACTGTGTGTTTAAAAGCCAGTAAATTGAAAAGAATAAAAAAGGAAAATAAAGCAAAGAATGTCAGTAATTGCAACTGCTTACAACATGAAAATTCTGCAGAATAAACTGGTTTGCAAAGTTACTTCTTACAGCTGCCAAGTTGGGGGTTTTTTTAGACTCAAATGCAAAAAAAATAGGAAACAAGATGCATTTTACCACATGTCTGCATGTGAGCAGAAATCTGGGGATGAGGTGGAGTGAAAAGATTCTCGTAACTACTTGGTAAATAACCAGCACTTGATAAATCCACCTTGATTTAAACACCATAGGTAACAACAATTGCATATGAGTGAGAGAGTATATTGGTGCAGGAAGGAGATAACATTCTGCCCCTCTTCTGCAGTCGCCATGATTACTACAGACTGCTGGTACCATCAAGGGATAAAAATTTCCAAGTGATTTGCCCCACCTCACTGAATCATAGAATTGTAGAGCTGGAAGGGACACTGAGGGGGATCTGGTCCAACCCCCTGTGATGCAGGAAGTAAAGCATCTATGACAGATGACCATCCAACCTCTGCTTCAAAACCTCCAAGGAAGAAGAGAGACAGTGTGGTGTAGTGGTTAAGAGTGGTAGACTCGTAATCTGGTGAACCGGGTTCGCTTCCCCGCTCCTCCACATGCAGCTGCTGGGTGACCTTGGGCTAGTCACACTTCTCTGAAGTCTCTCAGCCTCACTCACCTCACAGAGTGTCTGTTGTGGGGGAGGAAGGGAAAGGAGAATGTTAGCCACTTTGAGACTCCTTTGGGTTGTGATAAAGCGGGATATCAAATCCAAACTCCTCCTCCTCCTCCTCCTCCTCCTCCTCTTCCTCTTCCTCCTCCTCCTCCTCCTCCTCCTCCTCCTCCTCCTCCTCCTCCTCTTCTTCTTCTTCTTCTTCTGGGAGACCGTTCCACTGTTGATCAGCTCTTACTGTCAGAAAGTATTTCCTGAAGTTTAGCTGGAATCTCATTTCTTGTCATTTGAGTCCATTGGTTCAGGTCCTACCCTCCAAAGAAGGAGAAAACAAAGCTCGCTCCATCTGCCACATGACGGCCCTTTAGATATTTGAAGATGGCTGTTGCATCTCCTCTCCATCTCCTCTTATTGAGGCTAAGCATGCACAACTTCCTCAACCATTCCTCATGAGGCTTGGTTTCCAGACCCATCGATCATCTTGATTGTCCTCCTTTGCACATGAGGACCCTTATAAGGAGAAGCTGTTACTCTCCGGCTCTCTCTGGCATTTTTGTGGGGTTTGTTCGTACTTGATTTTGTGAGACACTTTGCAGCATGCAAATAAACAGTAACGCAACAAAGCATACAAATGAAGTAGGCTGCTGATAGAAGAATGGAGCACTTTTAGGTTTTTTTTGCTTTTTTTCAAGACTCTGTGGTGCTGACCTTTAAAGCCCTAAACGGCCTCGGTCCAGTATATCTGAAGGAGCATCTCCACCCCCATCATTCTGCCTGGACACTGAGGTCCAGCTCCGAGGGCCTTCTGGCGGTTCCCTCACTGCGAGAGGCCAAGTTACAGGGAACCAGGCAGAGGGCCTTCTCGGTAGTGGCGCCCGCCCTGTGGAACGCCCTCCCATCAGATGTCAAAGCGATAAACTACCTGACATTCAGAAGACATCTGAAGGCAGCCCTGTTCAGGGAAGTTTTTAATATGTGACATTTTAGTGTATTTTTCATCTTTGTTGGAAGCCGCCCAGAATGGCTGGGGAAATTATTATTATTATTATTACTCTGGCCAGTGATCACTTGAGTTTACCAAACACAAGAGTGGCAACTCCCATCAGCCCAACAACTTCAGGAGAGCACTGTGTTGGATACCTCTGGTGTAAGCACTGTACCAACAAGAGCAACAGTACTATTTCCATTCATGGAAATTAGGTTGATTGTCAAATTTTGTTAACAGAACTTTTTGATCTCGTTCATCAGACTTCACAAGACTATCCAATTACTTCTGGCTGTACTGGGGCGGGGGGAGACACTTGCTGCAATTTTAATTAGTAAGATGAATACATCAGCAGCAGCAATTTAAATTACAGCGAAAGTATACTCTACACAAATAGTTTCTTATTAAATTTAAATACCCTGTTAGGTTTGTTATTTTTTCATGTTACTACTGTTCTGTTAGAGATCAAAGGCACTATTTTCACTTCCTCTTTTTTTAGATCAAAACATAACAGAAATTGAAATTTTCGTTACCAATTCATGTTTTAGATTTAGGCGTTGACTTTTTTCTTTAACAGGAATCAGAGTTCGGGGTTTTTTTTCTTGACTAATATTTTTCCCTAAGGCAATTAAAACATTTCATTAGGTAGGGAACCAATAAAGGTTTCCTCTAGAGAGAAAGCAAGGTGGGAAAATAAAAGATGTGATTGTTTTCTATAGCATCGAGAACTACTAATGAGGGTGTGTGCTTTTTCAATCAGCTATCATTCAAAATATTAATAATTAGGCAAGATCCTACCAGGTGTTTAGGTATTAGGAAATCACAGTAAATCTATTCTACACAGTACAAAATACATTATAGGACTGGGAACTCCACAGTTACAGATGGCAAGTTCTATTTTTAAATACTCCATCATGTTTATTATTATTATTATTATTAATTATTATTATTATTATTATTATTATTAATATTAACAATAGGAATAAAATCCTGCATGTAGGACATTTGGGTGAAAATTATGCCAAAACTCTGATACAATACAGAAATGAGTTTTGTTTTATTGGTTTTTCCCTTAAGGAAGCATTTAAAAATCACATACATTTACACCTTCAGTCTGAAATACTAAGTAAAAGGTAAAGTAATTCGGACGGTTAAGTCTGGTCAAAGGTGACTATGGGGTGCAGCGCTCATCTCGCTTTCAGGCCGAGGGAGCTGGTGTTTGTCCACAGACAGCTTTCTGGGTCATGTAGCCAGCATGACTAAACCGCTTCTGGTGCAAAGGAACACCGTGACAGAAACCAGAGCACATGGAAACGCCGTTTACCTTCCTGCCGCAGTGGTACCTATTTATCTACTTGCACTGGCATGCGTTTGAATGGCTAGGTTGGCAGAAGCTGGGACTGAGCAACGGGAGCTCACTCCGTCACGGGGATTCGAACTGCCGACCTTCTAATCATCTTTATCCGCAAATCAGTTAAGCCAGAGCTGAGTTTGACTGGGTCTGTCATTCATTGCTTATCTGCTCTGGCTTCATTGCTTTATTTTAAACTTCTTATAAAAATGCCTGTTCCTTGCCCTGATATCATGTTCACCTCCTGCTCTACCTCCGAAGGCAAGTCGAACATAGAGAGCTGCTGTTTAATATGATTAACTGGCTGTCATTTTCCACTGAAGTAGGAGATGAAAATCATTCTCGTTTTCCAGGTATTAGCAGCCACAATTATTGCTTCTGGATAAACAAGCATAACTATTCCCTGAAGATAATAAAATTAACGGTTAGCATCTCATAATAGTCATTCCAGCAAGCTTGCCTTGTTCTGCAGAGCTGCTGCAAAGGTAAATTGATCTTTCTAAAGCATTTTGCAAATGCCCTATCGAGTGTTAGCTATAATGTATTGGAACATTTAAATGTTATTTGGTAGAGCTCACAGGTGCACTGGGGCATATCCCCAGTTTCTGGGTTCTGGAGCATGTGACGCAATAATGAACATCTTGCCTTTCAGCATGAATACACTATCTCTTGTACACTGTTGAAAAGCTACAACCAGCTTCCATACAAGCAGTGGCGTAGCGTGGGGGGTGCAGAGGGGGCCAGCCACACCAGTCGCAACATCTGGGGGGGGCGCGCTCGCACTCACAGCTCTCTGCCCCTACCTGGCTCACTCACTCTCTCTCACTGCAGTGCTGGCTGTGCGAATCCGATCCGAGCCGCCGGGTCGCCGCCCACTGTGGAGGGGAGGGTGCCAGGCGTGCGGTGCAGTGCAGAGAGAGAGCGAGGGACTATCTGGGGGAGGGACAGTGCAGCGGGGGGGGGGGCGCAAATTACTTGCCTTGCCCCAGGTGCTGACAACCCACGCTACGCCACTGCATACAAGTAGGATTAGTGAAAAAGGCAGAGGATGTTTCTTGAACATATGCCTTTTGATGAGTCAGAGACTAGTAGCCTATTTAGGGCAGCACTGCCTGCTCTGAGTGGCTTGATGTACAAAAGGAATCAGGAATCTCTGGCCCCCCAGGAACCTCTCAACTCCATCTCCCATCATCCCTTCTGGCTGAGGGTGAAATTGTGCAGGCCCCAAATATTGTAGAGCACCATTCTGCGAGTTTCAGAAAGCTTCAGGGTAGTATTTTATGTGGGTTTACTTTAGAATTATCTGACTCATTACACAGAATAGAACATTTTTTTGTTTTGTTTTATGTTTTACAGTGGTACCTTGGGTTAAGAACTTAATTCGTTCCGGAGGTCTGTTCTTAACCTGAAACTGTTCTTAACCTGAAGCACCACTTTAGCTAATGGGGCCTCCCACTGCTGCCGTGCCGCCGCTGCACGATTTCTGTTCTCAACCTGAAGCAAAGTTCTTAACCCAAGGTACTATTTGTGGATTAGCGGAGTCTGTAACCTGAAGCGTCTGTAACCCTAAGCGTCTTTAACCTGAGGTACCACTGTATTTGAAAACAGCATTGAGAGCGCTCCTTGTTGTGTAAGGCAGTATAAAAAACAATTAATAGACAGAGTCATCAGTTAGAGGATCTCAGTGGGTGGACATTAAGGGTGATTTGACCATACGTTGACACACATCTATCCACAGAGGGAGCAAAGGCTTTTGCATGCCAATCTTGACACCTCAGTCCTAGACATTTGCACACTGGCAGATAACAGCAACAACCGGGAGAAAGAAAGACATGACATCTTACAAGGGCAGGAAGAAACACCACGGACAGAATAATTGCCACGTACAGGAAGAACAAGGATATAGCTGTTAGAATTCCTGATCTATGATTGCAGTCATGGGATTTTTGTCTTTCACATGACAGTATATGTTTTGACTCCACAGAGTGGGATGTGACGGATGTTTGTGTTACTGTGTTCCGTGAAGTGGGACTATTGTCCTTTGTTCTTTTTCTCTTTGCTGTCTGATGCTAGAGAGAGATGGAGCCATGTTGCAGTGTTCTGTGTGTGTTTATATGTAAATAAAGTAGATTAGCCAAAATGCTGAGCTGCTGAGGTCTGTCACGCAAGTTGCGAAAACTCTGCAGATCCCTAAGTGTGCCAGTGTCGGTTGGCATCGGTCGCTGTGATGTTCGGGCAGAAGAAAGCTTATGAAGCTCCCAAATGATCGACCAGGAGGGAGGGAACATTCCAGTTGGGCATGTGTCTCTGCCAGGGTCCTACTTGAGTGTAGGCTGAACTCCTGACAATAGCTTGAGTTCCTCACTTGTAGTTTTAGAAATCGTTTAATGTGTCAACACAAATAGAAGATATTAATATTGCAGAAACTTTGCAAATAATATTGCAGAAATAAAGGAAATAATCAAGCCATCAATTCTAGCACGTGGGGGGCCACCTTACCTAAATTGTATAATTTGGTACTTGAACTATTGCTATTAATAATTGTATTATAAATTGGTATTGTTCTAATGAGGCTATTGTTTGTTGTTTAGTCATTTAGTCGTGTCTGACTCTTCGTGACCCTATGGACCAGAGCACGCCAGGCACTCCTGTCTTTGTCCTTGGAGTTTTCTTGGCAGGGATACTGGAGTGGCTTGCCGGTTCCTGCTCCAGGTGGATCACGTTTGGTCAAAACTCTCCATTGTGACCTGTCCATCTTGGGTGGCCCTGCACGGCATAGCTCATAGCTTCTCTGAGTTATTCAAGCCCCTTCGCCACAGCAAAGCAGTAATCCATGAAGGGGAATGAGGCTATTATTGGATTGTAATTGAAAACTAACAAAAATATTTTTTTTAAAAAAAGACATTTGCACATTGAGTTAGAAGATCTGAAGTGAGATTGTAAGCACATTCAGTTGAACACCTATATATTGGTCTGGATCACACCACACTAAGCCAAACCTATGACTTAGCATGAAGTGGATATGTTGGCTCCGAGAGAGGAGATCACAGCTGTTTTTTCTTCTTCTCCCTGGTCACTTGGCTCCTGTACAGCACTGAACTAAGCCATGGCTTGACTTAGTGTGCCATTTACACTCAGTTTCATGGCTTACTTCTCTCCCGACCAACCATGAGCTATAACCAAAGTTTATACAAGAATTGATGGCTTGCGGTTTGTCCAGGAAAGTAAAACCATGCGTTCTGACAACAAGCTTTACCAAGCCATGACTTAGCTCATGGTGGCACAGGAGCAGAATGACTGGGGAGGAGCAAAGCAGCCACAATCTCCTATATGAAAGCCCACTCACTCACGCATCAGAAGTGAACCATGGTTTGGCTTAGCCTGACATGCAAACCAGGCCATGGTCAACCCGGACATCTGATTGTTTTCACTCAATGGTAAGGAAACAGGGCAATGCATACAGCCTCAGGGTCACGTCATGGAAAGAATTTCACAAGGAAAGAAGGCTGCATTTATTCACAGACCAAAACTAGAGTGGAAAATCCCTTGCAGTTCTTCTAGCTGTCCTCATTGGATCAGTTGTGTATCTTACTAGATTAGCAGTGTATCAAAAGTAAATGTAGAACAAGAGGTCAGTTCTAGGGTGGTAATAAAATGTGTTCTATGTGGGTTGGGCTTCACAAACGTCAGATAAACGTAACTGTCAGAGCTGGCTCCTGGTCCCAGCTCACAAAGGACCAACGCTAGCCGGTAGTAAAGTATCAAAGTCTTTATTGAAGAGTAGTTTCCATTTCCAAGCCTCAGCGCCCCAGCTCTACGTCTAGAGTCTAGACCGGCGAAGCTCCCTCTGAATCCCCACCCCCTGTACACCAGTTTAAGACTCTAGCCTTACTCCACCTCTTCCGTCTCTCCTTTCTCCTCTGGGTCCTGCTACCCCCCGGGGTCCCTTCCTTCCTGGATTCTTCCGACGCCGACGTGGACCCCCCTGACTCCTCCCTCTCTCTACGGCGGGCTTTAGGACCTGGCTCCCTATCCGGGCTGCCAACTGCTGCACCCTCCTGTACATTTGAACTTGGCGCGCGCGCGCAGCCTTCCACCTTCCTCTCGACCGTTTCCTCGCTCTCCGATGGAGGCGTGGCCACTCCTGCCTCATGTCCTCCCGCTGGCAGCGCGCTGCCTGATCCCGATGCCTGGGACTCCTCCCCTCTACTGCACTCTGGTGTGGACGCTGGTCCGGATTTCCAACTGCTGCTCTCTGAGTCCCCCCTGGCCCCTTCTTCCTGGGGTTTCCCCCTAGGCACCCCCCTTGCTCTGACCATGGGGGCCTCTTTCTGTGAATCTTCCGATTCACTGGAAAGACTCAGAGACCTCGGACCGCTGTCATCGCTGACATTTCCTTCGGACTCCTCCCCTTCGCTCTCCATTTCCTCCCTCTCCTGTGCCTCTGCTCCTGAACCCCTGACAGTAACACACATACATGTTCAACACTTGGTGGATTATGAGAGACCCAACACCACAGACATTTCATATCACCTCAGATGCACCACACACTGAGTCCACTCTGGCATTCAATTGCACGTTGCCATGTGTTGAGCGTTTAGGTGAGGTGCCAGAATGCACAAAGCCAGAATAGGAAGAATCACCACCGTCATGTACAGAATTTCATACATCTTCAGCATGTTTGAGTTTCCACTTCAGCCAATTTTGCTCTGTCTTCTTCATGCTAGGGCTAAAATTAGCTTTTGCCTTCTGCCTTGGACTCCTGCAGGCGAAAACAAAGCAGAGAAAGAAATCTGGAGCATCTAATTATAGACACAATATGGTGAATCCCAAAGGCTGCTCCATCCCCCAAACCCCTTGAAATGAGCCTACAACAAGGGGGCCATATGTGTATGCAGTCTTCAGAATGGCACAGATATAGATAGATACATATACAGTTGTACCTCGGGTTAAGTGCTTAATTCGTTCTGGAGGCCCGTTCTTAACCTGAAACTGTTCTTAACCTGAAGCACCACTTTAGCTAATGGGGCCTCCTGCTGCCACTGCGCTGCCAGAGCATGATTTCTGTTCTCATCCTGAAGTAAAGTTCTTAACCCAAGGTAATATTTCTGGGTTAGCGGAGTCTGTAACCTGAAGCGTATGTAACCCGAGGTACCACTGTATAGATAATTGGTTACACTTAAAATACACCTGCGAATGTGGTTTCTCTTTTTCAGAAATTGATAAGTACAGCCACCTGCTATGCCTTTGGGCTTTAATCCTTTTTAATCTGGGAAATGCTCCCCCACACAGAGAGATATACACAAATGTACCCTTCTGCACATTTACCTCAAGATAGTACACTGTGTAGTACACTTGCATTACAGATTGTAGAAAATGTGATGGTGGGAAAACTCAACATGAAGGGTGGGGGGACATTGTGTGTAGCCAATGTTAGTAAGGCTGAGATAACGCATGCAAATTTTGAGGGTGGCAAATCTGAAGAAGGATCAGTGACTGAATATCTCCCAGCCGGAGGGAAGGGAGAAAGAGAGCCTGGTAATGTAAGCAAACAGTGACCATCTGGCTATAGAGATTGCTCAGCCACCTCTGTGTCAGAATCAGGTGAGAGTGCCAAATAAGGCAAGGTTTTCATGTTCGCGAAGGGGAAACCAACTGCAAGAATTTCAGGGGGGAGCATACGCTGCCTCTATCGTGAAGGCAAGCTGCCTCAAATGTGCAGGAACGCCTGGAATCAGGGCTGGATAACTCACAGCCAGCAAAAGCAAATGAAACCTATCAGCTTTCTACTGCGAGCTGTCGGGCGTGTGACAACCTTCCTCTCCACTCTCTACAGTCCTTGTAGGACATCTGTCAAGCCCCTGCTGGACCGCCATACATAGCTGCTGGGCTGAATTCAAGCTTAGGTAACAAGTTGGGCAGGATGAACAGTATCATTAGGGTAGCTGGCCATGAACACATCTGACACAGCCCATTTAGCTGCTTCAGGTTTAGACGAAGCGCCTCCTGTTTGTTTCTTTGCCCAATTCAGAGTGCAGCTTATCTTCTTTCAAGCTCTAAAAAGTGCAAGTTCAGGACCACCTCTGCCCACATAAATTTGCCCACATGCTGAGATCATCTGATGAGCTTCTATGTGCCTCACTGCCCTCTGTGTTACAATTTTCTTTTCGGCATTTCCCTTCCAACAAGCTTTCGATTCTCCTGCTGCTTATGGATTATTTTGGTGTAGGGGATGCGGATGGTGTTGTGGTTTAAACTAGAGTCTTAAGGTTGTACAATACATATTTCGTGGTAATATTCTGCTGTCTGCTCTTCCCTTCTTATAATAATTTCCCAGGCAGCACCAGATATGGCTGTACTGGACTCCAAGGCATATGGCACACTATGGCCTCAACCTGACACCCAGTGAGTGTAGTGGTTAGAATGTCAGATTAAGACTTGGGAGGCCAAGATTCAAATCCCCACTCAGATACGAAGTTCAGCTTGGCCAGTCACTTCCTCCCAGCCTAACCTACCTCCTATGGTTGTTACTGTTGGGGGATGCGGGTGGCGCTGTGGTCTAAACCACTGAGCCTCTTGGGCTTGCTGATCAGAAGGTCGGCGGTTTGAATCCCCACAATGGGGTGAGCTCCCGTTGCTCTGCCCCAGCTCCTGTCAACCTAGCAGGAGCCAGTGCAAGTAGATAAATAGGTACCGCTGAGGCCGGAAGGTAAACAGAGTTTCCGTGCACTCTGGTTTCCGTCAAATGTTCCGACGTGCCAGAAGTGGTTTAGACATGTTGGCCACATGACCTGGAAAACTTTCTGTGGACAAACGCCGACTCCCTCGGCCTGAAAGCGAGATGAGCACCGCAATCTCATAGTCTCCTTTGACTGGACTTAATCATCCAGCGGTCCTTTACCTTTACCTATTTTGGTCTGGGCAGGGAGGTGTTTTAGTTTGGCCTCTCTACATTATTTTGATGGTGTTAGCATGCTATTTTGTGTGCTGAGTTTTCAATGTTCTGAGTGAAATTTTAACCATGGCTGATTGTTGTCAGTGTGTGTGTGTGTGTGTATGTGTGTGTTTGCTGTGTCCTTCTTTATATGCTTTGGGCATCTCCATCCAGAAAGGGAAACGGTTAATAAGAAATAAAATGACTCCTTAATGTCAATCAATATGCTTCTCTGTGTTGTCGCATGACTGCTATTGGAAAGGATTGGGATTGTAGTTCCTCAATAAGAGGGGAGAGGAGCTGCTTGCCTTGGGCTGATCAAATCCCAGAGCAATACAGAGAAGGCAACGAAAAGGGTGGGACAGATGCTTCCCCACCCCCAAAACAAGCTTCTGCAAAAAATATGATGTCATTCTGGCTTGACATGCGAGTTCATGGGAGATGAAGCATCTCCAGGGACCCCCAACCCCCTCCTCTCAGGAGATGGAATCTGGTGCAACAGAATAACAGATGGCTCTGGGACCTCAAGATTAGCCAGAAGTGACTGTATTGGATTAAATTGAAGAGCACGCATCCTTGTGACATGAAAAATCAACACTCTCGTTCAGCAGCCTTTTCTTTGCTGCTCTTGTCCCCCAGCATATGGTTGGTGACCAAAAATAAATAAATACATCCACAGAAATCCAGACAATTCCCTCATTAACTCCTAGCTGTGAAGGAGAAAGATGATTTTTCAGGATGTGCCTGCACATCTCCTTCCTTCAGACAACGGTTTTGGCTCTCGCTCTCTCCAGTTATATTTGATACCATGTCATACATGCCACCTTGTCGCCTCTGCCACCCCAGCAACAGCAAAAACCCTGACCTGCTGAGGGAAGCCATCTCCTAGGTTTTTAACAGCTTGTGTGGCAAGGAAGAAGTTCAGCAGGCACAGCTGCTTTTGTAAGGATGCTTTGGTGAGACAATAAAGCACGCCTGCCAATCAACTCACTGCTATGCAGATAATAAAAGCATTGTGTTTCCTTTGGGTGTGGAGCTGGCTTACCTACAGGGATGCTGCTCAAATTCACTGCTGCAAGGAAGAGAACATGGCAGCCAAGATCAAATAACAACTTGGGAATTTCCTTGGTACCATCAAACTCTGAGGGGTGAGGAAGGCTACCAACCCCAGACCATATCTGGTCCACTACACATCCCTGCCTCACTTCCTTGCCCCGCATCCCTCAAACCTCTCCTGTTGCAACCAAGCAAGTTACTGGAGGAGGAACAGAGGGGGTGATTGCTGTGTGTCCTGCTGAAAAGAGGGAAAAGTGGAGCCTTTCCCTCCCTGATCAATACAGAAATCAAGCAGCAAGAGAGAGAAGCAGAGAGAGGGAGAGAGAAAAGGGGGAAGACAGAAGGAAATGAATGGTGCCACTCATTTTTTTGTTTTGGCTCCACCTATAACAGGCTTTTAGGGACGTGGGTGGCGCTGTGGGTTAAACCACAGAGCCTAGGACTTGCCAATCAGAAGGTCAGTAGTTCAAATCCCCTTGATGGGGTGAGCTCCCGTTGCTCGGTCCCTGCTCCTGTCAACCTAGCAGTTCAAAAGCACACAGTGCAAGTAGATAAATAGGTACCACTCCAGTGGGAAGGTAAACGGTGTTTCTGTGCGCTGCTCTGGTTTGCCAGAAGTGGCTTAGTCATGCTGACCACATGATCAGGAAGCTGTACGCCAGCTCCCTCGGCCAATAAAGCGAGATCAGCACTGCAACCCCAGAGCTGGTCGCGAATCGACCTAATGGTCAGGGGTCCCTTTACTATAACAGGCTTTTGGCCTCCACCCCACCACACTGCTGTCTTTAGTTTACCACTGATCCAGCTCAACCATTAGGTGTGGTGAGACCATTGCTTCATGCAGCAGAAGCCCCTGTGGCAGCAGCAGCATTGGAGTGCACAAGATCTCATTTGATTGCGGGTGAGATCTCACCGGTGGCAGGGCAGGCGGTGCAAGAGGTGGCAACAGTGGTGGCAGGGGAAAACAGGACACATCTGCCCTAGATGTGTGGTCCTGATAGATTAATCCCAAAGGTATGTGGAACCTGACATAAAAAGGAAGGCTCCCATCTCTGCTCTAGGGTGATCGAAAAACAGAACTCATGGCAATGGTCTAGCTTGGTTTTGAAAGATTCCTATTACTTCTGTGAGAAAGACTTAATGGTCTGCAAGCTGGAACACAGTCAAATGGGAGAAAAGTTATGTCCTTCACAGTGGAGTAATTCAACTTACCGTAGTATGCATTTAAATGTCCACTTACTTAATTCACACTTTCCAAAATCACACATGAACCAAAATACAGTCCTTCTTCAAAATTCACCCTTCTCCAGATGTGGTAATTCTGTGTTCTAGCCATGTGGTGGGTTTAAAAATGCACATACTAGGATAAGTGTGCATAGAAATGCATATATGTGTATTTTTAAAAAATACAAAAATGCATTATGTCGGGAGAAACTGCTTTGCAAAAATGTGTGCATTGAGAAGAAAATCCATGATAAATGCTGAAGAATTTTCACGAGAGCTTTAAAAAATTGCACAAACTGATGTAGGGAATTGATGTTGAAACTGGAAAAATGGGAAACCAAGAGAAACTGCAATTGACATATCCCTCCACCTGAGTGCATCCCATTTAGCAGAATGGTTGCCCTTTGCTCCTATGAATAAAAGCACTGCATCGGGGGACAGTGTTGCGGGAGGAGCAAAGCATATTCATCTCCCCTGACAGAGGGTGGCCTAGCCTCTACTGACAGAGACAGAGATGCAATGTATCTTTGTGCATAGAGAGTATAGAGCTCAGCTCTGCTGCTAGCAGTTGAGCTAACAATGGTGGTGCCGAGAGAGACTTCCTAGCTGCGGGCACCACTTAAGTTTGACAGGCCAGGTCTTGTAGCGTATTTTTGGCCAACTTAAGGGTTAAGCAAGCTGCAGTATGTGGTCTTGAATTTGGGGCTGCGAATCTGGCTACAATTCCCAGACACAGAGCAGGAAAAGATGGCTACCTTGAGCACATATAAAGGAGCTGGTTGCCCTAGCAACTGTGTTCAATGAACAAAAGTGTGGTTGACAGGTTAGCATACATATTGCTTCTCAAGAACTTAAGAGAGCAGATTTCCACACAGACCAAAATGCTATCACAAGGTATTGAACAGGCAAGAAACCTTGTTTCTTTGTTTTAAAAAAATGAAACCATAGTGGGCATGAGCATGATGAACTGTATCTGTTTTATATTGTGTGCATTCATGTCCTGCAGGCTGTCATTTACACAGAGAATGAGTTAGGCGCTAAACACCAGAACAACTGCACAAATACATTCATTCATGAGAGCTTCTCAAAGATAACGTAACCAGGGTTGATGGGCTCCTATCAGGCTTACTGTCGTGCTTGCTCTGAGCTTCTGCCCTATAGAAAGAAATCCTCTTGAATTCAAGTCTTAAGAACACAAGGTCATTAAAAGCCTCCTTGAGTCCAGCATCTGCGGCCAACCAGATGCCTATGGGAAACTTCATAGCATGGTAAAGGTAAAAAGGGTAAAGGACCCCTGGATGGTTAAATCCAGTCAAAGGAGACTATGGGGTTGTGGCGCTTATATCGCTTACAATACAGAAATGAGTTTTGTTTTATCGGTTTTTCCCTTAAGGAAGCATTTAAACATCACATACGTTTACACTTTCAAACGGAAATATTAGATAAAAGGTAAAGGAATTTGAACGGTTAAGTCCAGTCAAAGGCAACTATGGGGTGTGGTGCTCATCTCGCTTTCAGACAGAGGGAGCTGGCATTTGTCCACAGACAGCTTTCTGGGTCATGTGGCTGACATTTAGCCACTTCTGGTGCAACGGAACACCGTGACGCAACCCCAGAGTTGTTCGCGACTGGACTGAACTGTCATGGTTCCTTTACCTTTTTATAAACAGAGACAGCTCCCCCCCCCTCAGCTGATAAGGAAGCCCTATCCACAGTAGTAGATAACTTGATGAACAGATATGTGTATGAAGACACCTGAAGGAAGGTAAGACAAATATGCAGGCATTCTGAAGGCGTTTTCAGGCTGGAGTTGAAAAAAGTATTAGCCTGTGCTGCAACATGATGTATAAGCACAACTTTATATACGGCTCCCTTGAGTACATTAGTCCAGAGATATTAATAATGCAGCCTACGAGTTCCACCTGCATCACACACTACTTTGCTGACCATGTGATTTGACGCATGAATCAGTATTTCATTGTTTTTGGCTTCACCACTGAAAGTAGCTGAAAAATAATGTTTAAGTGCAAAATGCAAAAACAGTAAGAGTCCATAGGATAGTATAATTTATAATGTGCACATACACACTTAGATTTTTGCAGCAAGAGGTCTACATTAGAAATAGTCTTGCGAGTTCTGCAAGATGTAGCAGTAAGAAGCTTACTCACACTTCTATTTCATATTTCCCCCCCAGTTCTATACTAAATGTGCAAGATAGACAAACAGAGAGATAGACATGGGGGAAAGTCTTTTGGGGAGGTTGAAGTTTGGCCTAACATATTAGATTGGTGGGGAGGTGGAGATTGAGTTTATTACACTCTTTTCCTAAACATATTTTCTCTGATGTGAATCATAGAATTGGTTTTTTTTAAAAAAAAAAAAATTTAATCATTTTTTCAATACAAACAACAACCGTAAAAAGACACATACAACAAAAACCATAATGACACTAATAACACAATTTGACAATTCAGATTTGAATACACTGATATACCTATGACTACACCTTTTTAACAATATTTTCCCACCTCTCTCTCCTCCCCTTACTTCCCACCACTATCCGCCTTATCACTTAAATGTTCCTTCCAGATTTCTTCATATTTATCCATTCTTAATTTGTGTCGACATGCAATTCGTTCGTATGTAGCTAATCTGTCCATATTATCAATCCATGTGCTCAATGGAATCTTTTTGCAGCTCTTCCAATTCATCAAAACAAGTTTTTTTTCCTTCTAATATAGCACGGTACATCCATTATTATTTTTTTACCGCTTGTAATCTCCCACATTTCCGGAATATAATTTAGAATTCAATTCAATTCCCCCAAGTAACAATTTCTTTTTATTACTCTTGCTATAAATATCCTCACCTCACACCAAAATGATCTTATCATCGGGCACCATAGAATTCTTGGGTTTGAAGGGCCTCATTGAGTCATCTAGTCCAACCCCCTGCAATGCAGTAATCTCAGCTAGTTATCAATTGGTATGCTTAGGGTTGCAGCCTTCTTCAAATTCCCTTTTTATAATTCAGTTATTTTTTGGAAGAAAAGTGCATTCCCTTCACATATTGCTCCCTGAGGCAAAAGGACAAGTTGGCATCTCCCCCCGATTCCACATACAGAAGCTGACTTATTTGGTTCTTACTTCAGCACTGGGGACAGCTTCATCTACTTCTTCATTCTGTCTAATGGTAGGATTGGCCCTGTTTCTTCAAGTGATCACAGCAACTCAGAAATGGAGAGGACAGACTGAGCAGGGGTGTTTCTTGGACTCTAGCTCCAGTCAGCCCCACACAACATGGCCAATGATCAGGAAAGATGGAGTTTGGATATGATATCCCGCTTTATCACTACCTGAAGGAGTCTCAAAGCAGCTAACATTCTCCTTTCCCTTCCTCCCCCACAACAAACACTCTGTGAGGTGAGTGGGGCTGAGAGACTTCAGGTCACCCAGCAGCTGCATGTGGAGGAGCGGAGACGCGAACCCAGTTTACCAGATTACGAGTCTACTGTTCTTAACCACTACACCACACTGGTTCTTCAGGTTCCCCACCCCTGAAACAGAGTGAGCTACTTGTTCCTCTTCACCTCTCTCTGGTGCCACCTATGTGAATCTGAAATGACCAACGCCTCCTGGTCCATCCTCAAAGAATCAACAGCTAGAGATATGTGTTGCTCCGTTAAAAAGCCCTAATATATGACCCTCTGTTTTTAATTCCATTGGCATTAAGTCTTAAAGCTTCTCCTGAGCTATTGCACCGCAGGCTACAGGTATGGGTTTGACGTTGAATGTTCCTCTATAAAAATATACAATTCCTTGCAGCTAGAAAAATCATGTGACAAAGAGAAGGTTAATCCAAGCCATTTAATACAACCTGTTCATTTTCTGCATATAGAGAAGCTTTCCATGATATAGCATTTGAATACACAACTGCCGATCTACAGACCAAAGTAGTTCGATCCAGGAAAATCTTTTAACACTTGGTTCTTCTGCAATATATAAACTAGATATATATTGCCCCCGCTTCCCCTCTTAGTGAAGGCATCGCATAAAATGTATGCCAAGTTCCCCGTTGCATTGTTTCTAGTTTCCTCTCTTCCTACCTCATAGTTCCCCATAATGGCAATTGAAGAAGCTCATAACTACTCATCCCGGTTTTCTCTTTTTGCCAGATGATATATCAAGAGAGATTGTTCTATTTATGGGGCTGGGCATGTTCAGTAAATAGACCCATAGGGACTAGCTGTAGGAAGAAGCAGACAAGCAGTCTACAGTAATGGATATTATGTTTGCTAACTATATATGTACAAAGCTCAAGTACCGTAAAATTGGGGGGAAACAAATTGCTTCTCACCACACTACATATAAATTCTACATTAACCTAAAAGTAACTGGAGACATGAGTAAAGATGCAAAATAAATTGCAATGCAAAGCTTGTCAGTGCCACCATGCCAACCAGCAGAGACCAGTTCAGCATGCAAAGTTCCATGGGTATTAGTGGAAATTACAAATGATAATGGTGCTTTCCTTTTTGAAGAGGTGGCTTTAGGGCCACTGCTAAATACCCTTCCTTGAACTGAATGGATTATCCTAACTACAAGTAAAAAAAAAATCCTAATAATTAAATGTAAACAGGACTGCAAGTGCCTCTAATGACACACAGAGAGAGGCCAGCAGTGGTCTCCAGTTGTCATTGGATAATCTGCTCAGATGTTAAGAGAGAGCAGTTAGGGCATAGCTGCCAACTTTCAGATTTGAAAATAAGGGATCAGCAGCCTCACCTGTCCTGGGGACAGTCTACAGGATATCTAACAATCCGGGATAGCAGCGGGAAGCAGTGGGAAACGGCACTGGAATAAGGGAATTTCCCGCAAAAAAAGGGAAGGTTGACAGCTATGAGTTAGGGCAGGAGAACCATTGAAAGTAATAGGCAGCAAGCCCACGGAATCAGAGAGTGGTCAAGAAGGGGGGCTGGAAATCAGAGCAGACTTATCCAGAGAAATCTGGAGTACAGGAGATGGCCAGAGAGAGGTGAAAGCAAAATTAGAAAGAGGAGAGGAGCCTAAAGCCAAGAGCTGGAAGCCTCCAGAGTTCTGCAACGTTGACATATAAATCTTAAATACACCACTAAATATTTGGATTCAGGAATCTAATTTTCAGAGTGGAACACACTATTCCTGTCCCCATGTCCTGAAAAGACAGGGTAAATGCGACAAAGGCATATTTGCTTGCAATATGTGGGTTTTTCTCAAATGAAGGTTTCTTTTCTACACAAATGACTTTGATCAAGACAACTGTGCATGTAATCCTCATTGCACAAAAAATGTGAAGCAATGAATATACTAATTTGTTTCCCTATAAGATTCCTTCACTTTTTTTGATTGGGGGGTAGTCTTAATGTTTCATTCATCTTTCATTAGCTTATCTATATAGCTGCTATATTGTAAAGAATTGATGGGGGGGGTTTCTCTCCCTCACGTTTAGGAAATGCAGTTTCTCCACTTTTACCGAATAAAATTCCACTGTGAATATTCATTAAATACAGACCGCCTCTGTGTTCAAACATAGAACCAATGTCTTTCCCCACTCTGCTTCTTCTTTGTTTGCCAGCCGAACCTGAGTTGTAAAGCAGTGTCTAAATCACATAGCGGAGAGAAAATGGTTGCCTTGGTAGCAAGGCTGAACCAATCGGCTGCGCAATCTCCCCTGAGACAATCTAATTTGTGCAGCCGATAGAGGCTAGAACAGGTGGGTAAATTAGTGTGTGCTAGACAGGCGAGAAATATGGTACATGTGTATCAGGAGCTCTCTAATAGTTACCTTGGACACTTTGTCAAAAATATAGCTTGTTGCCCTTAATAATTTTTCAGGGATGTGGCTTAAGAAAGAACATTAGCACAGCCTTGAAATTTTGTGGGGGTTTTCCCCCTTCTATACTGGCAATAAAACAGAAGTGGAAACCCTCATTTTAAACAGGTCCTGATTTCTCTGCACTCATTCACGAGCAGTCATTTCCCATCAGGAATGTGGTCGGGAACACCTGGTTTTGTGGTGTCCCCTTTCTCTAGAACAAATCAAAGCCCTTTCCTCACTGTTCTCCTAAAAAGGAAAGTTCAAGGGAACAGATTTTTGGGGTCGCTGTGGGCTGGTGTCATTAGTATTATTAATAATGATAAATAAATTTTAATTTGTACCCCACCCTCCCCGGCCAGGGAGTTTGTAGGTGCCAGACTCCACTAAATTCCTGGGTTGAGTAGGTTTCAGAATTTAATAAAGGTTTGGGGGGACTCCTAAGCCCTGGATCCAGCTTCCCATGTTCAGGAGATCACCTGGGAGATGAGCCATTAAGAAAACAAAGGAAAGGCGATGAGCCATTAAGAGAAGAATGGGAAGGTACTGGGCTGTTAAGAAAGCAAAAGCTCTGGGCCAAACATCAAATGGGTGAGGCCTTCCCTCAATTCAAAGTTAGAAAAAAAAGACCAGAGCTTAGTTTTAGGGTTGGAGGAAAAAAGGTTACAGGCCGGTGCTGGCATACCCTCAAAATTGTAGAGAGCATTGTTATTGCCTCACATTAATTGTCAACAAGGCTACCATTTTGGGAGGATTGAAAGAGATTGTACTGATACTCAAAGGGCTAAAGTAGACCCCCCCCCAAAAAAAAAAAAAAACCACACCCGGTATTGGAAACCATTTTGAAAGGTTTGAGAGAAATTATACCAAACAACCACTTCACTCTTTGAATCAATACACTTACATCCAAAGGATTAGAATGAAACCTTCAGCTGGAGTGGATTGTCCCACCTACCGCTTAATTTCTTTCATCTTCTTTGAAGCCAGAGCTATCCAATGCTCATCACTGTTGGAAGCAAGCTGATAGGCTAGACAATATGTCTGGCCCAGCATGGCAATCGCCATATGCCTATGGAAGGGAAATATGAAACCTTGTAACACACAGTGCAGTCTTGTGCCTGTTTACTAAGCAAACCTCACTGAGCTCAATGGGAGTTATGAAGATACATGCGTCTAAGACTGCGACCCCAACTTGATTTGAAGTGACTATAGACCTCTTGGTGCCAGTTCCCCTATGTATGCCAACATAAAGTCCGAGGAGGAAATATTGCATATAAGCTCTGCTATAATCCAAAAATAGAGGGCTGTGAAACAAAGATGTGTGCACACCGGGGATAATTCAAAATGTCACAAACAGTATAATCGCCATTTAACCATATGGTTAGCAGCTGCAGGCAACTTTAGCTGAATCTCACCCACTAGGTTGCATTCAGTGCCACTCCTACTCAAAGTAGACACACTGAAAATAATGTTGTTGTTGTTGTTTAGTCATTTAGTCATGTCCGACTCTTCATGACCCCATGGACCAGAGCACACCAGGCACTCCTGTCTTCACTGAAAATAATATACAGTGGTACCTCAGGTTACATACGCTTCAGGTTACAGACTCCGCTAACACAGAAATCGTGCTTCAGGTTAAGAACTTTGCTTCAGGATGAGAACAGAAATCATGCTCTGGCGGTGCAGCGGCAGCAGGAGGCCCCATTAACTAAAGTGGTGCTTCAGGTTAAGAACAGTTTCAGGTTAAGAACAGACCTCTGGAACGAATTAAGTACTTAACCCGAGGTACCACTGTACCTGACCAAATTAGGTCCAGTCCTCTGAGAAGAACTAGCACTGAAGACAACCTATTATACCTGAAAACAAATTTTAAAAATCCAATCCAGCAGCAGCGTTATAAAGCCATGAGCTCAGCAGACTGAATTTGTTTTGAGAAAGGGGAAAGGAAGGCGCTTATAGGAAAGCAGAAGGTTAGAGTATTAATTGAACAGTACCTTTCCATAACTGCAAGGCAAATTGCCATCGTGAGCAAATGCATAATGGTCATTTCTGTCTGTTCCCGCAGCGCTGATTTAGAACTCCCAGCTGAGAAAGCAGCTGTGCAAAGCAAGTTACTGGTGAGCGCGGCAGGAGGTCCTGTATTCTAATGCTGCTCAACAAAATTGATGCTTTCTTTCCGCTGTCATTAACCATGCCCGCAATACGGAGGGCTTTCTTCAGTCGGCTGCACAAACCAGAGGCTGGTTTGGGCTTTGGAAAGTCTAGAGCTGCATCCTGTTTATGCATTTGTTCATTTATTTATGTGCAACAAAACCAGGAGGAGATTTTTTGGGGAACGACACGTCTTCGTAAAGGGGAGTAGTTAAGAAGGATGCGTGCAAATGCTCATTTGTGAGCATAGATTTGGGATGCGACTCAGCAGGAAAGTGGGAGGTCTGCGATGGGATCTCCTGCAGGGTTTTTAAGCACAAAAAGGAGCAACGAAGGATGAAGTCGCAAAGGCTGCAGATATGTGACAGGAGGCCTAACCCAGGTCTGGATTTGGATGAAGAGAGGCCCTAGGTTACTCTACTTCTGAGGCCCCTCCCCACCCCCCACCTTCACAACTAGAAGAAAATGGAAGAGTGTTATAAACAAAACTGAGTGAAGCCAAGGATGATGACGGGTATTTAAAATTCTACAGTTCACAATTTCTCCTCTAAAGATTTGTTGTTGTTTAGTCGTGTCAGACTCTTTGTGACCTCATGGACCAGAGCAAGCCAGGCACTCCTGTCTTCCACTGCCTCCCGCAGTTCAGTCAAACTCATGCTGGTAGCTTCAAGAACACTGTCCAACTATCTCGTCCTCTGTCGTCCCCTTCTCCTTGTGCCCTCCATCTTTCCCTACATCAGGGTCTTTTCCAGGGAGTCTTCTCTTCTCATGGGGTGGCCAAAGTATTGGAGCCTCGGCTTCAAGATCTGTCCTTCCAGTGAGCACTCAGGGCTGATTTCCTTCAGCATGGATAGGTTTGATCTTCTTGCAGTCCATGGGACTCTCAAGAGTCTCCTCCAGCACCATAATTCAAAAGCGTCAATTCTTTAACTATAACTATAGCTTTAACTATACGGACCTTTGTTGGCAACGTGATGTCTCTACTTTTTAAGATGCTGTCTAGGTTTGCCATCGCCTTTCTCCCAAGAAGCAGGCGTCTTTTAATTTTGTGACTGCTGTCACCATCTGCAGTGATGATGGAGCCCAAGAAAGTAAAATCTCTCACTGCCTCCATTTCTTCCCCTTATATTTGCCAGGAGGTGATGGGCCCAGTGTCCATGATCTTCATTTTTTTTTATGTAAAGGACATAAGATATTATTGTTAAATACCATGGTGATTTTAAAAAATGCATAAAATTAACACTGAAAAACTTTTGCAATAACTGAACTTTGTAAACCTTTTGTAGCCTAGGCAGGCCTGGAACTAGTTCCCATGTCTTGTTCCTCTCTAAGGAATCAAGTTCAGCCTTCATGGCATTTAACCATGGCTCAGCATCCTCTGAGGTTAAACTTTGGACCTCTTGGAAGCTTGAAGGTTCCCAAACCTTCTCTGAGTTACTAACAATAGGGGAGAGCTTATAGTTGGATTAGCATCAACAGGCTCCACCTACTGGTGAATAAACCCCTCTTTCAGGCTCACCCCTCTCCGAGGGGGTGGAGTCAACTGACGTGATCCAATGCCTAAGCCAATACCTTTTCACTTGCTGTAATCAATAAAGTTGTGGCCTTTTCTTGCCCATTAACCTTATATTACGTGTCCGTGTGTCTTCATTCCACTAAGCGGGGATCGGGTCCTCGAACCACAACTTGATATTGCTGGATAGTTTTGATGAACTGCAAAAGCATTTTTAGTTTGCTTTCTGTTGCCACCCTGGAACTCTTCTTTATTAGTGCCGCTTTGTTTTGTACGATTCCTTGCAAATGAAGGAAAACAACTTTTCTGCTTGTGTATGTTGATAATATAATTTTGGTTGCTGAGGACAAACGAGATTCTACAAAAACAAAATTGAGTGCAGGCCTGACTGTGACAGAGGTGACACACAAGGTGTTTTCGCCCTCCCCAGCCCAGAGCAAGGAAAACATCACGTATGAAGCAGCCTACAGTCAAGTCTATTCAGGACAGGTCTAATTACTACTCTTGCTACTGTAATTATCAGTGTGCATCAACGCACTTTACAAATTAGCACAAGCAAGAGTAGTCCCTGCCCACCCAGGGGATTTACAGGCTGCATTTCAGCTGTGAGAGGAAGAGAAAAGAGAAGCAAGCATAAGAATATGAGCAAGTGATGTCAGGGACTGGGCAAAGGAGGAACGGTGGAAACCACTTCCCCATCCACATCCTTCCGGGGAGGAAGAAGAGGAAGACAATAGATTTACAACAGGGGTTTGAGGGAGGTCACAGCTCAGAGGCAGTTGAGGGGGAAAGTTGGCAAATAAAGGGAGAGCCAGAGCAACATGTGGCTGACACAATGTCATTAGAAAGCATTCCAAACCCACCATCTCCCAGAACCCGGCAAGCCTTAAAAGTAGGAGAGCAAAGAGCTCAAAGACAGAGGGCACGTAGCAGCACCTGTAGAAGTGACGAATGAGGAAGTGGGAGAGACGGGGTGTGTGGGGATCCATTCGGGGCAACACCATTATCCAAGAGGCTGGGTTCTATAGCTTCTCTTTGGAAAGATTGAAATAAAAAAGGACGGTAAGAAACTTTCCCTTGTCCTTATACTTTCCTGGGCAACCAGCCAGGAGCCTCTGACAGCATCCTGACATGCACACACACACACACACAACTTGAATGAAATATTGGGGGGGCAGGTAAGCCCTACCCTGCATAACTGATCACATGACCCAGTGCACACACACCATTTGAATGGGAATCCCCATCAGCATTGTGGGGGACCAGCCCCCTCAAATATTTTATTGCGGGGGCCGGGGCCCTCATGGCCCATAGGAGTTGGCTCCTATACACACACACACAGAGAGAGAGAGAGAGAGAGAGAGAGAGAGAGAGAGAGAGAGAGGAGTGTGTCTTCATTTCAGTAGAGGACAGAGCTCCACCAAACACTTCATTCACTTCTGCTTATACATTAAAACAAGAAGAAGTCATTATCGCTCATATTCAGTAACGGATGCATCTTTGCACAAAAATCGCAGCAGTAGCGTTGCGTTATAGCTACACGATTTCATAAGCACGAGCTAAAGATAACTGACAGTTCCCCAGCTCAGTTTGTAAATCCTTGCTCCATTGGCCATTAGATTTATTTCAGACACATGATGCTAGACCCTGAAGCTATTCATCCACTGCAAAGAAATCCCTTGTGTTTATTCTGGAAGTGCCGAGACAAAAAAAATAAAATGAATACCAGTTTGTAAACACATCGAAAGAAGTGCCAAAGAAAGAAGTTGTTGCTCTGGCATTTTCACTTCATTAAAAGAAAAAGAAAAAGAATCACACACAGCCCATTGACCTAACGCAGAAATATTAAGAAGTGTGTCTGCAGTGCTAGAGATTTTTGATATCTTACATAGGATTGTCCTGTTCCAATAGAGAGGAATGCATGGATGAATGTGTTGTACGTATGCATTTTCCCAGACCGAAATTCCCAGTGTAAGAGTTGCAGGCTGCACATAGAATCCTAGAATTGTGGGGTAGGAAGGGACCACAAGAATCATCTAGTCCAACCCTCTGCAAGCCAGGAATCTTTCAGCCAACGTAGGGCTCAAACACTTGACCCTGAAATTAGGAGTCTTGCGCTCTACCTGCTTAGCTCCAGTCAGATTGTCCTGAGGAACCAATAACCACAGATCATTTCTTCAGGTGTAAGAAGAGCTGGACAGAGGCTGGTTATGTTCCTCACACCTCCTTGAAAGGCAACGGTAGGTGGCTTGACTCTTCGAGGCAATCTGGCCAGGCTCCTGAGTCTGACTTTTGAGCTCAGGCATATGTGTGTACAGAGGCGGAGCAAAGTGGGTGCGGTGGGTGCAGTCTGCCCCGGGCGTCATCCCTGAGGGGGGTGACATCACCGCACCAACCCCCTGGGACTCTCACCGTGGGCGGCGCACCCCTGGGATGCTCACCCCGCCCCTGTGGGCTGCTAGTCCCGCCCCCAGGTGCACGCCACTCTGGGTGCCAGAGCAGCTAGCTCCGCCACGGTGTGAATTTTGTTACCGTATTTTTCACTCTATAAGATGCACCAGACCACAAGATGCACCTAGTTTTTGGAGGAGTAAAACAAGAAAAAAAATATTCTGAATCTCAGAAGCCAAAACATCAAGAGGGATTGCTGCGCAGTGAAAGCAGCAATCCCTCTTGCTGTTCTGGCTTCTGGGATAGCTGTGCAGCCTGTATTCGCTCCATAAGACGCACACACATTTCCCCTTACTTTTTAGGAGGGAAAAAGTGAGTCTTATAGAGCAAAAAATACGGTATTTCGGTCACAGACCAGTTCCAGTCCACATACAATATCAAGTAAGTCATAAAACACGATAGGGATACATTTCAAATTGCAATTAGGTATAACAGGCACAATACAGATATAGCAACAATTAAAAAATATATAAATTAAAAACTTAGTCACTAACATATAACCTAAAATTATCATTTAAGGTCTTAATCATTATGATAGCACAGCTTGTTCCCTAAGTTTTATGGCAATTGCACCAAATTTGGCTACCCTTAAGGTGATTTCAGGATCCTTGTCCTCTACCAGGGATTTTAGACATTGAAGTTTGGATTCATTTGGAGATTTCGCCACTGTGTGTGTACACTCCTTCTTTGCTCACATTTGCGCCCGTTGGACTGAACAATATTGAGTCTAAACCAGTTTATGTGCATAGCAGTATTTCAGCAGAAGACAGACAGGGGAAAAAATTGGCTTTCTCTCCAGTAAGGTAACTGCAGGAAGCACATTTGTATCACATTAAATTGGCATGCTGTGAGCAACAGAGAAATATGGGTAAGAAGTTAAGGCCAGACTTAATCAATTATTGTGCAAGTAATTTAAATCTGACATTTAATTTTGTGAGACTAGGCAATATGGTGCTGACATTTGAGCCTCAGTTGGTTACAGCGTGGTGCTGATAATGCCAAAGTTGCAGGTTCAATCCCCGTAAGGGGCAGGTATATATTCCTTTATTGCAGGGGGTTGGACTAGATGATCCTCGGGGTCCCTTTCAACTCTATGATTCTAGGTCCAGCAGCAGTGTGGGTACCGGGGGCAAAACTCAGATCCCAAAACAGGTGTTTCCATAAAGGGAGTGCTAACTTTTACTGGATTATGGAACTTGTTACTCTGGCAATACAGGAAAGAATTCTATATAGAGAACACAGAGAAGATAGACTTTCTTTGAAATACAGTGTTACCTCTGGTTACATACTTAATTCGTTCCAGAGGTCCGTTCTTAACCTGAAACTGTTCTTAACCTGAAGCACCACTTTAGCTAATGGGGCCTCCCGCTGCTGCCGTCCCGCCGCCACATGATTTCTGTTCTCATCCTGAAGCAAAGTTCTTAACCCGAGGTACTATTTCTGGGTTAGTGGAGTCTGTAACCTGAAGTGTATGTAACCTGAAGCGTATGTAACCCGAGGTACCACTGTAAAGGGGATTTCCTTGATTCGTTCAAACAATAATAGGTGATCTTCGACATCAACTTTGTTGGATTAGTCATGTTGTTTGGATGCCTGATTATCGTCTTCCAAAGCGACTACTCTATTCCGAACTTAACAACGGAAAGCGCAATGCTGGTGGTCAGCAAAAGAGGTTTAAAGACTGTCTCAAGGCAAATCTTAAAAAATGTAATATAAACACCGACAACTGGGAAACGCTGGCCTGCGAGCGCCCCAGTTGGAGAACAGCCTTTACCAAAGTTGTCATGGGCTTCGAAGACGCTCAAACTCAGGACGAAAGGGAGAAACGTGCCAAGAGGAAGGCATGCTTGGCAAACCCTCACCATGATCAACTCCCACCCAGAAACCTATGCCCCCACTGTAGAAGGACGTGTGGATCCAGAATTGGCCTCCACAGGCACTTACAGACTCACTGGTAAGACCGTCTTCATGGAAGACACTCTTACTCGGCTACGAGTGATCGCCAAAGAAGAAAAAGAGGTGATCATCAGTTAACAAAAAGGATGAAGGGGTATATTTTTAAAAGAAGATAGGAAGATGGAGAAGAGGGTTGTGCTGACATAGGAGACTGTACTGCTGACCAAGGTGGCAATTCTGTGCATATTTGTTTGGAAATAAGTCCCACTGACCTCAATGGAGATTTTTCCCTAGTAAATGTACAAGTTTACATGGCGGCCCTACAGAACTGAACAGGACTTAAATCTGAGTATACATGGGTAGGTCTTAGTTAGCTCTCCAAGACCACAGGCAGATCTTGAAAACACTTTTATTACTTAGAATTTTCTAAAACAGGAATATGATGTCATGAAACTAGGGCCAAACTCCCATGAACCAGGTGCTTGGTCACTAAACTCTACCTGCCAAATTGTCAAAAATGGCCATTCATTGTGGCAGATGGTTAACTATTTCTTCAGTTAGCAGTGTTACCCAAAGTTGGGGCTCCAGTTGTTTTCGGACTACAATTCCCATCATCGCTGACCACTGGTCTCGCTAGCTAGGGATGATGGGAGTTGTAGTCCAAAAACAGTTGGTTATCCAACTTTGGGAAACACTGAGCTAAGGCATTAAAAGCATAATAAAAAGGTAAAGGTACCCCTGCCCGTACGGGCCAGTCTTGACAGACTCTAGGGTTGTGCGCCCATCTCACTCAAGAGGCCGGGGGCCAGCGCTGTCCGAAGACACTTCCGGGTCACGTGGCCAGCGTGACATCGCTGCTCTGGCGAGCCAGAGCCACACACAGAAACGCCGTTTACCTTCCCGCTAGTAAGCGGTCCCTATTTATCTACTTGCACCCGGGAGTGGTTTCGAACTGCTAGGTTGGCAGGCGCTGGGACCGAACAATGGGAGCGCACCCCGCCGCGGGGATTCGAACCGCCGACCTTTCGATTGGCAAGCCCTAGGCGCTGAGGCTTTTACCCACAGCGCCACCCGCGTCCCCCAAAAGCATAATAATGATGATGAAATAAGAAAAGGATTGAAATAAGGTAACCTGACTATTTCAGTTCTATTTAGCATCCCACACCAGGGAACGGGGGATTTATTTAGAGGGTTTGGCTCCAGGGATTGCAGCTTGCGTGACAATATCAACTAACAACCTACAGTTTTTCTGGGTGAATTCATTGCTAATTATATGCTGATAACATATTATCTATGACAATATTAGAGTATGCACCCCTTGAGGTCAATTTACCAAAAGGCATTATTCCATGTCAGTAACAATACTTCCAAGTTTGGGACTGATGTTTCATTTTATTTGTGTGTGTTTTTTGCTGAGCTGCTATAAGAAGGGCAGTGAGGTGGGAGAGAAAAGATAAATTATATTGTGGCAGGCTGGAAAAAATGCAAGTATTATGTCTGACCAGCAAGTTAGAAAAAAATATATATTTATTGTGAATGGCTTTAAATCTGGATTTGGGAACGTGGGTTGCCATCAAACAGCTAAAATATGATAGGAAGAAATCCAGATAAGGGAGAAAATTGATTCAGTTCGCATTTTAAAATGAATCTACCTAATCTGCACTTTTTGAAACAAAACATGAACTGGAATACAGCCATCTTTGGAAATTTACACATCTCTGAACTTTGCAGTGCTGTCCTCCGGCCAAGTAATGTGCATATACATGGATAAAGTAGGCATAGAACGGCATATATTGGTGAAAATATTTTGCTTTACACATTATTTTTTAAAGCTTTTGTCCTCTTGGTTCCTGAGCTTTCCAGTCAACTTTGCCATTTCGTCATAGTCCATCAACTTGGCTTCTTGTTCCTCTCTAGTAGGGACTCTTTCTTCTTTCCATCTCTGGGCTAGTAGCATCCCTGTGGCTGTTGTCATGTACATACTGTAAAAAGTCTTTTCTGCTCCTTTGGGATGTTGGTGCCTACAATTCCTAATAGGAAAGCATCTGGGTTTTTTAAACAAAAGTTATTTTAAATATTTTTTTTCATTTCATTATATATCATTTCCCAGAAAGCTTTCATTACCTTACACGACCACCATATATGATGACAACTCGTGTTTCCAGACTCCAGTCTGCAATTGAACATGCAAAACCATATTTTAAAAATAAATAAACCACTGAACAGCGCAAAAGTAGTAAGTAGCATAGGTTGGAGAAGTGTGTTCTGCTTCGTATTTAATTAGAAGGTTAGCTTTTTTAAAGTCTCACTCTTTCCTCCTAACCCGGTTTTATATCCATCAATTAGAATGTATCAAGAGAAATTATAGACTGCTGCCGTGCTAGGCTGGAAAAGACACAACCTTAATAGCAGGCCAGCCACCTTTATGGCAAGCCCATTCCAAAACCGCAGTCCCGAATTAAGTTTTGAATGATACATTGCTGCTTTCCAGCTAATGAAATCCTGTTTATTGCTCATTTGCAGATTTGCTAGTAAATGAGCAGAGCCGTATAGCTGCAGAGAAGGGCCCATTTCCTATTTCCTATCTGATTATTTAAAACCTACTCACCACCGTGAATAGTTCCAGTGATTACACTTCTGCAGAGCACTTCAATTATGCCATTAGGGGAAGGAGGCAAAACTGGATGATATTTGAGGGATGGAAAACTCACGCACGCATACATGCAGGCTTAATTCTTTCCCTAAAGGATGTTGGCAAAAAGGTGTAAGACTTAACAGTTTACATAACGCAGCACCAAAGAGTTTGCTTGCTTCTCTTTATATTTCTCAAGTGGTGGCAATTATCACAGCCACACTGATAATGTTGGTTTCATAGAATCATAGAATCATAGAGTTGGAAGAGACCACCAGGGCCATCGAGTCCAACCCCCTGCCAAGCAGGAAACACCATCAGAGCACTCCTGACATATGGTTGTCAAGCCTCTGCTTAAAGACCTCCAAAGAAGGAGACTCCACCACACTCCTTGGCAGCAAATTCCACTGTCAAACAGCTCTTATTGTCAGGAAGTTCTTCCTAATGTTTAGGTGGAATCTTCTTTCTTGTAGTTTGGATCCATTGCTCCGTGTCCGCTTCTCTGGAGCAGCAGAAAACAACCTTTCTCCCTCCTCTATGTGACATCCTTTTATATATTTGAACATGGCTATCATATCACCCCTTAACCTCCTCTTCTCCAGGCTAAACATGCCCAGCTCCCTTAGCCGTTCCTCATAAGGCATCGTTTCCAGGCCTTTGACCATTTTGGTTTCATCTGTACCATACCTTCAAAGCACATTCTAACCATTTTAGCAGCCATGGGGGGGGGGGGGAGAGAACTGTAGTTTAACCCTTCACAGAGCTACAATTTCCAGCGCCCTTAAAAAAACTATAATTCCCAGGATTCTCTGGGGGAAGACATGTGCTTTAACTGCACAATATGGTGTGGATGAGACCATTGTCAGATGCCAAAGAGAAATGTATCACTACTTCAGACTTGCCAGGGACTTACACATTTGTAATGCAAGGAATGTTCATTTCACATGCAGTTTCTTAAAAAATGGTGCTGTAAAGAGTCTGGCTTGCTCAAGGCACATCTGTTTCTTTGTGGGTGCTTCCAAACTGTCACTATTTTCTGGTTGGATCCAACTATAGGTAAAGGTAAAGGACCCTTGGACGATTAAGTCCAGTCAAAGGCGACTGTGGGGTTGCAGCGCTCATCTCGCTTTCAGGCCAAGGGAGCCGGCGTTTGTCCACAGACAGCTTTCCGGGTCACGTGGCCAGCATGACTAAACCGCTTCTGGCACAAGAAGACACCATGACAGAAGCCAGAGCACACGGAAACGCCGTTTACCTTCCTGCCGCAGTGGTGCATATTTATCTACTTGCACTAGTGTGCTTTTGAACTGCTAGGTTGGCAGGAGCTGGGACAGACAATGGGAGCTCACCCCGTCATGGGGAAGGGAAGTCACTGATATTTTAAGGTTGTTTAAATGCGTGTTCTAATTTGTAGAACAGAAAAGTTAATAAAAATATATAAAACAAGAAAGAAGCTTCCCAGAATGCCAGGGGAAACCAGTCAGATGGGTGGAGTATAAATAATAAATTATTATTATTATTATTATTATTAAATAGGACGTTCCTATTTTCATTGGACCATAAAGAAGGCTGATTGGACCATAAAGAAGGCTGATGCTTTTGAATTTTGGAGGAGACTCTTGAGAGTCCCATGGACTCCAAGAAGATCAAACGTATCCATTCTTAAGGAAATCAGCCCTGAGTGCTCACTGGAAGGACAGATCCTGAAGCTGAGGCTCCAGTACTTCGGCCACCTCATGAGAAGAGAAGACTCCCTAGAAAAGACCCTGATGTTGGGAAAGATGGAGGGCACAAGGAGAAGGGGACGACAGAGGACGAGATGGTTGGATAGTGTATTCGAAGCTACCAGCATGAGTTTGACCAAACTGCGGGACGCAGTGGAAGACAGAAGTGCCTGGCGTGCTCTGGTCCATGGGGTCACGAAGAGTCGGACACGACTAAACGACTAAACAACAACAACATTTTCATTGGAGAAATGTTGGAGGGTATGTTGGTGGAGCAATGATGCTACTCTTCTGTCAACACTGGAACTGCAGCTTACTTGGATGGGGCAAGGGGTGGGTGTTGAGGTTGGGCCAAGGTGGGTGCAGAAATGGGAGCCCCTTACCACCACTTTGCCCCTCCTCATCCTGACCAGAGCATGTACCACCCTGGCAAGACAGTGCACAAGCCGGTAGGTCTCAGCCAGCATACCAGATGTAGCTAGTATACAGCTGACCTGGACTTGGAAAGGGTTAATCCTGCTCTCCACACCACAGCCCTGATCACACGCCCCCCCCCCCCCCCGCTGCTTTTAGGAAAAGAAAAATATATCAAGAGATCCTGCTATGTGCGGCTTGATCCTACAAAAAAACACTGAAGGGGAGGAGGCAACGAAAGCTAGGACTGAATGAGCACCAATACGATTTCCCTGCTTTAAAGCGAGCCTTTGTTTTAATGGCTAGCCTTGAGTTTATTACCTCTTTTTACATCGTTCATCCTATTTAACTGAAATGCTGTCATTTCAGTCAAGGTGTACATGCAAATAAATGGATCCCAAGAACACTGAATCCTCATTTGAAGCAGAAATTAAATAGGATGCTGAAAAATAGCAAGCTTTCCACGCTCCCCAGAGGCAAAGGATCATGCAGTTCAGCTCAAATGGCTGTGTTCTCTCCACTAAAAGAAATTTCCATTTATATGAGCCCTAATGGAGGTGCTGGAAGGGAGGTTGTTATTTACTAGCATGTTCAGATAAGAGTACGGCTGAAATTAAATTCTCATAGCAGATTTCTAGAAAATGAAATGTTATCAGTGGGCATTCCCTAAAAATGATGAAATGGACCAGCCAAGGTTCCTTCTGTTGTATTCAGTATGACTATCTACAGGATAAAAGATGGAGCTTTAAAACATAACCAAATAGCTATAGCTAGAAATGGAAGATTTGTGGTGTGGCTGTTATGCCCAGAAGATAGATGACAATGTTGCAAAAGAGAACAAATGTATTACTGCAAAACAAGAGAAAAGATGTTGCAAATATGTATAAGACTGACATGCATGAGATAATTAAATAGTGGGGGCAAATGTGATCCCGTGACCTATGTATCTCGTCAGTCTGCAGTCCAAGTGCAATGACAAGTGTTATGTACTGAAGTTCTCACCCTAGGCCAGCAGGGGGATACTGTAGATAGTTCAGGTCCACATATGCAAATAAGGGATCGAAAGTGACATTCAGTGATTGGATAGTTACAGAAAGTTGTTACAGTTACGTTGTACTGGAGCTCTATATAAGCAGGCTGGCTGAACCCTTCAGTTCAGTTCTGTTCTGACCTGTGAATAAACAAGAGCTGTTTGGAGAATCGCTGTGCCATCTGATATGTTCACCCACAACCTAACAACAAGTATCCTGCTTTTTCTTATAGTTCTTCATCTTTAAATAATTAGAATAATAGAACTGAAGTTGGAAGGGACCCCAAGGGTCATCAAGTCCAACCCTCTGCATAATCTCAGCTAAAGGATCAATGACAGATGGCTATCCAACCACTGCTTAAAAACCTTCAAGGAACGAGAGTCCACCACCTCCCGAGGGAGTCCGTTCCACTGCTGAACAGCTCTTACTATTCTTCCAGATGTTTAGTCGGAATCTCGTTTCCTGTCACTTGAAGCCATTGGTTTGAGTCGTACCTTCCAGAGCAGTAGAAACAAGCTTGCTCCATCTCCCATGTGACAGCCCTTGAGATATTTGAAGATGGCTATCATATCTCCCAGTCTGCCCTTTTCCAGGCTAAACATACCCAGCTCCTTCAACCATTCCCCATAAGGCTTGGTTTCCAGACACTTGATCATCTTGGTGAGCCAGTGTGGTGTAGTGGTTAAGAGCAGTGGACTCGTAATCTGGTTCGCATCTCTGCTCCTCCACATGCAGCTGCTGGGTGACCTTGGGCTAGTCACACTTCTCTGAAGTCTCTCAGCCCCACTCACCTCACAGAGTGTTTGTTGTGGGGGAGGAAGGGAAAGGAGAATGTTTGCCACTTTGAGACTTCTTCGAGTAGTGATAAAGTGGGATATCAAATCCAAACTCTTCTTGGTTGCCCTCCTCTGCACACATTTCAGCTTCTCAGCATTGTCAACGATAAGAGATGATGAGAGTTGCCCTCCAGTAATACCTGGCGTACCAAAGTTTTCCCATCCCTCCTTGAGAACCTTACATCCTTTGGCAAATCCCACCCTGCCTCTCTGAGCTGTTGTAAGGGCTAAAAAGATAGCTGAACATTTGAAGCCTGAAGTCATTGAAGTGTGGTATAAAATTGTCATAAGGCGTTGCCAGATGACCTGTTTGTTGAACATTCCTTCTGATTTTATTTTAGTGCAATTTTTGCCTGAGTTTATGTGTTTGTGTTGATTACAATTCCAACCCCATTGTTCAGCCCGAACACTGAGGTCCACCTCCCAGGGCCTTTTGGTGGTTCCCTCACTGTGCGAAGTGAAGTAACAGGGAACCAGGCAGAGGGCCTTCTCGGTAGTGGCACCCTCCTAGCAGATGTCAAGGAGAGAAACAACTTTTAGAAGACATCTGAAGGCAGCCCTGTACTGGGAAATTTTTAATATTTGATGTTTTATTATGTTTTTATATGTGCTGAAAGCTGCCCAGAGTAGCTGGGGAAACTCAGCCAGATGGGTGGGGTATTATTATTATTATTATTATTATTATTATTATTATACCACATTTTATTCCAAAGGAGCTCAGGGTAGTGTACGTGGTCGCGCCCTCTTTTATCCTCACAACAACCCTGTGAGGTAAGTTAGTAGGTTAGGCAGAGAGATGGCGGCTGGCCCAAGAGCACCCAGTGAGCTTCTTGGCTGAGTCGGGATTCGAACCCTGGTCTCCAACACACAAGCCATTACACCACACAGTATATGATTAGATCCTCGGGATGCGGGTGGCGCTGTGGTCTAAACCACTGAGCCTCTTGGGCTTGCCAATCAGAAGGTTGGCAGTTTGAATCCCTTGCTCTGTCCCAGCTCCTGCCAAACACTTCAACATTTTATCCAGTCATATATCATCTTGTACTCATCCCATAAATTCACAAAGATAAATTCAGCACTGAGGGTGGAATTCAATGCTAGATCTCCTCAGAGAAGACCCATTGAAATTAATAAACATGGCTAAGTCTATTTTATTTATCAATAAAAGGTAGTTGAATTCCACCCTGAATATTTCCTTTCAAATAGTTACAGCAGAATATCTTTTGATGCATGAACGCTATAAATAACATATCTTACAGCCCAAGAAATAGGCAGTTTCACATGCTCTCTCTCTGTCTATCTCTGATTAACAGTTCTGTCTATATCCTCACTTAAGAATAGACCCCAGATAAAGAAATCAATATCTCCAGGAAGGGCACTCCTGCTGTTAACAGCTACTGTTGCTGAGATCAGAGCAGTGTTTTCGTTAATATCCTCTAATGGTCTGCAAAGAGTTATGAAACGGCATCGAGCAGCGGCGTTGAGAAGATCTGATTGCTCAAGCAGATTGGCCATTTTGTACCTTGAAAATATTATGCTTTTGAATTAGCGCCAATCGCAAACAAACCGAGTCCCTAAAGCCCAGTCCAGTTTATAAAAGTATTAGCAGCAGTCCTGTTTTCAGTTCTGCCTTGCGATATGACAGGATGCGCATTTCTCCTGTACAAAACCTGAAACCCGAGCTGCGCATGGGAAGATTGTTTGCCGGATGTTAATGGTGCTGAAGCATGAGAAAACCGGCTAATATTAACAAAAGGCCAAGCTGTAGGTAGATGGCAGGTGTAACATCAGGATTGCTTTTGTTTGCATATACAGGAAAAGCAAAGAGAAGCTCTTGACGGCTATTGCCTTGTTAGTTCACATTCAGGTCCTTTCATCCTCCATTGTACACCCAACAGCCAGATGACTTGGCAGGTTCACAAGCTGGACATGAAGAGTATTTTCCTGTGGTTTGTGCCTTGCAGGTACTCTGTCTGTACCGGGATATTTTAACATGTAAACCTGCTGCATCAACGTCAATGGGAGATTTTGTCAGTAATTTCTCTAGGATCGGGGTTGTATCTGGACATTCCCATCCTAACCATGTTTATTTGAAAGGAAATCCACTCATTTCAGGGTAAGAATTAAAGGAGGGGAGAATTGCAGAAACAACAATGGGATATTAGCTCCACCAAAGGCATGATGGAGGACAGCAACGACCAGGAAAAGATAGACATAATATTTTACAAGGACAGGAAGAAACACCACGGACAGAATAATTGCCACACACAGGAAGAACAAGGATATAGTTTGAGGGCCTCACCTGTAGTTTTATAAATCATTTAATGTGTCAATACAAATGGAAGTTGTTAATATTGCAGTTGTTGTATAAGGGATTGTTATTTTGACCGGAGTGTAATTGAAATAAGATTTGCGAATGCAGAGATAAAGTAAAGCAGCAAACCATCAATTCTAGCACACAGGGGGCCACCTAAATTATATAATTTGGTATCTGAATGATTGGTATTAGTAATTGTATTATAATTTGGCATTCTTATAATGAGGCTATTATTGCAATTGAAAAGTAATAAAAATTATTATTTGAAAAATAATTAAAGAATGTACAGGTGATCATTTACCCAAGGGTAATGTTACTACAGTGTACTTGTTAGTATAGAAGCTATCTGTGAGCCAAAATTATTACAATAAATGCATAGTTTGACCCATCAGCAAATAGCAGCCGCAGGAGGGGAGAGGTGATTTCTCCCATCCAGCCCCCAAGTGGCTGCTATTTAGAGTAAACAGAATAAACAGGCAAGATCAACACTGTGTTTAGAATAGATGGACTGGTCACTGGTGCCTTTCCCAGAATAAGCGGATCCCCGCCTGGACAACACTTCGCAAAACAAATATCCCAAATCTATTTAACATATAATCCTAACAACTACTTCCTAGGCAGGGCAAGCCAAGGAGATAAGTGACTATACAACCTTTAGAAGACATCTGAAGGCAGCCCTGTATAGGGAAGTTTTTTAATGTATATGTTAGAAGCCACCCAGAGTGGCTGGGGCAACCCAATCAAATGGGTGGAATATAAATAATAAAATTGTTGTTGTTGTTGTTGAATAGGATGTCCCTATTTTCATTGGAGAAACATTGGAGGGTATGCTCTACTGTGCAGCTTGACTTCCCATGAAAAGATTGATTTATATTTCTATCACTGAACATCTTCCTGGAATACAGGGCAGCACCCTAAGAATACTAGAAGCTGGCAATTCCTGGTCTAGGAAGCGAGCCTTTATCTCCTACAGCGGTGGCTGAATTAAAGCAAGCAGAGTTCTTCACTACCAGTTCCTTTCATGAACAGATTGCATGCTCTTCTGCTGCAATGACTCCAGCTTAACAGCTCTCTTAAATTTGCCCGTAGTCAGACTCTTGACATAGCAATGGCAACATCCCCCTCTAGCAGGACTGCCCCCTTTCACTGTCATTGCCTTGCCTCCTTGTATGCCTCTAATGACTTGCTGCCAAGTTGTGGCGCAGGAATCAACATGCATATGCAAGAGCACCAGAAGCAGTCTCGTTTGTGTGTGTGTGTGTGTGTGTGTGTGTGTGTGTGTGTGATCAGCTGAAGGTCAGTTTCCTTTTGCCAAGTGGCGCATACAGCCGACAATGTAAGCACATGGCCTTTTGAGGCTGGGGCACTTCTGAATATGCATGCAATGCCTTTAAAAAGGGGTGGGGGTGGGGAGATGCTTTGTTGTTGTGTCTGATTCTGTCCATTGTTAGACAGCGCAACCCTTGGGATTACTCAGCAGTGACTCAGTCGCTTGTGTACAAAAGGGGAAAGACACTGGAGAACAAAGGAGAAACCACAGGCTCCCATCTTTTTATGATCAAAGGCCGCAGGAAATCCATGTAGAATATAGTAATTTGAGAATACACAGGGCGATCTTTTCAGCTCTGGCTCACCAGCGAGCCAGGGCAGCCTAACAATGGAAGCAATCCAGGCAGCCACGAGGGGAGACTAAGATTTCAGGGAAACCTACCTCTGGTTTCAGACAAGAGAGTGTGGCTGTATACACCTTTAGAGGAAGCGCTGTGGGTAAAAGCCTCAGCGCCTAGGGCTTGCCGATCGAAAGGTCAGCGGTTCGAATCCCCGCGACGGGGTGCGCTCCCGTTGTTCGGTCCCAGCGCCTGCCAACCTAGCAGATCGAAAGCACTCCCGGGTGCAAGTAGATAAATAGGGACCGCTTACTAGCGGGAAGGTAAACAGCGTTTCCGTGTGCAACAGCGAAAAGAAGAATCTCAATGCTGCGAGCAGGAAATATAAACCTTCTTGGCTGTCAATCATAAAATGGCAACATCAAATTCTCCCCAACGACAAGAGGAGCCCAATCGCAATGGTGGCCAACTACCTTTACCCGCCCAGCAACAGTGGGATGCTTTGTTAGACCCCACCGCAACATGTGCTCTCCATGAAGGAGAACACGCTTTGCCAAGCAGCTCATCCTTGACAAACAAAATGTTTGTCAAAAACAAAATGTTTTTCTTTTAATCCCCACCCATAGAAAATTAAATGTGATGACGAAAGGTTCTAGTAACCTAGCCTTTTCTCTGACCTGCTAGTTGTCTATGTGTGAAGATTTTTTTTTATAAACTGCATCAATATCTGTGAATCATAAGGATAAATAATGGTACCACCAGGGGAATGGACAAGGTGACAAAAGAGTCAGGAAATAATTGCTTGCAAAGCTTGCTTGCTTGCTTGGAGAAGGGGAAAAGGAAAGGTACAAACACAGCCCACCCTCTGTATGAAATTCCTGATAGTACAGTGGTACCTTGATTCTCAAACTTAATCTGTTCCGGAAGTCTGTTCCAAAACCAAAGCATTCCAAAACCAAGGCACACTTTCCCATAGAAAGTAATGCAAAATAGATTAATCCGGTCCAGACTTTTTAAAACAACCCCAAAAGCAGCAATTTAACATGAATTTTACTATCTAACGAGACCATGGATGTTATGCATAGTCAAATGGAAGTGAAAATGATTTTACAGTGAGAGATTCATCCTGCTGAAACTCTGAAAAATGCAGGCAGATTTGGTAGAGTTCTAATTCACTGAGAAATTTTCAAGCACCAAAATATTACTGAGCAATTGGGGCAGTGGGTCTCTTTACCAAATAACAGTCTCAACATTTCACAGAGTAAAATTTGTTTTCCTGCCAAGATGCCACATGTTTTCTGATACTTGCGCCCCACTAGGCATTGTGGATGCTCAAGATTTATGAAAACAAGAAATGTCTCTACAGAAGTTTTTAGACAGCTTTAACAATGTGCAAGAAGAACCTTCTCTGCTTATTAAAACCAGCCAATTATTTCCTAGTCAAGACAATCTATAGGGTTTCTTTCTTTCTTTCTTTTTTGCTCTTGCCAGAACTCAGAAGTCATAACTAATTACTTCTGTGGAAGCTAGAATTATTTTGGAATGTTTTTTAAAAAATGTCATACTGGTCATGACTAAACTCTTACTGCAAAGAGTGATATTTTTTGCCATGCAAAGTACTCATCTAAAGGGAATTCTTTCCCATCTTTAGTCAAAGAGATCTTTCACATCATAAAATCACCATCCTCAACTGACAGTTATCTAATGTTCCAGAAAAAGCAGCGTAAGTCATTGAGCTTCACTGCACCAGAAACTCCTTGGAATGATCAAATGAGTTTCTCATCAGTATTTTACTCCTAGCAGTCAGGGGAGAGTACCTTCCATTTCCTTATTTGGTCTCCTTTAAGTGGTGTAATTTGTTCGCTATTCCTACAGGTTGAATCCTGACAAGACAGAAGTACTGTTTTGGGGGGACAGGCGGCAGGTGGGCGTGGGGGACTCCCTGGTCCTGAATGGGGTAACTGTGCCCCTGAAGGACCAGGTGTGTAGCCTGAGAAGCCCCTTGGCATTGGATCTTAGTGTCCAGGCTGAACAATGAGGGTGGAGGTGCTCCTTCAGGTATACAGGACTGAGGCCGTTTAGGGCTTTAAAGGTCAGCACCAACACTTTGAATTGTGCTCGGAAATGTAAAAGTAAAGGGACCCCTGACCATTAGGTATAGTCGTGGCTGACTCTGGGGTTGCGGCGCTCATCTCGCTTTATTGGCCGAGGGAGCCGGCATACAGCTTCCGGGTCATGTGGCCAGCATGACAAAGCCGCTTCTGGCGAACCAGAGCAGCTCACGGAAGCACCGTTTACCTTTCCGCCAGAGTGGTACCTATTTATCTACTTGCACTTTGACATGCTTTTGAACTGCTAGGTTGGCAGGAGCAGGGACCGAGCAACGGGAGCTCACCCCGTTGTGGGGATTCGAACCACCGACCTTCTGATCGGCAAGTCCTAGGCTCTGTGGTTTAACCCACAGTGCCACCCGCATCCCCCTGGGTATAGGGCAGTATAATAATAAATAATAATAATAATAATAATAATAATAATAATAATAATTATTTTGGACAATTAAAATGGCGGTTCACCACTGGGGGCCACCGGTTGCACACTGAGAGATTCAGGGCAGGTGTAAGCTGGGATGGCAGGTTCTGATGTCAAGCCTGACTATTTTCTCAGAGTTAGGGACTCCCTGGTTTAAACTGCAGACCTCATGACCTGAGGAACCTATTTTGTTGAGCAAGCCTGGTGAATTATATATTTCTCCAACCACTCCCAGGATTTGCATCAACAAAAATGAGGACACCAATTTGTATGAAATCAGTATATGGTGATGTGTATAGGCATATATTTAGAAATGATTAATATAATTTAGATGGAAACGCATCTCACCATAGTGGGGGGGGGGGCAGTAGGTGACCAGGTGATGGTAACTGTTTCAATCCCAGAATGTCCTGCTTTCCCTGAGGACGTCCCTATTTTCATCAGAGAAATGTTGGAAGGCATGGAATTATCCAGTATTGATTAAACACGGTTGCTTATTCCAACAAAAAAGACAAGTCTGCCAAAAAAACGCAAGAGCGCAGATCAACTCTGCATCTCCCAAACACATAAAGTCAGCATGCCTTCAGGGAAGGTGTTGTTGGGGGAAGGAGAAAAAATATCCACTGAGGAAAACCAATATAAATTATAAGAACAAGACTGAGAGTACAGTGGTACCTCGGGTTAAGAACTTAATTTGTTTTGGAGGTCTGTGATTAACCTGAAACTGTTCTTAACCTGAAGCACCACTTTAGCTAATGGGGCCTCCCGCTGCTGCTGCGCGATTTCTGTTCTCATCCTGAAGCAAAGTTCTTAACCTGAGGTACTATTTCTGGGTTAGCAGAGTCTGTAACCTGAAGCGTCTGTAACCCAAGGTACCACTGTACTGAGTGTTTTCCTAATATAAAACCCAATCTCGTTTCAAATCTCCAGCCACATTTTGATTGGTTCTCTCTGGTTATATCACTTAATAGTTTACTCCTAATTAAAAGTTAGTCCTCCATTAATATATGATTTGTACGAAGTTTTAAAATTGGGGAGTGGAGGTTTTTTCATGAACGTCTGCTTTCCAGTTTAATCAAACAGAAATAAAGGAAACACGTCAAATTGAGCGGTAGGCAAAGATATCAACGGATCAAAGTAAGAAGGTATTTTATTCCAATTAAACAACATTCCTGAGTTGTTCCAGCACAGACTTGAATCAGTCAGAGAGAGAAATCTTCCTTTTATTGTTTTAAACAGAATATGGGTTAACTGAGTCACCACAGACACAAAATGGTAGAAAATGTTCAGAGAAAATTCTGTGAAGTGGCCATCTTTTTTCTAGAGGAGAAAAATCTCAGATGTTTTCTCAGGAAAAATATATATTGTGAGAAATGTTGGTTCGGCTCTAGTTTCCTAGTTCAAGAGACTAGATACAGAAGACATACCAAGGCATGGCCACTTGGATATGACCCATCTCATACTTTAGAAAGCTTGCCTGTCAGGGCTATGAATTTCTTCTCTCTTACATTACAGTAGCATTGTTCATTGACATCAATGGCCAGAATATAGTCCTTTTTTCTCCATTGTGTGACCAGGCGGCGACAGCCCCAGCCCCCAGGGATCATAAGGAAGGAATAAAGACTCTGACAACGTTATGTGGAATGAAAATTAGGCCTCAACTTTATTAAACTTCCAAATGTATGAAGACCTTGGCTTAGGCCTTGGGTGTGTATCCCTCACAGCCCCCCAGCTGGGGGGAACTGGGGCTCATCAGAGTAAATGGGATATGAGGGTGCTCTGCGAGACGTAAGTGTAGCAGGCAGCCAAGCCCATATCCCCGCATGCAGGGTAGTTCACTGATGACCTTTCAGTGTATGGCCAGTGACACCCATATATATAACCCCTTTAAGAGGGGGACCCTGGAATCGCTGCCGCAAGGGGGTGAGTTACCACGTCACGCCCTCGCCCCCCCATATAGGGAAGAAAAGACTAAAGGATTCCACCCGAGGCCATAACCCCCAAAGTTGTGATGAATTGCTACGGGGAAGACAAAACCAGGGTGTTATGTAATGAGTTGAATAGGATCCAAAAGGCAGCAGTCTGATTGGTCCTAGAACAATAGGATACAGAATGCAGCAGTCTGATTGGTCCTAGAACAATAGGATTCAGAATGCAGCAGTCTGATTGGTCCTAGAACAATAGGATTCAGAATCCAGCAGTCTGATTGGTCCTAGAACAATAGAATTCAGAATCCAGCAGTCTGATTGGTCCACAGGAGCCACCCAAACCAGCTCCAGGTGGAAGTGTATCCGCAACCAGATTGGCCTACAGGTGAATCCCGGAATTAGCCAATCCCGGGGGGGCCCATTGTGTAAATAATGTATATAAAGCAGACATTCTGGGGGAACTTCCATTCCTCCTCACCACTCTGAGCCGAATAAAGAGCATGAAATCCACTCTCGACTCTGAGTATATTTCACTGCCAATGCAGGAAAATTCCTTCCCTGTCCTTCAACAGCAACCAGTCAAAGACCGTAGCAGCGCCCGCTAAACAGAAAGAAAAAGTTAACCTGCAAACAAGAAAACATTAAACTAAGGGAGGGGAGGGAGGATGAATCTCCAGAGTCGATTGCCTGGCTATTGTCGGCTCCACCCCCTGTTTATAAATGGGGCGGGCCCCACCTCCCAGCAAGAAACTTGATTACTGATGATGGGAGACATAGAGGCAAACCAGTAAATGAACTGGTAATTAAGGGATGCCCTGAATTAGAGGACCTTACGCATTATACCTTACGCTGCCCCTTATATAATGAAGCAAGAGAACGGTTTTTGACACCTATAATGACAAGGTCCTCTGGCCAGAATCCATCTGACATGATTCTTTATCTCCTCACAGACGTAGATAAGTATGTGACCTGGCGTGTAACACTTTTTGCGACTGCCACCAGGAAAATTAGAAAAAAATATATAGCTGAGATAGCTATCAACTGCAAAGGAGATGGATTTATTTGACCCCATCTACACCAAGCTGTAGAAAGGGACGCGGGTGGTGCTGTGGGTTAAACCACAGAGCCTAGGAGTTGCTAATCAGAAGGTTGGCGGTTCGAATCCCCACGACGGGATGAGCTCCCGTTGCTTGGTTCCTGCTCCTGCCAACCTAGCAGTTTGAAAGCACATCAAAGTGCAAGTAGATAAATAGGTACTGCTCGGGCGGGAAGGTAAACGGCATTTCCGTGCGCTGCTCTGGTTCACCAGAAGCGGCTTAGTCATGCTGGCCACATGACTATACACCGGCTCCCTCGGCCAATAAAGCGAGATGAGCGCTGCAACCCCAGAGTCGGCCACGACCGGACCTAATGGTCAGGGGTCCCTTTACCTTTACCTTACACCAAGCTGTATCTCTCTCACTAAACTTTGTACATAATTGTCTATTGTATTATTTAATATTGCTTTTAATATATTAGTGGCCCCGCGGTGATTTTAGCTTATAAATTTTATTATCTAATGTTTCAATTTGTCTATTAAGGAGTTACTATAGCTTTGTGCAGATTAGGTCATGTTTTGACAATGTAAATGTTTTAAGTTTTTGTATCAAACTAGTATATATTTTATTGAATGACATTGTATACATTGCAGCAGCCTTTGGCTATAAACAATAAACTTGACCGACTGACTGACTGGGCATGAACCTCCAAAAATTAACACTGAGAGGCAAGCCAGCCTCTGTTTGCCAGTAAGCCCCCTGGGAACTGTAGCACCATCCGTGATCCTGCAAAGAGCACCCAAAATGTAAAGTGTGAGTGCTCATTATAAGCAACAGTCTGTTATCTGCATATACATATGAAATGTGCTGTTCTTTTCTTTTTGCAAGGTCTCCCGATAAGCTATGAGTGCAATTGCTTGACTGAAAGTAACTCCTACTCCTTTCTTTCTTTCCTTTCCTTTCAAAACAACATTTTTTTTATGAATCACAGGGTGGATATAAGTGATTTCCCAAAAACCTTGGAGGCCTAATCGTTGTCTTTCAAAAACAAGCTGCTTTTTTCAAGTAGAATTGCAGCAGAGAGATTAATTATTCCAGTGAGAGTCTGACTTAGCAAATATCCATCTCACTAGAGGAGTACAAGTATTTGTCTGGGGAATAGAGCCAGGACAGCCTCCAGCTCAGTTTACAATGTTTACTTTGCCTTCACACATTTCACATGGTCCTTGTATCTGTGGCTTAATCAATAATTATATACATGACATCCATGTCGAGATATCTCCAGCCCAGGGATCAGATAGATTTTCTCTTAGAAAAATGAATACTGCCAAACATTAAGAGAGAACAGAATCCATTTCCTTTTTTTTATAAATGATATTTATTAAAAAATTAATAATTACAGAGAAAATAGAGAGAAAACAAAGTACAGTAAAAAAGGAGAAAAATAAGAATAGAGAAAAAATAACAAAAATACATAGAACCACACCTCCACCCCACTAGTGAAAAAACAAAAACATTTAAAAACCCTTCCATTTTTCACAATTCTATCCTTCAATGACTTATTTCCTCGACCACCTCCCACCTCCCTTTTTGTATTCCAGTTAATAATTAAGTCAGCAAATTCTTTCCATCTTTCACTGTTTACTACCATAACTATCTTAATCCATTTAAACCTTATCTTCCCATCAACATCTTAAAAATTATCTACACTTCAATCTAATAAAGAGGGGGGGAAAGAACCTTAACTCTTATACCCTTAAATCTTAAAATCTAAAGTCCTTATCGTATTTCAACTAAAGTCATATAAATTCATTCCACCATCTCCCAACATTCCTTAATTATACAATATTATACTAAATAATGTTTTAAAAATTTCCAATCTTCTTCCACCATCTCTTCTCCCTGGTTTCGGATTTTATCAGTCTTTTCTGTCAATTTTGTCAGTCTTTTCTGTCAATTCAATGTAGTTCATCAACCTGGTGCTCTTGTGTCCGAGGCTCTTAACTCTGAACAGAATCCATTTCCTTTCCCATCTGCAAGAAGAGATCTACTGAACTTTTCTCCACTGATTGTCACCTGATCATGATACATGCTTTATATTCTATTTTTCTTACATTGCTCAGGTAATCTTTAAATATTGATTGGTTTATATAGCCTGAAATGCAATGAATGAATAAATAAATAAATAGCCTCTTGATGGTCTCTAGGCAGGTTATACTTGGTGCTGGCACCCATACCCTCTGATGAAAATAGGGACATCTTATTCCATGATGATGGCGATTTAATTATTTATACCCCACCCATCTGAATGGTTTGCCCCAGCCACTCTGGGTGGCTTCCAACATATAGATATACATAATAAAACATTAAAAAACTTCCCTATATAGTGCTGCCTTCAGATGTCTTCTAAAGGATGTATAGTGAATTATCCCCTTGTCTTGGGGGTTGCATAACTCCATGCCCCCGACATATCTCCTTTGAAAATAAAGACATCTTAAGGAAACGTGGGACATTCTGGGATCAAATTAGAAACCGGGATGGCTTCTGTAAATCTGGGACTGACCATGGAAAATAGGGACACTTGATGGGTCTGGACACCACACTTCTAAAATCAGCTTCCTGGGGTGGCCTAGTCCCAAGCTATCTCATCACTAGGATTTAGACAGAGAGCAAACACTTGTTGATTAACCTGTGCATTTAAAAGCAGAGATGGGGAAGAAGTTCAGTTCTGTTCATTTTTAAAGGCAAACTTATCCAAGTCACACTTTCCGAAACAATGCGTGAACTGAATCACAGCCAACTTTCAAACTTCTCCAGATTTTGCAGTGTTGTTCTCCAGCCATGTAATGCATAGGGAAAAAATGCATCTCCAAGGACAAAATGTGCATAAACATCTATGCAGTCGTGAAAATAGCATACTGACATGCATTATGTTAGGGAAATTGCTTTGCAAACATGAGTACACTAGGCAAAGTTCCATACAGAAATGTGCATATCAGGATACATTTTCTCCAAAATGCGGATATATTTTCATAAGGACTTTTCTTATTTTTTAAGAAAATTGCAGAGTGGTAAGGGAAGGTAGCAAACTGAACTTAAAACTGGAAAAAATAGAAACCAAGAGAAACAGAAATTCACAGACCAAAACTGATTTGCTTGTCTCTATTTTAAAATTATAGAGCCTAGGACTTGTCGATCAGAAGGTCGGAGGTTCGAATCCCCGCAACAGGGTGAGCTCCCGTTGCTCGGTCCCTGCTCCTGCCAACCTAGCAGTTCGAAAGCACGTCAAAGTGCAAGTAGATAAATAGGTACCACTCTGGCGGGAAGGTAAACGGCATTTCCGTGCGCTGCTCTGGTTTGCCAGAAGCGGCTTAATCATGCTGGCCACATGACCCAGAAGCTGCACACCGGCTCCCTCGGCCAATAAAGCGAGATGAGCGCCGCAACCCCAGAGTCAGCCACAACTGGACCTAATGGTCAGGGGTCTCTTTACCTTTACTTAAAAATTATTTGTGATGTGTGATGTTGCCTTCTTGCATTCCTTTAGTGGAATTATTATTATTATTATTATTATTATTATTAGCTGTATAGATTTTGTTTGTTTAAAATAAAAAGGCATTGCCCTGAATTGGGGCAGTAAAAACCACCAGAAGCTAGAACCAGAAGAGAAATGTTCTCCCATTTAGATGGGGTAATGAATATGACTTAGAAAGAGAAAGAACTAGGACTTCATTGAGCTCAGCCCTAAGTGCATCCCCTGAGCACCAGATCAATGGGACTCCAGCGACACAAGAACATTAAAGCTTTAGCTTCCTGGAGGAATGTAGCATTTGTGAAGTGGCGCAGAATAAATACCTGTAATCTGTAGGCATCTTGCTGCTGTGGCAAGGTGACTTTGAAGGGAGAGCAAGCGCACCTTTATATGTACACATTTTTTTCCTTCTGCTCCCCCCCCCTCCTTTTGTAAGTGACTTCCTGGGTAGTTTTAACGTAATTTGAGATAGAGGCAAAATCTTTGCCTCGAGATTCAAAACGTTTCGCCGAGCTCTTGAAGCAGCCTCTGTGCAAAACAAATATATTTGGGAAATCGTTCTTCAATGCAAATCCTTTTCCTTTCTCTGTCCCCCCCAATGGGAGAGCCCCCTGCCTCTGCGGACTGCTGTTTGGAGACTTTCCAGACTCACTGCCACATGCTGCAGCCATTATCTGAATCCATATTTGAAGTGAAACGCTGCCTTCCCTCCAGGGCATCATCCATCCATGCTGACTGAGACTACTTTGGCGTCTCAGAAAGAGCTAAATTGTTTCAGCATCTCAGAGGGAAGCTGGGGAAGATCTCACGCAGCAAAAAGAAACTGGCTCTCTCTTTCTTTTAAAGCTTTTACATACATCTCCTCCAAGTGTCTCTATTTTCCAGGGACAGTCCTGGTTTAATGGAAGCCGTCCCAGTTTCTGATTTGATCCCAGAATGCTCCTGCTTCCCTTAAAGGTAAAGGTAAAGGTACCCCTGACCATTAGGTGCAGTCGCAGATGACTCTGGGGTTGCAGCGCTCATCTCGCTCTATAGGCCAAGGGAGCCGACATTTATCCACAGACAGCTTTCTGAGTCATGTGGCCAGCATGATTAAATTGCTTCTAGCACAATAGGACACCACGACGGAAGCCAAAGAGCACGGAAATGCCATTTACCTTTCCGCCACAGCAATACCTATTTATCTACTTGCACTGGCGTGCTCTCAAAGTGCTAGGTTGGCAGGAGCTGGGACAGAGCAATGGGAGCTCATCCGGTTGTGGGGATTCGAACCACCGACCTTCTGATTGGCAAGCCCAAGTGGCTCAGTGGTTTAGATCACAGTGCCACCCGCATCCCTTTACCAATATCAAACTACTGTGCTGGTAGCACTACTGTGCTAGCAGACCTCCCCAGAGCACAAGCCTGGGCAGTGTGTCTGGAGGTCCAGGGCTGCCCAGATGACAGGCTCCTCATCTCGGCCTCACTGATGAGGTCCAAAGGAAAGCAGGGCTATATATTTGGCACCAGCTTAGCTGCAGGAGTTGACAGAAAGAGGTGTACAAGGCGCCATCCAACTGTTTTAGGGAGTCCACTACAGATTTGTATAGGATTTCCTGCTTAGCCTTTTCTTCTCCCAAAGATATCCCATAAGGCATCAGAAGTTTAGGATCAGAGTTTTCCTTCTCCTAGATGAGCTACCTTCCCAGGTTGATGAGCCCCATCTGTCTCACTAGACACCTGTGAAGCAGAGCAGCATACAGATGAGAACTCGCCCCTGATCCCAGGATGAGCAGTGGTTCTATGCAAAAAAATGTCTGTAGAGTTCTGAATCATATGATGGAGCTGCAATCCAATCCATGGATGGCCCAAATCATGCACGCGCCTGATAGTTCTCTTCATTTAAAGATCTTTTCCACGCCAAACAAGATGCAATGCCACATATCTTCTAATTTGACTCTTAAGTAGTTCTGCTGTTGCACAATAAATGCACCACTGTTATTAATTTGTTATAGTGGATGCAAGACAGCTCTTGTGTTGGATAGGTTTAATATCTTCCCAACACTAAGACTGCAGTTTTGATCAAATGTGGCTAGGCTGTAATTGTGAGTGTTGCCCAATTTGTATTACTGCACTTACACCCATTCTTTCTTCCAAAGAGTTCAAAGCAGCTTATATCTGGTTCATAGGTGATCTCCCACCCAGGCAGGTTACAGGGCTATACTGCCTTAAATTTAGCTGCAGAAATGCATCGTTGTATTTTGCTTCTATGCACATTTATGCAGATTTAATCAATTAATTAAATCCTCGCCCTTGCCAGATGATCCAGGAAGGACATGAAAACCTTAAGGATTGCTTCAGCTCACTTTGATTTATCAAGGTCAGGTCTGAGGCACTGTTCAGACAAAGCGAAAGAGATGCTGATTCTGCTAGGGGTGAATAAAGGATTTCCATTTCCTGCACTGTTAGACTGGATGATCTCATCAGCAATAGCTTAATTTAATGGAAGGGGTAAAAAAAGAATTAAAGATCATCGCATTTCCAAACTCAGTTGTGAATGAATGGCGTATTCTGTTCTTCAGAGTCATGCTTTCTGGTAGGTATTCACTTTTGGATTTTATTTGTGTGTGTTTTATTGTTGTCATTTAATAACCGCAGAAGTCTCTCCATTATATGATATAACATCTTAGAAGAGGTATCTCTTTTGTTTCAGAAAGAAGAGGAATGTTTTCAGTGTATGTAAATGTATACACACATGCATTTTATGTTTCTATAGTTACATGCTCTAACCAACTGAGCTATGCAGTTGTGAAATTAAAGTAACACTAAAAAGAAGCTGTTACTTAATTAATGAGGGCTACCCTTCTAATCCATCAAAGTTTTTTTTAGCAGATTAAGGTAACTCATTCATTGACAGAAATCCTCAATGCACCTCAAAATGGGGCCCATTGAATTCAATGGAGATGAGTTCTGGGAAGCCATGAATAGGCCTGTAATGCAGAAGTTGCAGCCTTAATTTATACATTCCTAACTGATACAATATGGGACGCGGGTGGTGCTGTGGGTAAAAGCCTCAGCGCCTAGGGCTTGCCGATCGAAAGGTCGGCGGTTCGAATCCCCGTGGCAGGGTGCGCTCCTGTTGTTTGGTCCCAGCGCCTGCCAACCTAGCAGTTCGAAAGCACTCCCGGGTGCAAGTAGATAAATAGGGACCGCTTACTAGCGGGAAAGTAAACGGCGTTTCCGTGTGCGGCTCTGGTTCGCCAGAGCAGCTTCGTCACGCTGGCCACGTGACCCGGAAGTGTCTCCGGACAGCGCTGGCCCCCGGCCTCTTAAGTGAGATGGTCACACAACCCTAGAGTCTGTCAAGACTGGCCCGTACGGGCAGGGGTAGCTTTACCTTTTAACTGATACAATGTGTCTGCATTTGCTATTCTTCATCGATTTGGGTTCGCAAATACAGCCACTTGCCAGCATACAGATTTGGCCATATGTCAAAGAAACATGTTGATACAATTTCAGAAATGGTTACAAAGGAGAACGTTCCAGACATCAAATAAAAATGCAAAAAGAAAGCCAGACTCTCTGTTGTATCCATAGCATTATCATTATTCTTGCTGCACAATAATAGTGTCCAGGTGGGGAGTTAGGAACATAGGATACAGCCTTAAACTGGGACAGAACTTTGGTCTATCTAGTTCAGTATTGTCTGGTAAGTGACTCCCCAGATCAATAGCTCAATCGGTAGAGTATGAGACACTCAATCTTAGGGTCAGATGTAACGTACTTCTCAGTGTGTTTTAATAGGAACAGCCATTTGTCTGGGGAAGAGAATCTCATTGTAGAAGATAGCAACAGAAAGAACACCACATTCAGGTATAAAGCGAATAAGGTGTTGTTATTTACACTCCAGATGCGTGGGGTATAAATAATAAAATTATTGTTATATTTTATGGAAGTGAGAGCTGGACCATAAAGAAGGCTGATTGCCAAAGAATTGATGCTTTTGAATTATGGTGCTGGAGGAGACTCTTGAGAGCCCCATGGACTGCAAGAAGATCAAACCTATCCATTCTTAAGGAAATCAGCCCTGAGTGCTCACTGGAAGGACAGATCGTGAAGCTGAGGCTCCAATACTTTGGCCACCTCGTGAGAAGAGAAGACTCCCTGGAAAAGACTGTTGGGAAAGACTGAGGGCACAAGGACAAGGGGATGACAGAGAACGAGATGGTTGGACAGTGTTCTCAAAGCTACCAGCATGAGTTTGACCAAACTGCGGCAGGCAGTGGAAGACAGGAGTGCCTGGCATGCTCTGGCCCATGGGTCATGAAGAGTCGGACACGACTAAATGACTAAACAACATCATTGTTATATTTGTATAATATAACAGATCGCTGGATAGTCCACAACATGTTCACAACATAAAATACAAAATGAGAACACAAAATACACAACTAAGCAAATCAAACCAATAAATTCCCCCTTCCACAAACACATTTTAAAGGCCATCCATCAGACAAAGGTCTGGTTATAGAGAAATGTTTTTGCCTGGTGCCTAAAGATCATAGAATCAGAGAATAGTAGAGTTAGAAGGGACCCAAGAGTCATCGAGTCCAACTCCCCTGCAATGCAGGAATCTCAGCTAAAGCATCCATGACAGATGGGTATCCAACTTCTGCTTAAAACTTCTGAGGAAGGAAAGTTCATCACCTCCCAAGGTAGACCGTTTGTTATGAAGGTGTCAGGTGAGGCTTTCTGGGGAGAGCATTCTACAAGTGAGAAGCCACCACAGAAAAGGCTCCTTGTTATGTTGCTGCTCTTCAGGCCTCTCATGAAGAAGGGTCTCAGATGATGACCAGAGGGTCCAGGTCACTTCATATTGGAAAGGTTGTCCTTAAGGTATTGTGGTCCTGAGTAGTTTAAGGTTTTATAGGTCAAAATCAGCACTTTGCATTGGTCCCAGAAACTAATTGGCAGGCAGTGCAATCAAGCCAGGATCAATATAAATATAGTAGGTTCTAACCATCTTGTCTCAGTGAGCAACCTGTCCATCAAATTCTGCACCAGCTGAATCTTCTGAACCATCTTCAGAGGCAGCCCAATGTAAAACACGAAGGTGTTGTAAGTCATGGGCCTTAATTAGCATTTGGTTCAGTCTATTTGTCTTACTTATAGAGGTTACTAGACTTCTTTTTGATAATCATTCCCTGTAAAAAGAATAAAAGACCTTTGAGCATGCCAGATGAGCAATCTATTTTCATAGTTCCTGGTAGCCCTATACTATCAAAGTATAACAGAAACAGTAACTTTAAAATATATATTTCCTGTACAACCTATAAAACTCATTTGGATGTCAGAAATGTTCATCTCAACTGCATCCTGTCATGACTGAGACCCAAATAACTTCTATATCATCTCCCAACGAGAAATGTTAATGTTGCACTAAGGTAATAGAGGGAAATTAGGGCAATGGGTAAGATCACTTCCCCATCATCTCATTAGCCAGTTCCCTGGAAACAATGTGGCACCAGGGCAGTAATAGAGACAAATGATTTTACAGAACATGAGATAAGAGTCCGACCTGTTACCAGGAAGAGGAAGTCCTCCATATATGGTTGCAGTATTAGTACCATCCCTTTGTCACATGTAACATGCAGTTCTAGTTTTTGTAGAACTATGGTTCTATGGTGCTGATTCTATCATTCTGATTCCAAAAGACAAACAAACAAACAAAACAACTATGCTAGCCCTGGTAAGGAAGGGAATTGCTCTGCATGCGAAGACAGGCTCTGGCAGATTGAACAGATGGGATCAATAGTGCATCCAACACTGAAGAAGGAAGTTTCTGCATGTGCTGTAGAGAGAAATGAGGGGCAGACAGGGCTCATGAACCTGGAAAGGTAGACCATCTAGAAGAAGGAAACTGATCCTAAACCTCCGCTGCCTTGCAGGAGATATTTCAGAGAAGAAAAGGCTTAGGAGTATACCCTACACCAGGCATGGCCAAACTCGGTCCTCCAGATGTTTTGGGACTACAATTCCTGTCATCCCTGACCACTGGTCCTGTTAGCTAGGGATGATGGGAGTTGTCCCAAAACATCTGAAGGGCCGAGTTTGGCCATGCCAAATCCAGAGTGGAGTCCCAAAGATGCTTAGATGGCATCTTGCATGCAACCTACCGGCAACTCCTGCAGCCAATCTGGTGGCAAATATAGTGCTGTGCTTTCCTTCGTACCACATCAGCAAAGCTAAGAAAGAGGTCTTGTCATCTGGGCAGCCTTGGACCTCCATACACTCCTTGAAACGTTTCATCAACGGTGTCTCCGAAAAAATTTACACATCACTTGGGAAGACAGGAGAACTAATGCCAGTGTAATATAAGCAGAGATCACCGGTTTCGAAGCAATGCTTCTTCAACATCAACTTCGTTGGACTGGTCATGTTGTGCAGATGCCTGATTATCATCTTCCAAAGCAACTATTCCAAACTTAAAAATGGAAAGCATAATGCTGGTGTTCAACAAAAGAGATTTAAAGACTCTCTCAAGGCAAATCTTTAAAAAAATGTAGTATAAACACCGACAACTGTGAAGCACTAGCCTGTGAGTGCTCCAATTGGAGAACAGCCTTTACCAAAGGCGTCATGGGTTTTGAAGGCACTCAAACTCAAGAAGAGAGGGAGAAACGTGCTAAAAGGAAGGCACGATTGGAAACCCTCACCATAAAACCTATGTCCCTGTGTGGAAGGACATGAGGATCCAGAATTGGCCTCCACAGGGACTTACGGACTCACTGTTAAAACTGTGTTTATGGAAGACACTCTTACTCGGCTATGAGTGATCGCCAGAGAAGAAGAAGATACACACTCCCCAGGCTTGCTCACTGAGGAAGTTACTTTGGTGCTGCTAATGCAATGGTTTGACTTCACTTTCGAAGGCACACTCCATTGTCTCTGGAGACAGACGGAAGCCAACAAGAGCAACAAGGGACAAACATGTGTGTTACGATGATTTCTGCTCCTGCTTCCGCTCCCACAGAATTATTCGACATCCCTAGTATTGCCTGTATGAGTAGAGGAAAAGCATGGGATGCCACTCTATGAGTATTCAGAAACTCACTCACAGGATAATTTGCCAACAGAAAAAAGGGGGTCATTAAGATGTGGTAAAACTCTAGAGGAGTGCATCACTGCAAATGTTGGCCTGGGGGCGGGGGTGGTTCTGACATAGAGGATATCCTCGTTTCACCTTTGAGATTACATGACTGCATCAGAGCTTCTTTCTTCCTCACTGTAAATAGAGTTGCTATGGCAACAGAATCCCAAGCTTTTCACTGCCTCAGCTCTTGCTGCTCTCCACTAAATTCTGGAAGAGGGTCCCTAATTGAAGGAGATAGTGGTGAAACCACTCCTTTAGAAATTCTCCCCGCATTCACAAAACCTTAGGAATAATTGGTCAGTTGCCAATCTCTCTTTCATGCCCAAGGTTCCTGAGCAGGTGGTCATGGCCCAGATCTAGGGGAAAACTGGTTTTCTAGACCGATTTCAATTTGGGCCCTCTTTTTTTTCAATTAGGCCCAGCTTTTTGCACAGAAAGTGCCCTTGCTAATGCTCCTCAAACTCCCGGTGGCTTTTGATGCCATAAACCATGGTACCCTGCTGGAATGGCTGTCCAAGTTAGGAGTGGGTGGCACCATTTAGTGGCGATTCCAGTCCTAGCTGGATGGCCATTTACAGAGAGTGATGCTTGGAGAGTACTTTTTGGCCCCAAGGAACCTTGAATGTAGGGTTCTTCAGGGATCGATTTTATCCTTCATGCTGTTAATATCTACACTTCTTTGTATCTGGACTGGATGAACCAATAAACTGAAGCTGAATCCATATAAGACTGAGGCACTGTTAGTAGGTGATCCCCTAGACTGGATGCATGAGAGGTGACAAAGAAGAGTTTGGACTTGATATCCCGCCTTTCACTCCCCTTAAGGAGTCTCAAAGTGGCTAACAATCTCCTTTCCCTTCCTCCCCCACAACAATCACTCTGTGAGGTGAGTGAGGCTGAGGGACTTCAGAGAAGTGTGACTAGCCCAAGGTCACCCAGCAGCTGCATGTGGAGGAGCGGGGAAGCGAACCCGGTTCACCAGATTACAAGTCTACCACTCTTAACCACTACACCATGCTGGCTCCATGCTGGAGTTATATTCCCTCTGAAGGAACAGGGACACAGCTTGGTTATACTGTTGCTTGAGGCTCAGGTGGCCTCAGTGACATAGAGCACCTTCCATCAGCTTTGGCTGGTGGCCCAGCCACACCCATAACTGGATCCTCTTGTAATCTCTAGATTAGATTACTGAAACATATTATATGTGGGGCTGCCTCTGTAGATGGTTCGGAAACTTCAGCCGGTACAGAATCTAGTTGCCAGGTAGCTCACTGGGGCAAGACGGCTTGAGCATATAGCACCAATCCTGGCCCAACTGCACTGGCTACCAATTAGTTTCCAAGCTGAGTTCAAACTGCTGGTTTTGGCCTAGAAAGCCTTAAATGGTTCAGAATCGCAATACAACAAGGACTGCCTTTCTCCACATGAACCAACCCAGACCCCGTGATGATCATCTGGGGTCCTTCTTTGTGTGCCTGCTTCACAAGAAGCCAAGAGTTCAGCAACACAAGAACAGGCCTTCTCTGCAGTGGCTCCCTGCTTCTAGAATGCTCTCCCCAGGGTGGGTATTGGTGGGGTTTTTTTGTTATTATGGTATGTATTTTTGTGTTTTTATATTTGATCTTTGGGTGAATAGCAGTATAGAAATTTAATTAGTATACTAATTTAATTAGAAATAATAATAATAATAATACAGTGGTGCCTCGCAAGACGAAATTAATTCATTCCGCGAGTTTTTTCGTTGTGCGAGTTTTTTCATCTTGCGAAGCACCACTGCATTTAAACACTAACAACGGCGGGGAGGGGGGGAGAAGCAGGACAGCTGCCGCAGCCGGTACCTCAGACTCACCCGCGCGTTGTGGCCACCGCGCGACGTGGCTGCTGGAGGGCAGCTGGGCTCAGGAGCGTGACTCTGGCTGCAACGCTGGCTGCTAGCAGCAACGGCTCCTGAGGGGAGTGCGCAAGGGCGGTGGGCAGCGGCGCAAGGCAGCCGGAAGGTCGGCCGTCAGCCGGAAGGTCGGAGGGAGACGGAGGAGCCGTCAGCCGGAAGGTGGGAGGGAGCCGGAGGAGCGGGGAAGCGAGCGTGCGACCGTCGCCATGACAGGAGAGGCAGGGCTGTTTCATCTAGCGAAGCAAGCCCTTAGGAAAATCCGTCTTGCGAAGCACCTCAGAAAACGAAAAACCCTTTCGTCTAGCGAGTTTTTCGTCTTCCGAGGCATTTGTCTTGCGCGGTACCGCTGTAATAATAATAATAATAATGCTGTTCTTCATTTTACTGAGACTTCTAAAATGCAGTTACATTACAGTTCAGGTTGCAAAATCGGCCTTGAACCTTTGTGAATTTACTTCAGGAGGAGAACACAGTGACCCAGCCAGCTCTAGGGTAATCTCTCACACACAGGCATTAAAAAGAATACCTTTCTCCTGAATCTCTCCCCCCCCCCCCCATGTCCTGCTTACCTAGTTTGTTTTAAAATAAGCTGCTAAGGACAACTGCATGTTTTGTCTCAGTGCCTGGCAGCTGTAGCCGCTAACATGATAATTAATGTTTACAGGGGGAATGGTTATCTGCCCTGAAAAGAAGAGTACAATTCCAAGGTAACCTGTTTTCTGCCTTCAACTTTTATGGACCTGCATCAAAAAAGCTAAATTTAAAATCAACCGTTCATTGTGTAAAGCAACTGAAGAAATTACATCATTTGTAAAATATCACTACAACAAAAAAATGTACTAAAGCTGATGTATTATTGAGGTCTCAAGTTCAGTTTAATAATTTTTTTTTTTTTTTTTAAAAACTACTTGTTAATTTTGCCTGCAAAATTCCTTTCCATCATAATTCATTACTCCTTAACTTAGGTCAGGTTGACACAAGTAACACCTGAGAAGGCAATTTGATTACGGAGCAATAGACAATTCCTCTGGATAAATTTGACTCTGCGTGATGATGCCACCTTGGAAACAAATGTCCATCTTGGACATAAATGTTCAAAGGGGACATAAAATTATTTACTTAGGAGTTGAAGGATTCTGTCATGAATGTAGAGGTTGACCTAGTTGAGTCAGCATGCTTTCCCCACTTGGAGCCAGCCCAGAAACTGAGGTCCAGCTCCGAGGGCCTTCTGGTGGTTCCCTCACTGCAAGAAGTGAGCTTACAGGGAAATAGGCAGAGGGCCTTCTCAGTAGTTGCATCCTCCCATCAGATGCCAAGGAAATAAGCAACTACCTGGCTTTTAGAAGATATCTGAAGGGAGTCCTGTACAGTGGTACCTCGTGTTAAGAACTTAATTCATTCTGGAGGTCCATTCTTAACCTGAAACTGTTCTTAACCTGAGGCACCACTTTAGCCCATGGGGCTTCCCTCTGCCACCATGCAATTTCTGTTCTCATCCTGAAACAAAGTTCTTAACCCAAGGTACTATTTCTGGGTTAGTGGAGTCTGTAACCTGAAGCATACAGAGGTACCTCTGCATAGGGAAGTTTTTAATGAGTGTTGTCATATTGTGTTTTTATTTGTTGGAAGCCACCCAGAGTGGCTGGGGTAACCCAGTCAGATGGGTGGCATCTAAATAAGAAATTAGTAGTGGTAGTCATACAAAACGTTAGAACCTGTGAGAACATAAGTATTCGGCCTGATGGGTAGGGCCTATGAGAGAGACAGGGAGATGTAAGCATATCTGTCATAAGCGCTGAGTGTGCAGGGCTGCGGGTGCTCCAGCCCCCACAACATTCCCCATGAAGGGGCAGAGAACCAACAGATTTTTGCGCCTGAGCCACGCAGGCATGTGTGCCTCAACACACCGAGCAGAGGAGCATATGCTTTCGCCAAGCACGCCCCTGAGGGAGCCTGCTGAGCCCAGCTGAGGAGAGGGGCAGCCTACCTTAGGGGCCCTGGAGTGGCTCCTTGCGCCTCTACTACCAACCCCACTGCATACCTCCTTACTTTCTGGAGACCTGTTACGGCCTCCGGAAGGCCCAACAGATGCTTTAGCTGAGATTCCTGAATTGCAGGGGATTGGACTAGATGACCCCAGGGATCTCTTCCAACTCTACAATTCTATGACTCTATGAATCCACCTCCATCCCACACAGCAAGCCACTTCTGCTCACCCAACTAATACTTTCAGGAATCTTTAAGGGGAGCTACAAACTGCTGAGAATCTGTAAAACCAATACAGGTTTGTTCTTTGTTCAAGCCAAGGATTTCTTTTTAAGTCCCCTGTACTGTAGTGTTCATGTGAATATTCCTTTATTCGCTTATCTAAAGATTTACCAGTGAGCAAAGTGTTTTCTTTTCCAAGAGAGCATTATAATTTCAGATCTGAAGAGCACATTCGAGGGAAACGGGCTGGTTCCCGCTGACAGTCATATTATGCCAACCCCACACATTCCGTTGGCAAAAAAACTTTGTGATACTAATTTCCATATTTGGAGGCAACTTTTCCCCATTCGGCCGCAGCACATGTTATAATGCAAGAGTATAATCACTACTTGCTGCTTTGTCTCTAGAATTAAAAGCAATGCTTCAGGTTCAAAATTACAGAAGGAAGAGATGGCTTTCCACTGTGTCAAAAATAGAATGAACTTTTCACTCTGAAAAAAAAACCACCAACTCCCTAACACTCCCCCCCAACCACACCACTAGTCATATACCAAAAGGAACTGTACAGATGACCAAGCAAAAACATGCTGCCAGAGCTTTCGAATGCAAGTTCTTTCCATGCAGCAGAAATAAACACCTATAAACAGAACTCAAATGCAGAAGTAAAACTAGCTGGGGTACAGTATATTTGCAAACAAATAGTGCTGACCAATTCATGATTTCTGCTTCTTCCCATAAAAAAAGAATGGAATTGGAGAAAAACAGGATTGGAAAGGGGTTGTTATTATTCCATATTTATATACATATGCTTTTACACTAGATCCTCTGATTATTGTTTAAGTTTAGTTGAATTTCCGTCATGAATTCAGCAAAAGTTCAGTTATGACATTTTATGTGCGTGACTCAGGTAGAGGAAGAATTCGTGGAGGATCTAAGTCCTGCTAAGCTTGCACCAGTAGGGCAAAAGGTAGGGGGCAGGTTTTAGCATCCCCTGTTCACTTTTAACCTTCACCCCCTCGCATTGATCCCAACCAGGGTGAGGGGGTGAGCGTAAAAGATCTAAGGCTGACATATTCCCTCAAGAAAATCTCAATGCACATCTAGAGGAAGGAGCTTTGTACTAAGCAGACCCCAAGCCTCCCCTGATGTCAGGGGCTAGACTATGGAGGAATGGTGGGAGCCGCCACCCCTCTCTCTTCAGCTTCCCGAGAAGAAGAGAACAGTATAGATATAGAACAGTGGTTTGCAGAAGGTCACAGTTCAGAGGCTGCAGAGAGGAGAAGCTGGGAAATATTGGGGGAGCTGCAAGAAGAAGAAGCATTAGGGTAAAGACAGCTAACAGACTCAGTGTCTCTTGAAAGCATTCCTAATGCCTAATCCCCCCCACCTTGACAGCTCAGAAGAAATTGCAGGGTCTTAGGGCTGTACAATACATATTTCATGGTAATATTCTGCTCTCTGCTTTTTCTTTCTTATAATAATTTCCCAATTGGCACCAGATATTGCTGTACTGGGCTCCAAGGCTACCCACACACTACGGCCTCAACCTGAGACCCAGTGAGGTGTAGTGGTTAGAATGTCAGATTAAGACTTGGGAGGCCAGGATTCAAATCCCCACTCAGCCATGAAGCTCAGCTTGGGCCAGTCACTGCCTCCCAGCCTAACCTACCTCCTATGGTTGTTACTGTTGGGGAATGCAGGTGGTGCTGTGGTCTAAACCCCTGAGCCTCTTGGGCTTGCCAGTCAGAAGGCCAGTGGTTTGAATCCCCGCGACAGGGTGAGCTCCTGTTGTTTGGTCCCAGCTCCTACCAACCTAGCAGTTCAAAAGCGCATCAAAGTGCAAATAAGATAAATAGGTACCACTGTGGTGGGAAGGTAAACGGTGTTTCCATGCACTCTGGTTTCCATCACGGTGTCCTGTTGCTCCAGAAGTGGTTTAGTCATGCTAGCCACATGACCTGGAAAGCTGTCTGTGGACAAATGCCAGCTACCTCAGCCTGAAAGTGAGATGAAAGCTGCAATCTCATAGTCACATTTGACTGGACTTAAGCATCCAGGGGTCCTTTAACTTTTACCTTTTTTTTTTTTTTTTTACTCTTCTGCGGATTAAATGAGGAGAAAGAGAACCATGTATATCAGCTTGAGCTCATTGGCACAAAAGGTGCTATATAAAGGAAATCCATCCATCAGCTAAACCTTCTCATACTAGAGGAACAAGACTTGGGTTGCCAGACCTTTTCAATTCTGGCATTCAATTTTGTTCACCATCACCATATTGACCACAAGTCGATATTGTATCCTCAAATTGCCGAACAAGCGCTTACAAACATATCTGCTTCACAAAAGATGGGCAATTATTTATTTATAACGGTTCCCAGGAGAAAGATTTTTGTGGAGAGATGCTGGCTTTGTGACAGAAAATGCACTTGGCAATCAGTCCACAAGAATGTGTGTTTTGCAAGCACAGTACAGTTTTGCAAGCGACACTGTAGATGTTTTCCACGCCAGTGTTTACGTAGACAAATTTAGCAGCTTTGGACATTTCACGAGATCACCTGATAACAAGCAAAGTTTAAGCATCTGACCTTAGCTGAGGCCAGACAACAGAAATGCATCAAAAATATGTGGCAAGGATAAGTTTCAAGGAAGTAAAACAAAGAGGCGTTTTTAGATATTGTTTTGCTTTGTTGTTTTTTCCCAGTGCCGTTTCTTTTGCAACTTACATTTATTCATCTCCAAGTCGAGTAGTTTTTTGTTTTGTTTTTCTAGTGCTGAATTGAAATTTCTCGGAAGACACTGAGGTTTTGTTTTCGCCCTACTCAGATTTCTGAGTTCTTTCTTTTTCTCACCAGACTAGAAAAAGACCACTTCTCCAAAGTTTCTCAGAGTATTTTCCACTATTACAGTGGTACCTCAGGTTAAGTACTTAATTTGTTCCGGAGGTCCATACTTAACCTGAAACTGTTCTTAACCTGAAGCATCACTTTAGCTAATGGGGCCTCCTGCTGCTGCCGTGCCGCCAGAGTACTATTTCTGTTCTCATCCTGAAGCAAAGTTCTTAACCTGAAGCACTATTTCTGGGTTAGCGGAGTCTGTAACCTGAAGCGTATGTAACCCGAGGTACCACTGTATCTGCATGTGTGCAGTAGATGCCAACTCCCCCCATTTCCCCATAATGCCCTGGAATGACCTTTGGTCTGTAGCATGCAAAATGGTGGCTGGGATACCAACATAGGGGGGGGGGGGGGAAGACAAGCCAAGGAAGGAAGGAAGGAAGGAAGGAAGGAAGGAAGGAAGGAAGGAAGCTGTGATACTGCAGCAGTTAATGGTGAGCTCTACCGCTGAGAAACTGTTGGAGAATAACCAGTCAGATCTATGGCCACAGACATCCAGTCTTCATTCATTTTCACAACTACTTCTGCTCTGCTGCCACCTTCAACCTGGAACTTTCCTATCTGGGTACCTTCAGATGCACGGCTTGTTCTTCTTTAACCACCCTTGAATTTTTAAAAGCATGTGGAATAGCAACACATTCATAATTATTTTCTATACCTCTAAGAAAGGATAATCCAGAACTGTCGCAGATATGCTTTTTAGAAAACCCCCCAAAACCCCTATATGTTAAATTATAGATTGAAGGTAAAATTCCTTGCCTTTTGAAAAATATTTCTTTTAAAAAAATAAACCAATTGTGCATTCCAGTGCTGTGCTGAATCTCCAGATACCCGCTTTTATGTGAGTGTGAATGCTTCTTTTAATCACTGCAGTTGGGTTTCCTTTCAAGACATCCTTCTCTGACATTGCTCCAAGAGAAAATGTGTCATAGTGGCTGATGAATATTACAGCGAGTCCTCGGGAAATTGTTCAAACATCATGCTGTCTAGGGCGTCAGAAGAAGTTAAATACATGAGCTAGCTGCTCGGCATGTATCAACAGATGCCCACTCTTTTCTTCCCTGATTCGCTATATGTAACAGATCCCACATACATATATTAATTGTTACACAAGTTCTCATATTGACCAGTGTGAAATAAATCAGATGATATTATGATATCCAGAAAGGGGTATGGAGAGAAAGTGCAATCTTGGGAGGGGGGAATTGCAAAAAGCAGGGCAATCTTCAGTTGCCTCATCTCTTGTTTTTCCTAGACTCCTTCCCCATTCTTGGCCTCTTCCATTTTCCTTTCTGCTTCTTTAGGTTTTCAAATACTTTTTGCTTCATCTTCTTTCTCCTTCACATTCTTCTACTTCCCTTCACCTACTGAAAAAGCTGCAGTTCCGTCAGACTTTAACATAGGCAGCATTTGTTGACTGTTGCCTAAACCCACTTGGGAGAAAAGCAATGACAAACCTAGACAGCATCTTAAAAAGCAGAGACATCACCTTGCCAACAAGGGTTCACATAGTTAAAGCTATGGTTTTCCCAGTACTGATGTATGGAAGTAAGAGCTGGACCATAAAGAAGGCTGATTGCCGAAGAATTGATGCTTTTGAATTATGGTGCTGGAGGAGATTCTTGAGTCCCATGGACTGCAAGAAGATCAAACCTATCCATTCAGAAGGAAATCAGCCCTGAGTGCTCACTGGAAGGACAGATCGTGAAGTTGAGGCTCCAATACTTTGGCCACCTCATGAGAAGAGAAGACTCCCTGGAAAAGACCCTGATGTTGGGAAAGATTGAGGGCACAAGAAGGGGACGACAGAAGACGAGATGGCTGGACAGTGTTCTTGAAGCTACCAGCATAATTTTGACCAAATTGCAGGAGGCAGTGGAAGACAGGAGTGCCTGGTGTGCTCTGGTCCATGGGGTCACGAAGAGTCAGACACGACTAAACGACTAAACAAAACAAAACCCACTTAATTTGGAATGAGTTCCATTTAAACGAATGGCACTTTCATCGAAACAAAGAATGTGAGCTGACAGGGGACAGGTAAAGTGATCTGAGAGCAGGTAGGCTGACTAAACACTGTGTAAGCAAGTGCTACAATGCAATTCTAACTAGATCTACTCAGATATAAGTCCTACTGAATTCAAAGAAGCTTGCATCCAGATAAATAGGATTAGGTTGGTGCTTCCTCCCAAACAAACAAAGGATCTGGTTGAAAAGTCGCAATAAGCCAAAGAACTGTGGCAAGGGAAATTGATGGACTATGCGGAACTGGCGAAATTGACGCACAAAGTGCGTGAAAAGGACAACTGTGACTTCAAAGAAGAATGGGAACCTTTTACAAAGTATTTAAAGAAACAACAAAATGAACTGGACTCCTTGGCAGGCTTTGAATAAACAAACACAAATTTATTACTGGCAACACATAGACAGATAATTTAAGGATCATTACAATTTTATAATATGTAGAGAGTAACATGTGCTGAAAAACCAGAGAGAGGAGTTGAGGGAAGTCTGGGTGGGGGTGGGATGGTGGGTTGTTCTTGGGGAGGGGGGAATGAGGATGATATGGTTTTGATAAACTGTTATGTTGAAATTTCTAATAAAAATTATTCAAAGAAAAGAAAAGCCGCAATAAGCCTATACACTAAATAAGACTTATTAATGAATAAACCCACACAATCCTAAGCACACATTTACTTACAAGTAAATGGTTGAACCCAAGATGAGGTACTGCCAAAGGAAAATACAAAAGGATTGGGCCGAAGATGGGCAAACTATCTCAGGCTGTACAGTTAAGACAATGGAAACCCTATCCATGCTCTTAAATGGGGGAGGGGAATATAAAATCCTCAAAAAAATTGAACATTTTGCTCTGGATTTTTTGTGACACCCTTAGCCAACCTGGCTGCAATGACTAGTGACTTTGGGTGGCTGGTAAAGGAAGTACTAATCTACAGTAGAGTTATAGAGAACTAAATATTGGAGTAAACCTGTCAGGGAACGTGCTGAGAAAGGCTGCACAGATGAAGAATGGTGGCGGCCTCCCCCTCTTCCTGCTCCTGACCAGCATCCTGAAGCATAGTTCTTAACCCGAGGTACTATTTCTGGGTTAGCAGAGTCTGTAGACACTTCAGGCTACAGACTCTGCTAACCCAGAAATAGTACCTCGGGTTAAGAACTTTGCTTCAGGATGAGAACAGAAATCGTGCTCCGGTGGCATGGTGGCAGCAGGAGGCCCCATTAGCTAAAGTGGTGCTTCAGGTTAAGAACAGTTTCAGGTTAAAAACGGACCTCCGGAACGAATTAAGTTATTAACCCGAGGTACCACTGTATTGATTTGGAACAGTGGTTTGCAGAGGGACATAGTTCAGAAGGCAGAAGTTGGGAAGAACTGGGTGGAGAAGAAGAACTGGGGGAAAAGAGAGACTTAACCGACTCTCTCTCTCGCTCAAAAGCCTACATCCGCCCAGCCTAAGGTTACGAAGAGCAGATAAGGTGGCTGCACAGAAAGCAAAGTGGTTGTGAGATCAGGTTGCAAGATGAGGAAATAACTAGGGTAATGGGGGAAGTGGGTGGAAAGCTTAATTGGGAGCACCTTTACTCTGAGAAGGAACTCTTGCTTGTGTTCATGAAAACCTCTTTCAATGGTAAAAGGCTATTTTTGCTTTGTTCTTCTTATCCACAGCCAAAGTGAGGGAGGAAGCCGCTTTCCTGAAGCCTGACAAAATCTATTGAAATAAATGAGTCTACTCTGTATGTAGCGCATCCTGGCGACACATCCCAAAAACAATGTTTACGGGCTTCACCTCAAAATAGCCCTTTTGGGGCAGATCCTAAAGTGATGCTAAAAGGGAGTTCTGGTGAAAAGGGGCTGGTCACATGTCATTTTTCAGTTTGATGAATGGTATGCCCTCTATTCTTAATATTTAAAGATTTCTGACAACATAAATGCAGGAACTCATTATTTATCTCTAGGTAGGTGCTGTTCATCAACCTCTCTTATAATGCAATGCAACACAAGTCCAGTCAGACGTAAGCCGTATACAGTTCAATGGGACTTGTTCTCAGGTTAGTGAATATAGGGTTTCAGCCTAAAACCAACAGAACATCATTCAAGTGCAATAGGAACTCAATATCTTGGAACCCATAAGCAATCATAGAATAAAATAATAATACTCTAGGCTAGGGCGTGGCATGTATGTGTTCCAATATGTTTCTTTTAAAACTAGCCAGCTCATTGCTTTGGTAATCAGTTCTGCTCCTGTTTCCTCCTTATGATAGATTTTAAAATGTAATGTTGTGCATATATATATATATATATATATATATATATATATGAGACACTCGGATTGCGAACGTGATCCATGCAGGATGCACATTCACAACCCACAGCATTCACAACCCGCAGTGGTGCGTCTGTGCACATGCAAGTTGTGATTTGGCACTTCTGTGCATGCGCAAAGCAATTCTGTGCATGCGCAGCCGCCAAAACCCGGAAGTAACCTGTTCCGGTACTTCCGGGTTTCAGCGGTCCATAACCTGAAAAAATGCAAACTGAAGTGGTTGTAACCCGAGGTATGACTTGTGTGTGTGTGTGTGCGCATGCGCGCGTGTGCATGTGTGTGTATGTATATATATATATATATATATATATATATATATATATATATACACACACACACACACACACACACACACATACAGTGCTACCTCGGGATGCGAATGGGATCCGTTCCGGAGCCCCGTTCGCATCCTGAATAGAACATAAGACGCAACAATGTGTCTATGCATGGGTGGGTTGCGATTTGCATGTGACGTCATTTTGAGCGTCTGCGCATGTGCGAACAGCGAAACCCGGAAGTAACACGCTACGTTACTTCCTGAAGCACATTCAACCCGAGGTATGACTGTATATGGAAAACTCTGTGTGTGTGTGTGTGTGTGTGTGTGCGCGCGCGCACACACACACGTGCGCATGCCAGATACTGTGTGCAGTATAGAAATCCAGCGTTTAGAAGGAAAACTTGATTGAAATAGATTTGGACAAAGTTTACCAGAAATAACTGAAAAAATGTTTGTAAGTCAGAATACATGCTGATCCAGAAAGATAAGAAGTGGGACTGTCCCTGCTTATGCAGTCAGATTGGATCAAGTTTATGCATTCCAAATTAAAGGCAGATACCTACCTTGAAAAAACCATTTTGCTTTCGATGGCAAAACAGACACAGTATTTCATTTTGCCGTCATATATCATTTCATGTGACAGCAAAAGTTGAAGCGACACGATGACAGGTGATGCCGGCAATTCCAGGAAAGAAAATTGTGCCCTCTCTTGCTTTTTGATGAAGAAAAGTTGCTCCTTCCCTCTGTTGAGATCACCCAAGTTAATGTGATATGGGTGGTCTTATCATTGCGAAGTCCTGGAAACATCAAAGGAGAACTTGTATATGGACAGGCATGATTGCTAATGACTGCTCAAGGCTTTCCAGCTGGAATGAATACGACTGAGTGTAACGTGAAATGAATATAAACAAGGCCAAGCGTAGCTCTGCACTTAATATATCTATATAGCAGAATTCTGCATCAAGGCAACTCAATTTCTGCACAAAGAACAGCTGGATTCTGCAAGGTCTACCCTCCCTAAATTGATGCCCTCCAGATGTTGACAGACTACAACTGCCATCATTCCAAACAACTGACCAACCTGAGTTGGGAAGCAGCTGATGGGAGCAGTAGTTCAACAACATCTGAATGGGCAGCAGGCAGTGGCGTAGCGTTGGTTGTCAGCACCCGGGGCAAGGCAAGTAATTTGCGCCCCCTAACCCGTGGATTTGCGCCCCCTAACTCTAACCCCCAGATGTTGCGCCCGGTGCGGCCGGCCCCCCCTGCACCCCCCACGCTACGCCACTGGAAGCAGGGTAAGGAAGATGGGTACAGATTGCATAAATTTGTATATTTTGGCTTGGTTTTGCATCACTTATTTTCCTTATCCAATATATGTGGAAGAAAGCACAAAAGCTATGCTTCTCTTCCTAGGACCTTGCGCATCCTGCTTATTGGTGGCAAATAGAAGGAATACTTTCTGCTCAGAGTTAAATGTTTTTTGTTTTTCTTTTTTCAAATTTATTTAATTTTCAAATTTACGAACAATTATCCAACAACCAAAATAGAAAGAGAATTCCATAAATACACCTAGACTTCCCTCCTCCTGTTTGTGGGTCCTTGTGTTAATTCCCCCCCCCTCCTGCGTCAGTGTGGTGTAGTGGTTAAGAGCAGTGGACTCGTAATCTGGTGAACCGGGTTCGCTTCCCTGCTCCTCCACATGCAGCTGCTGGGTGACCTTGGGCTAGTCACACTTCTTTGAAGTCTCTCAGCCCCACTCACCTCACAGAGTGTTTGTTGCGGGGGAGGAAGGGAAAGGAGAATGTTAGCCGCTTTGAGACTCCTTCGCGTAGTGATAAAGCGGGATATCAAATCCAAACTCCCCTTCTTCTTCTTCTTCTTCTTCTTCTTCTTCTTCTTCTTCTTCTTCTTCTTCTTCTTCTTCTCTATTAATCCAGTTCTATTAACTCTCCATTACCACCATAATCCAATGTTAAGCTACAAGTAACATTCCGATCCTACTAATCATATTAATTGTTTATGATGATATTCAAGGTAAGTTAGATACCCCCCCCTTCCTTATTAAAATTTTGTTCTTCCTGGATTATGCTGAATTGGCAAAAATGACCGGAAGAATTAGAAACAAGGAAGACCAAATATTTTTCAATCCCTTTCATTTCAGTGAGAGAGAGAGAGAGAGAGAGCTCACAAATTTTCTGCCTGCCACATCATCTCGCCGACACATCTTTAGTTTATGGCTGCACAGAGCGTTTCCTTAGTTCCGCTCACCAATTTTCAGGCTGCTTGGAGCCTCGCCAAAGTTTACAATACACTGACAGATTCAATCTATCTCAAAACTAACCTCATCTTAGCCTTATCACTGTCTCCACCACAAGACTGATGAGGAGGAAAAGGGGAAGTCTTTGATAGATCTAAGAAGAAGAAAAGGATGCAATTTATCATATGCACTGTTGAGTTTTCCATTCCCTATTCATCTATAACAGAACAAACATGCTGTAGGTATTGCACAATTATAAAGGAAGTGCTGCTTTAGGCAACAATATATATATATGGACTTTTTCTAAAGGCTTCAGAAGCACTCTCCCAATCTCTACCTTTATCACTATCTCCACTTTATATATATTATAAAACGTATTTACTGAAAATTCAAAAAGTACAGAATTATATGTGCACCAAACATGGTGAGACGTAAATAAAAGAGAGAAAAAGAAAAAGAGAACCCATGTACAAGGGAAAATAAAGGGGGGGAGGGGGGAAACTCAAAACTGTATATTTTACAAAGTTGTTATTGTACTTCACCAGATCTTAACCTATTACAGTATTTGTAATAATGGATTCCAATTATCATTGAATTTGTTCATGGCATGTCTGCGTTTATATGCAAGTTGTTCATATGTTGTGAGTTTGTATATGTCTTCCATCCAATCATAGCAGGGAGCCGCGTTTTTATTTTTCCAATTCATCAGTATCAGTCTTTTTGCTGTGGTAAGGGCACGGAGTGTCCACTCGTATTGTCCTTTCGTAAGGTTCCATGTACTGGGTATATAGTTCAAGAGGGAACCGCCAGAAGACCCTCAGAGCTGGACCTCAATGTATGGGCTGAACGATAACCCTTCGGGTCTCAACTCTACAATTATTTAATTCGATGATGATGATAACCTGTCAAAATAGTAAAACATCCCATGACCTGCACTCCCAACTGCTAATGAATTGGCAAAGCATGAGACATTTTGGACACAGCACATAACTAAGGCATACAATAATTTTTTGCAGTGAGATTTTTTTTTTGCAGTGAGCTAGCTACTACCAGTCTCTATTCAGCCCAAATTTGTTTATGTCAACTCTGGATATGAATTCATGTGACCTGTGCTTGGCTTGGTAGGCCATAATTTACGCCAGCTTGCCTTATGTGACTATTCAGCTATTACTCATTTCCCAAGTTATGTTGAAATCTGCTCCAGGCAACGTCACCAGTCATCTGTGCAGCAAAGGTCTGGCTGGATTGAGCAGGCAGCTGCCCCTTTTTGAACAAGATGGTGGACAAATATTTAACCGGGGGTAAACACACGATACCCTAAATCCTGGCTAGGATTAAGCCAGAGAAATCCATGCACAGAATAAGTTTGGATGCACAGTTCATTACCCAAGTAGCTGGATCAGAACAATTATGTATTTGCTTGTTTTAAAAACGAAGGTAACAGCAATGAAATATTCGAGCTTAATATTTTCTGCAGAATACCCAATGTTTTGCACCACTGTTTTTCCACTGCACCATGGACAGCAGTGCAAAATTAAAAAGTTTACTTTGTCTATGCAATTGCAATCTTTATCCACCCAGGGGAGGGAGGGGGAATAAAAGTAATCTTAAGATGAACTCTTCAACCCTGCAAAGAAATAGTGCACAATATTCAAGAAAAAGCACTGCTAGACCTTACATGTATGTATGTCACAATTCATTTTGCTGACTTAGATTTCAGTAATTGGGTGACAGTCAGCTAGATTTTTTCCCCTCCTAAAAAGTGGGGGTGGGAAGTTCTAGGAAGGAAACTATCAAGCAAAAAAACCTGGACATAGACATTCTACATTTAATAATAATAATAATAATAATAATAATAATAATAATAATAATAATAGAATTCTACAGAGCACTTAAGTAAATGAAACCCTCCACCCTTTAGTTTTTTACTTTCCTCCATTAAAAGAACGTGCATGTTCTCAGCATAGAGTAAATGGAAGTAATTCAAACTGGCAGCTGCAGGCAAATTTGGTGGTAAAAATAGGAACAAAGAGCTTGGAGCAATTTCACAAGATCATTTCTTCAGCAGCAAGGTTTGTACTCCGGCAGAACCAAATAGCAAAGCTTTTAATACAGAGGATAAGTCCAGGCTATGCATCCATTAATTGAAATTGTTCATTAAAGGGCAAGCAGTGATGTTTGAGGAAAATGTGTATCTCTCTGAGTGTGTAGTCATTTGGTTTTTCTCTACGCAGGGAAGAATGTTAAGCCAAGGATTTCAGGAACAGTGACACTGCCGCAAAGTATCTTATATCTAAAACTTTTGTGGTGTGATGGGTTCATATGCGCCACAATGAACATGCAACTTGGTGCATTTGTTGGGGAAATGAGTTCTAAACCTCACTGCAACATGGATGGAGACATATGATCATCTATACCTTGTAGTGCACATGGAAGTTGCACTAGCTACCCACAACCCACCTCTGGCTAGTATGGACTGCTCCTGTACCAGCATGAGAATCCGGACAAAAACTATTTCTGTTTGCAAGTTGTGGCTGTGCATAGCTTGTATCCATTAGCTGCCACCACACGCAAGCCAATTTCAAGGTACATTTTCATACCTCTGAGTTTCACAGGCGATACGCACAGTCTTGCGTACTTGCTGGAATGCCTCTATTCTCATAATCGTGGCCTGGCTGCTGTGATGCTTCAGGTAATTCCAGGCTTTTGTCCAGGGGGTGGGAGCAGCTTTGGATGGTGATGTGCATAAATTCACTTACTTCAAAAGGTAGCATGTCTGCTCTTCTTCATTTCAGGACTGTGTGGTTCCTTCTCATTCTGCCAAGTGGGGCCCTGGCTGCCTGGCCCTGGAGTGCAGCACTAACCCCCACTTCCTGGCAGCTGTTACAAGTTGCCAAACACTCTTTTCCATGTGTGGCATTATTTAGATTGTGGGCCTGTAGGTATGTACAGTATATACAGACCCCTAAATAGGCCTATTTGGGCCCTCATAATTGCATCAGGAGGCAACCACATCACCTCACCCTTAGTGCTTTAACATCTAAAGATGTTACAGGGGGAAAAGGGGTAAAATTCTGAAGAGTGACAGCTTTAAAAGCATCCCCAAAAGGGGAAACAGAGTTATTTACAACAGAGAGGCATTGCGGGGGGAAAGGTGAATAGAGACAATTGGAGTCTGAGTTTTCTGAGTTCTGACAATGATTTCATCTCTGGATTTGGCCAGTTTTCTTCAGTAACAAGGGCAAATCCTAAATGCCTCAGCTCAGTGGGAGAGTACTTTACATGCCAGGCAGTGTAGAACATAGTGAGCTAAATGGACCATTGGTCTGTCTCAAAGTAATGCAGATTGCTATGTTCGGATGTTTAACAGATCAACACTTTAGCTTGTGCATGATGTTCTACATGTAGACAAGCCCAAGTCTCCAACCCACATGGTCTGCATATTCAGCCAATGTATGAACCAATTCAAATCACACTATTGTGAGATAGTGGGGGCTTTCTTTTAAAACCCACCTTGTTTATTCTTTGCCCAGAAAGCAGACTATGAGAACTGCAGAGGAAAGTGTAATTCATCTGTCTCTTGGTGAGGAACTCTTCTCTAAGGCTGCCATTTTTACTTTATTTGTTCTGGGAATGAATGGGATAATCAATGTTATGTTGCTGTCTCTCTTACACCACACCACAATGAAGGGTTGCGCCTAAGAAGCAAAACAAGCAGCCCTGAACTTACACACATTTATGTCAATTGTTTTAATAAATAGAGTACCATGCAATCATATTACACTATATTAAAGTCCCTTAATAGCATTAAGGGCAGTAAGGCTCTCTTTTCAATTTTTATTAAAGAATAACTTGGCAAAAAGTAATCCAATATCTGTCAACTTAAAGGATAAGGAACATGAAACCTAAGATTGGAACAAAGATAAACACACACACACACAGGCAAACCTTCTCAAGTGAGATTTAGAGAGTGAAGTTTGCTTTTATTTTAAGGAAGCTGTTCCAGTATGTGACCGTGTGATTAAAATATAAACATTGATCCCAGCTCTGGACTACAGATGAATACCATTAGGTATAGTTTAAAATGGGTGATGAAAAAAATCCCTAAATAATTCCTGCATTTCCCCCCCATAGACAGAAATCATCAGCACCTATATGAAATTTTTTAAAAAATATTAAAGCAAACTTTTTTAAAAAAAACGAACACAAAATTGCAAGGAATGAAATAGCCAAAGCAGTGTTGCAATGCATCAGTCCCAGTTTATGCAAACAAATTTCTCCATTCAGGGCAGATCGATCACTTTGGCCAAACTACTCAGATCACTTCCTCAAAGCCTTGCTGAGAATTGTTCTGAGAGGAAAGAGAGAATTTACCTGCTGAATTTCTCTAGGGAAGGGAAGATATTCCATGACATGAGACTCTTGGCACACAACCTGTCCTTGGCCCCTCTGGGAGGGTCTTGGGGGCCTTTTTTTGAGATGGTACACAAGAGAAGGCAAGAACAAGAAAAGGTGGCAAGGCATAGCAAAACAAACTGCATGCAGGCATTTGGCCTAGGCCTGCAGGGATTCTCAGATCCCATTTTGTAGTCAGTGATAGAAGAGAGCCACTGGGATAGAGAAGAGCCTACCTTGTGTCAGGGCCTAGTTGGATGAAGAGGAGAGTTCATCCAGCCAGCCCAAGAGTCCCCCTGGGAGGGCTCAGACTAGATGTATGAAGAAGAGTGGTGAAAGCTCACCTCCCAATAACCCCCCGGGGAGGGCTATGAAGACAACACCTTAGAGCCTGGAGCCAGGTGGTGGGACACTGAGGAGCAGTCAGCAGAAGGGACAAACTGGGAGAAGAAGGAGTGATGAAGGAGGACCTTCTAGGACAGGATTAGAAGCCAAGAGTCACAGTGTGTGTGTGTGTGTGTGTGTGTCCAGACAGACCCAGTCCTACTGATTCTCCTCCCCCTCTTACCCCCCGCTATGGACAGGGTGTGCTTGGTAAGCCAAGGCATCCCCAACACCAGAGGAAATGTGGCTAGCTTCACTAAGTAAAAGGTAAAGATAAAGGACCCCTGGACATTTAAGTCCAGCCAAAGGCGACTATGGGGTAGCAGCACTCATCTCGCATTCAGGCTGAGGGACCCGGCATTTGTCCACAGACAGCTTTCCGGGACATGTGGCCCACAGGACTCAACCACTTCTGGCGCAACGGAACACAGTGACGGAAACCAGAGCGCATGAAAATGCTATTTACCTTTCCGCTGCAGCAGTACCTATTCATCTACTTGCACTGGCATGCTTTCAAACTGCTAGGTTGGCAGGAGCTGGGACAGAGCAATAGGAGCTCACTCCGTCACGGGGATTCAAACTACCGACCTTCTGATCAGCAAGCTCAAGAGGCTCAGTGGTTTAGACCACAGCGCCACCTGCGTCCCATAGAGCAGTGGTATAAGAGACTGACCCTGACACCTGGAAGCCATGGCTTTGGGGCCCAATATCCTCCCAATAATCCCAGATGTAGAGGCAGGTTGTGGTGAGAAAAGCAACTTATTACTACTTCTTATTGAAAACAGGCTCCAGGTTAGGTCCATTTTCAAAATTAGCCAGGTGTTCGGAGTAAGGCTACAGAAGTTCATCTTTTTCCTTTTGTGGAACATCATGGCCTAGATCAGAAAGATTTAGCTACAGGGAATTAGTGCCCCACTGCTGCCAATATGGAAGATACCAGTTTCAGGTTCCCCATCTGTTAGCAAGGTGAGGGAGCTGTCCAAAAGAGAAGATAAGCAGTCTAGCCCTGCAGTCTAGAGACAAGGAGCTGGCCAGCAGAGACATTGCACCAGCATCATGCAAGCAGCAGATTCCCAGACAACAACCCTTGGGGAATGTTCTCCCCAGCAAGGCTCGCCTGGCACCTTCATTATATAGTGGTACCTCGGGTTACAGACGCTTCAGGTTACAGACGCTTCAGGTTACAGACTCCGCTAACCCAGAAATAGTACCTCGGGTTAAGAACTTTGCTTCAGGAAGAGAACAGAAATTGCGCAGCAGCAGCGCAGTAGCAGTGGGAAGCCCCATTAGCTAAAGTGGTGCTTCAGGTTAAGAACAGTTTCAGGTTAAGAACGGACGTCCAGAACAAATTAAGTTCTTAACCCGAGGTACCACTGTACATCTTTAGGCACCAGGCAAAAACGTCCCTCTTCTCCCAGGCCTTTGGCTAACTCTATGGCCTTTTAAACTGGGGAGTGGGGTGTCCTTGTTTTTGTTTCTTACTATGTTATGCACTTTGTGCTTTTATATTGCAAACTGTCCTGTGATCCTTTGATGAAGGGTGGTATTGACCTGTGATAAATAACAATAATCAGGGCTTTTTAAATAGAAAAATAGGTGCCAGTACTCACCAGGAAGTTGTTACACTAAGTGCCACACTTTTTAACAACAAAAAGGGAATGCAAGTATTGTGTAACCTTGAGCACCCCCCTGAGAAAAAGGACTGATTATAATAGCCATGCCTCATTTCAGTTATACTCTGGGCTGACCTATTTTAAAACAACAAATCCATAACTGCTCATATTCTGTACCCCACAAAATAATAATAATCAGAAGATGAACCAAACACTGCATCAAAGTTTGAGGCGAAATCTTTAAGTTCCTCACACCTCTGTGGGAAGCATGTTTTAATTATCTCCTCAGGCAAAAGATGGAGTCAAAGAAAAACCTTAATCTTTCGTTATTTATTATTTAAAGTTCACTGCACTAGTGAAGCAGGAAGATGAGCGCCAGAAATTTGAAACATTAAAGCCAGACGATCATTCCTCCTTGAATTTGTTTATGGGCATTCCTTCACTATTCCTTTGCGGCACAGTCCTCCGGGATATTCCCTTTGAGTTACAAACTCATGGAAAATGAGTGGAAGGGCACACAGGAATGCTACTCTTTGCACTTCATTGCAGTGAAGCTGAAACTCAACAAAACAGCCTTGAGGATTGGGCCCTAGGGCTTTATCAGAAGAGAGTGAGTGCTTCCAGACTGGTGATTATTATGGGATTGGTGCTGCTCATCCATGCAGATTTTCACAGCACCCACACAGCATTGTCGGTATCAAAATTCCAGCCCATATCCCCTCTCCCCATTTAATCAGGATTTACCTTTTCCGCAAAAGTTCAAAAGATCTGTTGAAAATTGGATTAAAATTGATTTCAGTGATATACATAGAATGAGAAAACTATATCAGCAAGACAGATTCTTTTAGGGATGTAAGAAGAGCAAAGGTGATTATATGCACATTTTCTGGACTGATATGAAAATAAAACATTGTTGTACGACAGCATTGAATGCAACACAGGACATAAAAGAAGATGTACACCCAGGGATCTGAAAGCAATACTCCTCTGCATGTTATGATCACATATTTAAAAAGTGGATGTTCAACTGGTGACTGGCTTATTTAAAAAGGTAAAAAGGTAAAGGACCCCTGGACGGTTAAGTCCAGTCAAATGCGACTATGGGGTTGCAGTGTTCATCATGCTTTCAGGCCGAGGGAGATGGCATTTGTCCGCAGACAGCTTTCCGGGTCATGTGGCCAGCAAGACTAAACCACTTCTGGTGCAATGGAACACCGTAATGGAAACCAGAGCACACAGAAATGCCGCTTACCTTCCCACCCAGCGGTCCCTATTTATCTACTTGCACTGGCATGCTTTTGAACTGGTAGGTTGGCAGGAGCTGGGACAGAGCAATGGGAACTCACACCATGGTGGGGATTCGAACCACCAGTCTTCCAATCAGCAACCCCAAGAGGCTCTGTGGTTTAAACCACAACACACACACACACCGTGTCCCTCACTGGTTTATTTACCTGTACTAAACTCTACATTAGCTCAAGAATGGATGAACACAAACCCTTCAGCCTTCACAAAGTGGTTGAGGGGAAAATGGCTAGCTATGAGGACAAAGTTAACATACGAAAAGAAAGCTGTAAGCAAGACCCAGCAAGATAAATATAGTGAACTATTGTTATGCAAAATTCCCTCTTCCTTTTAATGTAGGTTAATGTGAATGCAAAATATTTAATTAAAGAATGCTTGCTGTCAGTAACCTTTTTATGATATCTGAATGACCCTTGTAGCGTATTAAGTCACTTTCCGTAAGCATACAGTATTTCTAAACTGCTCCAGCCCTACTCCTGAATCCTGGATGTGACCAAAAGAATCGAATTTTGCAATAATAATTCCTCAAAATGCATAACATTTGGGGAAACTGTCTGCAGAAAATGTGTACCTTAGACAAAACTACATGCAAAAATATGTTTATTGGGGGAAATCACACTGAAATGCAAGTGACTTTTCATGAGTTGGTTGTTTGTTTTTGAAAAAAAATACAAATTGTTGCAGAAATATGAGGAACTGGAGATTCGAAAAATAAGAAATTGGGAGAAATGAAATTGATGGACCCTTCAGTCCCTATTCTGATGACTTTTCTGAGAAAAGGGCTGGTTTCCTTGCCTTCCACAAAATCCTGGAACTGGTTTATGGACCACTTTTTGGCATTACAGATGGCTGTTACAGTTTTAAACGTATCTGTCCCATGAAGAATCCTAGTTAGATATATTAGGCTGAGCAATTGCTGAGTTAACTAAAGTCATGCAGGGCCAATTAACACTTCGTGGCAGAAGCAATATTTGGCTTGTCCCACACAGGTATTCTGTATAGAGAATATGTAGTATGTGAAGAGGAGATACACATTTCTCTGCCCTCACAAATATGCCTCCAAAGAAATAGGCTTTTTTTTCATACTCTAGACTCGTGGTTCCCAATGTGGGGCACATGCCCCACAGCAGGGCAATTTGATTTTTAAGGGGGGCAATTCAAGAATGGGTTATTAACAGTGAATGGCCTTTTAGGCTTCCTCCAGGTGAATAGGAGTTTACTTTTTGAATAATAAGAATTATATGTCATGGGGGGGGGGATCAGGATTTTAGAGATGCTTAGGTGGGGCATGGCCCAAGAAAGGTTGGAAAACACTGCTCTAGACATATTTGTCCATCAAGGTACTTTGTTGCTGGCTGAAGCAGCAGCAGACTAACATCATTTTTTTTAGAACTGTTCCAGAGAATCATAAGAGACCTCAACACACTGATGCTGTTTTTGGACTTCCCCTCTTCCGACTTCTATGGCTCACTGTGGAGTTCCATGTAGCTCATCGGTCCCAAGTGATCTCCCAGCACGGATGGCACTATGGTCTAAACCACTGAGCCTCTTGGGCTTGCTGATCAGAAGGTCGGAGGTTCAAATCCCTTTGACGGAGTGAGCTCCTATTGCTCTGTCCCAGCTCCTGCCAACCTAGCAGTTCAAAAGCACACCAGCACAAGTAGATAAATAGGTACCACTGTGGCGGGAAGGTAAACAGCTTTTCCTGTCTGCTTTGTTTTCCATCACGGTGTTCTGTTGCACCAGAAGCGGTTCTCTCATGGTGGCCACATGACCCAAAAAGCTGTCTGTGGACAAACGCTGGCTCTCTCGGCCTGAAAAGCAAGATGAGCACCGCAACCCCATAGTCTGGACTTAACCATCTATAGGTCCTTTACCTTTTCCATCCAAGCAGCTTACAACGCCAAGCCTGTTAGGTTTCAGAAGGAGAATTGTGCCTTCAGACGACTGTGTGGAATAAATGTTAAGTGTGCCCTGTTACTGACACTCAAGGAATTACAGCGGCCTTCATCAAGCTGGTATCTTCCAGAGGCCTTCACTTCAGCTTCCTTCGTCCATAGCCAGCGTCCTGTTTGTGGATGATGGGAGTTGTAGTCAAAAACATTGGAGGGCACCAGCTTGGAGAAGGCTGAATTAGAGCCTCCCCCCTTTAAAAAATGGAGCTATGTGGGAGAATTCCTTTGACTTATCTGTCTTTCACCAATTCGCTGTTGGCTCGATACAATCTAGTTTCTGTTTTGAAGCAAACATTGCATTATACCCAGGTTACATTACATAGAAACACATCTTCCTGAGAAAAACAAACCTTGACCTGAGATTTCTCTTCTCAATATTTGACTTCAGCTAGCCAACCCTTTTGAAGTATGAATCCCCAGCAGGTAGTCTCAGTTTCTCTTCTCAGAATGACAAAGGAGGCACTAAGCAGAGGCATATATGCCATATTGGAAACACATTTCTTTGTGAAAATGGACACTTCATTTCAGTATCGCCCCCCCCCCATTTAAAGCTCTTAACAGGAGCTATATAAACAATGGCAATAGTGCAGCCTGTGTTCAAAACGAAAACTGGATTCAAGTTTTTTTTTCAAATGCAGGAATTTCCCTTCAGATTGCTTGGTGTTTAGCACTGCAATGCTAAGGTTACCAGATTCTTTTTCTCCAATGAATCCGGGGACGCTTTAATTAATTAATTACTACCCGTTCGAGATGTTGATGCTGCAGTGGTGGCGGTGGCAGACAGGCGGCCGCCGCCTTGACCTCAACCGCCATGTTTCCCCTTCCTCCGAGGCGTCTATCTCCTTTCTCCATGAGCCTGGGCAACCCTTGAGTTGTTGGTTCTTCGGTAGTGGTGGTGGGGAAGCGGTGTGCGGTGGATCAGGCATGGAAGGCGGAGAAGGAGGCTCAGGCAGCCCAATGCCTCCCTTTCCATTGGAGCAGCCCCAATCCCATTCCTACTTGCGTGCAAGCAGGAGGGGCAGGGATCCCTCAGCTGGGAAGAGAGGCTTCCCGTTGCCTAACTGAGAGATCCCTGCCCTCTCCTGCTTGCACGCAAGCTCTGATAGGCAGCGTGAAGCCTCCCTTCACAGCTCAGAGATCCCCGCCCTGCTCCTGCTTGCACGCAAATAGGAGTTGGGAAGCTGCTCCGATAGGCAGCATGAAGCCTCCCTTCACAGCTTAGTTGGGAAGGTGGAGGCAGCCCGGAAGCTGCATCTTAGAGCCCCTTTACCACCATCATATGGGAACTTCCAAGCAGCTCCTGAAGCCAGCCAGGGCCAACTGCTCTGGGCTGCTGAGACTGCCGCTGCTGTGTTTCCCGGGGACATTAGATGAAATCTGGGGACATTCTGGGGATGGAATTTGTCTGGGGACTTATTCCCAAATCTGGAGAATGTCCCCGGGAAAGAGGGACGACTGGTAACCCTATGCAATGCATGCCTTAACCCCTTTCTAGTATTTGCTGGTGATAACAATACCACTCTAACTGCCAGCCCAGTGCACCCCAACAACCACAGGAACCTTTTTGTGGAAAAGGAGAGGGGTTGCAGCTCACAAGGTGGACACAGGAAAATCAAGGTGGAATGAGCTTGACAAAGGCTTTCCTCTTGATGGGTTTTTCCACAGTAGAAGAAGAAGAAGAAGAAGAGTTTGGATTTGATATCCCGCCTTTCACTCCCTTTAAGGAGTCTCAAAGCGGCTAACATTCTCCTTTCCCTTCCTCCCCCACAAAAAACACTCTGTGAGGTGAGTGGGGCTGAGAGACTTCAAAGAAGTGTGACTGGCCCAAGGTCACCCAGCAGCTGCATGTGGAGGAGCGGAGACGTGAACCCGGTTCCCCAGATTACTAGACTACCGCTCTTAACCACTACACCATACTGGCTCTCCATATGGGTTTCACCAGTACTGGAGAAACAACTACCAATCAAATTGGCTTCTGTGTGTACCTTGGGAGAGGACACTATCTTGTTCTCTGCCTCAGGCAGAGTCAGCCCTGGATAGAACAAATATTGACTTTATCCAAGTCTCTCTTTTTTCCTCCTGCTGAAATAAAACTTATTCATTCAATATTCCTACTTTATTTTGAGAAGAACCTTGAAAGCATCAGGTTATACATAATAATTTATTATTTATACCCCACCCATCTGGCTGGGTTTTCCCAGCCACCCTGGGCGGCTCCCAACAGAATATTAAAAACATGATAAAACATCAAACATTAAAAACTTCCCTAAACAGGCTTGCCTTCAGATGTCTTCTAAAAAGTCAGATAGTTGTTTGTTTCCTTGACATCTGATGGGAAGGCGTTCCACAGGGTGGGCGCCACTACCGAGAAGGCCCTCTGCCTGTTTCCTTGTAACCTCACTTCTCGCAGTGAGGGAACCGCCAGAAGGTCCTTGGATCTAGACCACAGTGTCTGGGCTGAACGATGGAGGTGGAGACACTCCTTCAGGGCTGAGACTGTTTAGGGCTTTAGAAGACATCTGAAGGCAGCCCTGTTTAGGGAAGTTTTTAATGACTGATGTTCTAATGTATTTTTAATCTTTTTTGTTGAAAGCCACCCAGAGTGGCTGGGGAAACCCAGCCAGATGGGCGGAATAGAAATATATTATTATTATTATTATTATTATTATTATTATTATTATTATTAGGTCAGCACCAACACTTTGAATTGTGCTCAGAAATGTAGGGTTAGGGTTAGGACCCTTTCTGATTTGTCCTAAAGGAATCTTCTTCACTTGGTTGTTTTCTTCCCTGAACAGTGCATTTCCACACTGATCCACCTTTCCTGATCATGACATCACCCCGGGAACAAATTCTCAAATCCTCTAGAAGTCAAGTACCTTATCAGAATTCCTGCTCTCTGGCAGTCATGGAATAGTGGGGAGAGTATGTGGCCACTTCTGTCATGAACGAAAGGACACAGCAATGATGTCAAGAGAAACTAAAGGATGCTCTTGTTTCTATTCCCCCCCCCAAGGTAAAGTTAAAGGGACCCCTGACCATTAAGTTCAGTCGCAGACGACTTTGGGGTTGCGGCGCTCATCTCACTTTACTGGCCGAGGGAGCCGACGTCCAGCTTCTGGGTCATGTTGGCAGCATGACTAAGCTGCTTCTGGCGAACAAGAGCAGCACACGGAAATGCCGTTTACCTTCCTGCCGGAGCTGTACCTATTTATCTACTTGCACTTTGATGTGCTTTTGAACTGCCGGGTTGGCAGGAGCAGGGACAGAGCAACGGGAGCTCACCCTGTCACAGGGATTCAGACCGCTGACCTTCTGATCGGCAAGCCCAAGAGGCTCTGTGGTTTAGAGCACCCGCGTCCCAAGTTGTCATCCCCCCCCCCCCCAAATTCAGAGAATGGCTCACTGGAGCACCAAACAGGAAATAAAAACTGTTGTGCAGAATTTGCAGGGACACCATGAAAGAAGATAGAACAAATAACCATAAACTATGCAATCAAAAAAAGCATATTTATACATTCCTTCTAGAGAGAGGAAAGCATTTATCCGACTCTTTTTGATTGTTTAAGAGACTTCTGCTGAAAGAGATCCTCAGTTCAATTCATTGTGTCGCTGTAGTCAATAATGAGTAGCCACTATTTTTGGCCTTCCTGTAGCCAAAGATACCCCAAAGCATAATACCCAATGGCTTCTTTTGGAAATTGTATTCCCACAATAAGATGGTTCAGAATTAGATTTATTTTTTTCTATGAATTTGCCCTACCAACCACCCCCACCACTTCCTGCCAGTTCTCCTTTAAAGGATTATTGAAAGATCACAAGCAGGCAGCCCAAGAACCAGCTGGCTAGCTCAAATTAATATGCTTCTTTTTCCATGACAGAAGTGGTCACACATTGGGGCCAACCCATCACTCTGTCCTTCAAAGACAAGTCTGCCCTACCATTTTGGCCCTTGTTGCCCCATTCTGTTATTAAGTCACAACACTTCAGTTTCGGAAAAAGGGATAAAATTGGTGGGATTCTCCTGTCAGGGCTTCATAACACTTTGCCCCTTCCATCCTCAGCCCAGTGTCCCCAAACTCCTAAACATCCCTTATCTGCCCACCTTCTTCCTGAACATAGGAAACTGCTGTATACCTAGTCCATCTAGCCAGTGGTTTTTTTCTGGGGGAAATGCTGGGGGAACTCACCCCAAAGTTTGCTCCTTTGTTTGTCTATTGTGGGCTCAGTCACAGTGTCCCCCACTCACGCATACCCAGGAAGTGACTAAATGTAAGATGTGATTAATAAACTCAAGCAGGCAATGGTCTGGATTAAAAATGGTCACAACTTTATTGATTACAGATATAGGAAGGGGTTTGCCAGCTCCCTTCCCTGGCCAAAATAATAATAATAATCTAATTTAATTAATTAAAAAAAGGTACAGGAACTCAGTTCCCCCAAGCTGCTGCTCAAAAAACAACCCTGCATCTAGCCAAGTATTGTCAACATTGGGACGCAGGTGGTGCTGTGGTCTGAACCAATGAGCCTCTTGGGCTTGCTGATCAGAAGGTCGGCAGTTCGAATCCCTGCGACAGAGTGAGCTCCCATTGCTCTATCCCAGCTCCTGCCAACCTAGCAGTTCGAAAGCACACCAGTGCAAGTAGATGAATAGGTACCACTGCAGAGGGAAGGTAAACGGTGTTTCCATGCGCTCTGGTTTCCGTCATGGTGTTCCATTGTGCCAGAAACAGTTTAGTCATGCTGGTCACATGACCTGGAAAGCTGTTTGTGGACAAACGCTGCCGTAACCCCATAGTCGCCTTTGACTGGACTTAACCATCCAGGGGTCCTCTACCTTTACTAGGCAGGAGTTGGGGTTGCTATTGTCCCCTAAATCATCCAAAAGCCTTAGCATCATGGCAGGGTCAGATGACTCCACAAGACCCACACATTTTTGAAGGGCTCGGCGTTGGGTCAAATGGAATCCCTAATCTGCCATTCCCTTTCCATTATTGCATTTGAGAATCCAGTTGAGAGGGACGTATTAAGGACTGCAGCAATTCTGTCTTGGGGAAAGGTCTCCTGCCCAATGTGGGTGGTATAGGAGCTAGAAAACTGTGGAACAACCATATTTTCCTGTTTGCAAACTTCTCCAGCTCTGCATTCACTTCCAGTTCTTTCTATTCTATATGTGATTTTTATATTTGGGGCAGGGGAGAGAGAGAGAGAGAGAGAGAGAGAGAGAGAGAGAAGTGGAGAATCCCATTTTCAGCTGCAGAACTTAAAACCGAGAAAGCAGCAGTGGGCATGGAAAGCGGGAGGTTTTGCTGATCTGTAGGCCTTCAGTTAGAGGCCTCTGCCATCCCAAAAGGCATGAGTCATGAGCTGCCGAAGGGCATAAACGGACTCTGAACATCCGTGGGTTGCTTTGACTGGAAACACGACAAGGGAGACGCTTCCATTTGGGTTACTATTTCTTCTGCCTTTTCCAGTAAAAGTTTCTGACAGAGTTCTCAGTGCTTAACTATCTTTGGATACAATAACGGTAGCTGTGTGCCATCTTTCTCTTTCTCTTTTGCCTGTAGGCAGAAGAGACAAAAGCCTTCCATTCACACAAGACTAGTAAACAACATGAGTAGTAGCGCCCATCAGTATAATCCCATGTCTGATGTACTTGAATTCACTGGGTTATTCTAGGCTTGGGAAACCTCAGGCCTGGGAACTGGAATGTGTCTTTGAACTGTCGTCGTGATCCCCTAAATCCTTTTTCATCTGGATGGAGAATAGAGGTATGAAGAAACCTGCCTAGTTTACGGGGGCGGGGGGGGGATACCGTATTTTTTGCTCTATAAGACTCACTTTTCCCCCCCTAAAAAGTAAGGGGAAATGTGTGTGCGTCTTATGGAGCAAATGCAGGCTGCACAGCTATCCCAGAAGCCAGAACAGCAAGAGGGATTGCTGTTTTCACTGTGTAGCGATCCCTCTTGCTGTTCTGGCTTCTGAGATTCAGAATATTTTTTTTCTTGTTTTCCTCCTCCAAAAACTAGGTGCGTCTTGTGGTCTGGTGCGCCTTATAGAGCGAAAAATACAGTACATTTGTTGTTCCACCTGCTTTTTCCTCTGGCCCCATTTACCAGAGGCATGTGGCTTTCAGGCATTGGTCTAGAAAGGAAAGTGACTCTTGGACTGAAAAAGTTTCCATACCCCTGTTCTAGATCATACATCTATGTTGTATGTTGCTGTTTCCTGATCCTTCACATACCCCCCAACATTTCTCCAATGAAAACAGGGACATCTTATTCAACAACGACAACAATTTTATAGCCCGCCCATCTGACTGGGTTGCCCCAGCCACTCTAGATGGCTTCCAGCATATAATAAAACATAATAAAACATTAAGGAAAACTTCCCTATGCAGGGCTGCCTTCAGATGTCTTCAGATAGTTATTTATCTCCTTGGCTCAGGGGTCGCATAAACCTATACCCTCCATTTCTCCAATGAAAAAAGGGACATGCTAAGGAAAAGCAGGACATTCCATGATCGAATCAGGGATCTCCCCTCCAACATTTCTCCAATGGAAATAGGGATGTCCTAATGAAAAGTGAAGGGACACGGGTAGCGCTGTGGGTTAAACCACAGAGCCTAGAACTTGCCAATCAGAAGGTCAGCTGTTCGAATCCCTGCAACGGGATGAACTCCCGTTGCTAGGTCCCTGCTCCTGCCAACCTAGCAGTTTGAAAGCATGTCAAAGTGCAAGTGGATAAATAGGTACCGCTCCAGCGGGAAGGTAAACGGCGTTTCCGTGCGCTGCTCGGGTTCGCCAGAAGCGGCTTAGTCATGCTGGCCACAAGACCCACATGTCATGTGCAGCCCTGTTCAGGGAAGTTTTTAACGTGTGATATTTTACTGTATTTTTGGTTTCTATGGAAGCCGCCCAGAGTGGCTGGGGAGGCCCAGCCAGATGGGCGGGGTATAAATAATAAATTATTCTTCTTCTTATTATTATTACCCAGAAACTGTACGCCAGCTCCCTCGGCCAGTAAAGTGAGATGAGCGCCGCAACCCCAGAGTCAGTCATGACTGGACCTAATGGTCAGGGCTCCCTTTACCTTTAATGAAAAGTGGGACATCCCAGGATCAAATCAGAATCCACGACTGTCCCAGAAAAATAGGGACCCTTGGGTTTAGCTCCAGATTGACATGACTTGTCAGAATGAGAGGCAAAATGTCCAAGAACAGGGCCCTCTCAACTTTGGGATGGGGGGAAGCACATGTTGTGTGTGTTCCTCTCCAAATTATCTACAGATAGGTGGGAGGGGGCAGTGGCAGATCTTGGAGTCTCAAATTTCAGTGACACCCTGTGTGACACCAAAATCCGGTGGACTTGTAATCAGGTGAACCGGGTTCGCATCTCCGCTCCTCCACATGCAGCTGCTGGGTGAACTTGGGTTAGTCACACTTCTCTGAAGTCTCTCAGCCTCACTCACCTCACAGGGTGTTTGTTGTGGGGGAGGAAGGGAAAGAAGATTGTTAGCTGCTTTGAGACTCCTTAAGGGGAGTGAAAGGTGGGATATCAAGTCCAAACTCTTCTTCTTCTTCATAGTTGTGGCACCCTTTGTGGTGCCCCTGGGGCTCTGTACCCAGTGTGACTGAACTGGTCGTGCTCCCCTAAATCTGACTGGGGGGGGGAGAACAAAGAAGTGGAGCTAGACATGGAAGAGCTGTGAAATTAGCAGCCATTCCACCAGATGAGGGAGAAATGAGCCCACCCCATATGGTCATCAGGGACTAGCTGCCATTTGGCTCCTCTTCTCCCCAAATCATCTCCCTCAGTGACCCTTCCACCTGGTCCTTAAATATTTATTTAACTTTATTTACACAGTGGTGGGAGGAGGAGGAAGAGGAAGAGCACCGGTAATTTGTGCCGTATGCGTTGAGTGGTACCATAGAGGTGGTTAGAAGATGGATCTATTAGCACATCAGATTACTTGATTCAAAAGGATGTCTGAGACTGCCAGTTATTTGGCAGAAAATTATTGATCCTCATTAAAAACCCCAAATTTTACCATTGAATGCTGGGAGAATGGATATCTCAACAGTGTGTGGCTATCATCTAAGTTTAGTTCTGAGAGTCAGACGCAATTCATGGGGTTCAACATTCTTAAGTCTAGTGTACATTTTTTCACCTGGTGTTGGATGTCAGAGCTCATAGTTCTAGCCTAGCATATATATATATATATATATATATATATATATATATATATATATATAAAATTTGTTGTTGTTTAGTCATTTAGTCATGTCCGACTCTTCGTGACCCCATGGACCAGAGCATGCCAGGCAGGCCAGGCACTCCTGTCTTCATATATATATATATATATATATATATATATATGAAGTAAAAACCACAAGCCTAAATTCTGCAAACTTCTGCCATAGAGAAGGCACTGCAACACAGAAGTCTTTGCAAGTGACACCCCAAAAATGTAGCCTGGAAGCAAAGTCAAAATAACCATGCTTGTCTTTGAAAACTACTGAAAATTAAGGTGTCTTGATTTTCTGCTGTGCTTAGCAATCCAGAGAGAGGGATACAGATCTGGTGAGAATTAATCCAACAAAAATATTTATTGATATCCCATTTCTATTTCACCCAGACAACACGGGATGTGTAAAATCATCAGATAAGCATAATTTTGTTGCACTGAAAATAATAATTTCAAAAGACAAATAGTGCATGTTGTTGTGTTCAGCGGGACTTATTCCCAGATATGTGCACTGCGGGCTAAATCTAAAAACATAAAACAATTGTTTCCTCCCATTTTGTACTACTTCTGTTATTGTTCTTTTTTGATTCATATCATCATTGCAATTCTAATTTTGCTTAATGAAAAGCAATAAAGTTTTTTAAAAAAAACAACTGTCAAATAGAGGGGAAAGTCACTGACTGGCTTTTTTTAATGAGTCGTTCACTTCCCTCCAGCTGCTGAGTGATTCCAATAATCCAGTTAGATGCCAATTCCAGAAGCCACTTAAGTGGAGATATGACCATTTCCCATCAACCAGAAGCCAACTCCATTCCACAGGGCATCTTTTCATAATCAAATAGGGCTTTGGGGAGAGTTTAACAACAGACAAGTTAGACCGACGTGCTGGAGGCATCCACTGGTCACATCTAATTTAAGAAAGTTCACAGAATCGGTCAGCTCACACGAGTCAACTTCAGTGCTGTCCACACAAAGGGGATTTTGTGTGGGACAGAAGCTTTAGTCAACGGCAGAGAGGGCAGCACAAACTTGGCTTGTTTCTTATTTCTGTTGTTGACATCAGATTCAAAGACGAAGGTGATGCATTTGGAACTAATGAGGCCTCCTGGGCATGTGGAGAAGAACAAGACAGACTGTCCCACATCTAATGAGAGAGGCAAACTCAGACAAGCCAGCGGCTTTTATGCTCCAACTGTCCCTATTTTCTGGTACCTCTTCCAAGGAAGCTAAGTGCCCCAATCTTGCCTTTTGGGCAAACATTTTGACATTCTGTTAGTGTGCTTAGACATGGACTAGAAGAATTGCCATTTAAAGTCTTCATTAATTATTTGGGAGGAGGGAATAAAAATGCTGGACTAGAAGAGTTTGAGAGCATTCGGACTAAAAACACAACTGATATAAGAAAGCTGGAGCAGTGGTTGGGTGTGAGAAGAGGCAAGTTCGAGAACCTCCTGCAGTCAATAACAATCTCCAGCCACTGTAAAACCCATCTGCTATATTTAAACACGCCATGAGCACCTTAGAACTTGACAATGGGAGAAAGCTGGAAAAGATTATGAGCCAGAAACAAGTTTAAGTGTTTAGTCTGTTCCTCCTTTCAGCAGAAAGGTCACCAACTCAAATACAGGTATTTTGTCTTTGTCTTACTTACCTAACATAGCTAATTAGTACTTTCCAGAGAAGTGTTTGAATTTGCAGACCAGTTCTCTAGTCAAGTAATGTGTTCAAAACATATACTGGGGTAAAGTGTGCATATAAATTCATATATTAATTAAAAAATGCATTGTTTTAGGAGAAATTGATTTGCAAAAATGTGACGATTAGGAGAGTGTTGCACTAAAATTCAGGGGCATTTTCATTAGAACATTTTTCTAAACAAAAAAAATGCAAATTGATGTGGAATTTTGGAGAACCAAATTTAGGATTTGATAAATGAAACAGAGAAACCAGAACTGGCCTATTTGCCCATCCCTACTTCAGCAGTATAGCCAAGCTCATCTCTCCCTCAACCTCTCACACACTCCAGTCCTCAAACGCAGGACAAAAGCTGCCCCCACGTAAAAGTGGGAAAGAGAGTAGGCTTGCGAATTGTACAGTATATTCTGCCATTCCCTGTGACTGATAATAAAAATATTTGCATAAGTTATCATGAACCTCTCTGTTATGCACCAACACAAACCTTACTTTGTACACATCCTGAAAATGTCTGACAAAATGTATGGGTATGCCAACTCTAATAGAACAGGGAGCTGGTAAAATATTGGCAACAGCCCAAGCAAGAATGGCACCAATGGAAGGCAGGGAGAGAGCAGATTCGCATAAATGTTGAGGTTTGGACAGTCAATGACTGGGTTGCCTCAAAACATTTTGTTCCGTGTTAAGTATAAATTATTCAAAGTTTAAGCAGCAGTTCAATATTAATGTCCATTGATCATATACAGGGTATATGGAAATTAGTGCCTTTTACACAAAAGGTTATTTCAGGTCCCCAGAACATTTTATGCATGAGTTGGAACATTAAACTTACAAGAAATATACAATATATATAAGCATTATATAGATAATTTCCCCTCTGCCTAGAAGCCAGATGCATATAAAATATCCCTGTCAGGTTGGAAGTAAATTTGTCCCTTTCCCTTCCAGGAAACCCCACACCTCTGCCTCACTTCAGACAGTCATGTTTTTAGTGATGAGCTTGATTAAAGAGAGCAGAATCAAATATTATTCATGTGGCAGTTATTATGTTAGTCAAGTGGAGCAGAAGCTATTTCAGATATTAATATTGTGCAGTTTGAAGCATAAGAATTGACTCCTTTTGGAAGAAAACATTGTGCAGACCCATAAAAATATTATTCAAATTTTACTTGCAGACCTCCGAAAATTCAGAACAAAATACATCAAATGATATATCCCAAACATCCACACAATGTCTTGTGCTGTCCAGCACAGGCTCAGCATCTTAGAAATAAAAGATAACTCAAAAATCAAAATAGTGTTTCTCTCCCCCATTCCAGCCTGCCTTAGCCTGCCTAAGGATTTGCAACTTCTTGGAGAGCTCCATTTACATGCATTTGTTCTCTGTGGTGTTCAGAGAAGACTAAAGCCCTTTCAAGATGGTGATTTGCAACTCAATAGCCTCATCACATGATCAAAGTTTACATTCAGTTTTGAGCTAGAGAACAATCGAAGGATAATCATTAACCCATTAAGGAGGTTAAGAGCCTGTTAGAAAAGAGAGGGGGGGGGACCAATGTTAGCAATACGCATTTAGCCATTCTCCATGTTAAACCTTCATTAATATACATAGGCATGTTCCCATTTCTGTGTGAATGAAACCAATTATACTTGAACAGAAGCTGTTGAGAAAGGTCTGTGGTTCAATTCTTGCTTTGCCTTCAAGAAGCCCCAGGTACAGCTGTCCCCAGCATCTCCCGGTGGGGCTGAAAAGGTTTCCATCTTTGACTCCAGAGAGCCACTGCTTGTCAATGCAAACATTGTTGAGATGGATGGGCCAATAGACTCACTCTAAGACACCTTCCCAGGGTGCCATATCAGATCATGAGAAAGGTCCACATGTTCCTATCTATTGACACATGTTTGGCTTTTTGCCTGGCCTGCTAGAGTACACAGTTTCAATGTGTTCCATTGTTTGCTCAATTTTTCTGGAGGCTTGAGTCCAATGCTATGAGATCTTATCTCATGGCAGAGCAAACTGAACGGAAGGGCACCAGGAAATGCTGGAGAGGATGTGGAGAAAATTGTTATCGTCATACAGTTTCCACCTGGTCAGTAATTGAGATGACGTGTTACCTGCTTTTCAAATGAAGACATTCAATTAAATGCACATGTTACCAAATCTTTAATATGGGTGCCTTTAACACGCATGGCCTACCGTGGTCTTTATAACTAAGGTATAACTAGCTGGACTTTATTGGCTCCCATTTTCAAAGGGCAAAAAAACCCCTGTTTTCGAAGCAAAGCCTGTCACATGAGATATGCATGAAGACTTAATCTCCTTTATCTGGCCACATCTGTTGCACATGGGGAGCAAGGCTGCCAATTCTTTCTCACCTGGCTTTCCCCCAGAATTTTCAATTCAAATGCTAATAGAAATTGTTAGCATATTACTCAGCCACATAGCCAAATGCACATTCCCATCTATGTGGTGCCCCAACATGACTAGCAACCTCAGTCAGGCTGAGAGGCCTACTATGTGGGACTTTATCTCCACATAGCCCGTACCAGAGAAGAATGGCAGATTAAGTTGATGGATTATGCCAAAATGGCTAAAATGACCAGACGAATCAGAAATCAGGAAGACCAAAATTTTAATAAGGAAAGGGAAAAAATTATAACTTATCTTCAAGACCATTGTTGTTGTCGTTTAGTCGTGTCAGACTCTTCATGACCCCATGGACCAGAGCACGCCAGGCTCTCCTGTCTTCCACGGCCTCCCGCAGTTTGGTCAGACTCATGCTGGTAGCTTCGAGAACACTGTCCAACCATCTCGTCCTCTGTCATCCCCTTCTCCTTGTGCCCTCCATCTTTCCCAACATCAGGGTCTTTTCCAGGGAGTCTTCTCTTCTCATGAGGTGGCCAAAGTATTGGAGCCTCAAACAGTTAAAAATGTTAGGATTGGAATGTCACTTGTAGTTTAATGGTGAATTTTGGATGCAATGGAGAAATTACCGGTAAAGATTTGGATTATTATAAAAGATGCAGGAGGAAATGATTAACAATAGGACCCACAAAGGGGGGAGGGAAGTCCAGGAGATTCCTTGGAATCTTGTTTTTATGTTGTGTGTTGGGTATGCGACTGTAAAATTTTAATCTGAAAAACCAAATAAATACATTTATTTTAAAGAGAGAGAGAGAGATACTGTAAACATCTTCTGTAAATCCAGGACTGTCCTGGAAAATTGGGACACCCAGAGGGTCTGGTTCCCTCTCCCCATCCTCCAACCTCACTTCAGAGGCAGAGCAACAAGAGGACTCCCCAGTCAAATGAAAGGTGGGGTTGCTTGGAAGGTGGAGAATTAGGTGGTGAGGTTAGCTGGCAGTAGGGGGCAAAACTGACTGCATTACACACTGAGTACAAATAATTGTGGGCACTGTAGTTCACCCCTCTCAGAGTTGCAATTTTCAGCAACCCTTAAACTACAGTGCCCACAATTCACCGAGGGGGGAAATGTGCTCCAAATGTGCTTTAAAGTTATAAATAAAAAGGAGCACCCAGCTGACCTCTTACCATTTTATTTTATTATGGTGCTTAGTGTGTTTATAGTATTTGAAGTGTTAAGTGCAGGATAAGGTTGCCTCAAAGCAAAACTGCATTCCATAGATTTTTACCTAGCACAAATGACATCAGAGGACTTGAAAGCTGATTGAAATAAGAACATTTTTGTAGTTAGCACCCAAAGAACCTGTAGAAGCTTGAAAAAAAGGGTTTCAGACAATTGTTTTCTGCCACCCTATCTCAATGTAGAAAGTACATACAAAAAGAGCTACTGAGCTCAGCTTGTAGACAGTTGTACCTTGGAAGTGAAACAGAATCCATTCCGGAAATCTGTTCAACTTCCAAAACGTTCGGAAACCAAAGCGCAGCTTCTGATTGGCTGCAGGAAGACGTTCAGCTTCCAAAAATAGTTCGCAAACCGGAACAGTCACTTCCGGGTTGGTGGTGTTCAGGAGCAAAAACGTTCAACTTGCAAGGCGTTTGGGATCCAAGGTCTTGGGGGGGGGGGCATTATCTGCCTGTCCCAAGAGTCAATGGAATGTACCTCTGAGGGTGAAGTTAAACTGGTGGAGAATCACAGCACCTGCTGTGGCTGCAGAGACTGTTAACTCGTACCTGCTGCCTCCCACATTGTTTTTGCTGCATTAGCAGCACTGAAGTGACCTCTCTGGGACGCAAGCCTGGCCAGTGTGTATGGAGGTCCTGGGCTGCCCAGATAACAAGATCTTGGCCTTGCTGATGTGGCCCAAAGCAGAGAAAGGCATTTGGCACCAGCTTGGCTGCAGACGTTGCCTGCAGGGAGTGGGGTTAGTGAGCATTAAGTCCAGTCGTGACCGACTCTGGGGTTGCGGCACTCATCTCGCTTTATTGGCCAAGGGAGCCAGCTTACAGCTTCCGGGTCATGTGGCCAGCATGACTAAGCCACTTCTGGAGAACCAGAGCAGTGCACGGAAACGCCGTTAACCTTCCCGCTGGAGTGGTACCTATTTATCTACTTGCCCTTTGATGTGCTTTTGAACTGCTAGGTTGTCAGGAGCAGGGACCGAGCAATGGGAGCTCACCCCGTCACAGGGATTAGAACCACCAACCTTCTGATCGGCAAGTCCTAGGCTCTGTGGTTTAACCCACAGCGCCACCCGTGTCCCTATTTTAGCAGATATCTTAAAGCAAAATATGAAACAATGCTTTTGAAATTACTTTACCTTTCATTTCAGTCAAGAGAATTAAAACACAGGTTTGCATTGCTCAAGCGTATTTTGTTTGACCCACACTTAACCCGAAGGCTTTTCCGATTCATCAGGCAATTGTCAAGATTTCTCAGCCCACGATGAATCCTCTCAGTCTTGATTAGCTCAGAAGGAGGCACAAAGATCAAGGAAGGAGATCTTTAAGTGGCTAGTGGGGCAGGTGAGTATGAAACAATAAGTTCTTAACATGATGCAGACTCAAGAACTATTGGCCTTGGAAATACAGGTGATTCCTTAGCTTCTGTAACATTCTAGTGTGGCCAAGAAACAAAACCCGGGGTGAGCGTATGCTAATGCAAGAGCAGGGCTATGCAGATAAGAGAAAGATTTGCTAGACATGGGCATAGGACGGTGCTATATACCGTATTTTTGGCTCTATATGACGCACCCAACCATAGGAGGCACCTTGTTTTAGAGGGGGAGAACAAGAGAAAAAAAATCTCCCCCTCTCTGCGCAGCACCCCTTCAGCGAAGCATTTCTCCTGAAGGGGCGCTGCGCAGAGAGGGGGAGATTTTTTTTCTCTTGTTCTCCCCCTCTAAAACAAGGTGCCTCCTATGGTTGGGTGCGTCATATACAGCCAAAAATGTCTAATCATCATCATCATCATCATATACCCCGCTCATCTGGCTGGGTTTCCCCAGCCACTCTGGGCGGCTCCCAACAGAATATTAAAAACACAATAAAACATCAAACATTAAAGACTTCCCTACACAGAGCTGCCATCAGATGTCTTCTAAAAGTCAGATAGTTGTTTATTTCCTTGGCTTCTGATGGGAGGCTGTTCCACAGGGTGGGCGCCACTACTGAGAAGACCCTCTGCCTGGTTCCCTGTAACTTCACTTCTCGCCAGAAGGCCCTCGGAGTTAGACCTCAGTGTCCGGGCTGAATGATTGGGGTGGAGACGCTCCTTTAGGCAGGGACGTCACAAGGGGGGTGTGGGGGTGCGGACCGCCCTGGATGTCAGGCCTGGGGGGGTGACAAAATCCCTCCTAGCGGATCGGCGTGGCAACGCTCACACCCTGATTTTCGTGATTGGCACGATCATTGTCGTGAAAATTTGCCCGCTGATTGCTCAAATATGCCCAGCAATCAGCCTTGCACCCACCCCCCCAGCTGGAGGTGTTCACATCCCCAGCAGGTGGTTTTATGCAATCAGCGGTCGGATTTTCACAATAGACAGGTGGCAGGCGGCCGTGTCTCATCCCTATGGGTGTCGCTCCCCATGCCATAGGGGCTCTGCACCCATATGGGTGCAGTGGCTCATCCCTATGGACCCCATGCTCCCCGTGGCATGCGGTGCCCATAGGGATGGGGGGGGCCCCCGCAGCACCCATAGGGATGGCATGGAATGGCACGGGATGGAGCACGTGGCGCCCATAGGGACAGGGTGCGCCACGGCACCCTTAGAGACAGGACAGGATGGGACGGCACAGCATGGCACGGGGGGCGTGGCGTCCATAGGGACGGGGGGCGCCGTGGCACCCATAGGGATGGCACAGGATGCTGAGCACCCCGTTCTGCCCCTGTGGGCACCACATGCACCACCCCTATGGGCGGTTTGCCCCGCCCCTGGGCACTCCACCCCAGGTGCCTGAGAGGCTTCCTCCGCCTCTCCCTTCAGATATACTGGGCCAAGGCTGTTTAGGGCTTTAAAGGTCAGTACCAACACTTTGAACTGATCTTGGAAACGTACTCTACTCACTACACCAGACTGTTGTACACCAAACACATATGCACACACTCCCACTAGATAGAGGTGACAGTGATTTCTCTCTCCATGTTCAGTTGGTAACAAACAGACCTGATCTGCAAAGCAGTTCACCACAGAAGTTTCCATATTTCATGGCAGCCTTGCTGAAAACGTAGTGATTTCGTAACCCCCTACAAGACATGTATTCTGGTAGAAAAAATAATCCTTTCGATATTGAAAGGGGTTCTCTGAAATCTGGGGCTGTGCAAAACGATACTTTTGATGCTAAAGCCTAAACTCATGCAGCAACAAACTGCGGGGGGAAATGTGGCATATATTAGTGGAACGGAGAAGGAACGAGGTCCAAGGAAAACCAAGGATCCTTTGCTATTAAAACAATTGGTGAAAGAATGATGTAATTTCACTTACAAAATAACAGGGTGTTGGTGAGGATCAGGTGTCCCTGAGCTGACTTCCTATATGTAATCCTACCATGCAATTAATTTCCACATTCATGGAAACGGCTGCGTTTTGGCAGACTTGGATTTCCCTGCTACTGTCAGCCAATTGTTCTGAGAGATCCAAACATGAAAGGCACAAGATGAATGAAGATCCTTTTCACTTAAGTTCCTCTCTTGTTTTTTACGGGAGTTAAAACAGGATGGGAGTTGTAGGTTTGAATGACCTCTGCTCATTTTTCCTAACATTTCAAGCAAGCCAGCCAGCCGGTCTCTTAGGAAAATCCCATTATATCCACTGATACCAATCTGCTTATTCGAAGGAGACAGGCGAAATGTCCATCATTATGACAGGAGAGGAGGCTGGTCCATTAGCAAGTGGGGGCACCCCCCCACCACACTCAACTAGCCTCCAGCTGCCTGCTTCCTTGCTTCTAACCAGTCTAGGGGCCTGCTTGCCCTTGTACAAATCAGCAGAGACGAAGTGAATGGAGACAGAACTAGAATTTATTGGCTCTTCCTGTCAGTGACTCTAGCTCCACCTACTGTTGGCCTCCCTGCCTTCCATCCTATCAGCATCAGTATTTTATCCTTCAGATCTTCACAGCATATTATTCTTTGAAGGAGAGCTACTTGAAAATGATTTCCAGATGGTATTTACCTCTGAGTAGGCTTGTTGAGATGTATAAGATGGAACTGGGTAACTGCTGGAAATGCAAGGAGGTTGAGAGAACGTTTTTCATGTGTTAAAGGGTAAAAGAGTATTGGGAAATAATCCATAATGAATTGGGGGGAAATGTTTAAAAATACTTTTCCAAAAAAAAAACAACAGAGTCCTTTTTGTTGGGGACAATTCAGATGGAAATTCCAAGGTGTCAAAAAAGGCTGTTTATGTATGCCACTACTGCGGCCTGTGTTTTGTTAGCCCAAAAATGGAAAACGAGTGAGTTTCCAATCAAAGAAGAATGGCAACTTAAGCTGATGGAATATGCATAGCTTGCAGACCTAACATATAGAATAAGAGAAGAAGAAGAACATACGTTTAGAGAAGATTGGAAAACGTTTGTTGAGTATATGGGGGGAACTGTGTACACTTGAAACTGTTGGCTGCATTAAAATAAATTCAACAGTATAAATAAATTTTGATGGATGTAAGAATGGAATATTGAATGGTTTTGTTTATGTCAAATATGCAGGGATTTATAGTATGCAAAATGAATCAGGGAAGGAGAAGAAGGGAAGTCATTGATATTTTAAGGATGTTTAAATGAGTATTCAAAATTGTAAAACAGAAATATATATATATATATATATATATATATATATATATATATAGTATTTTATCCTTCAGTTAAAATAGGATTGCTAATAAGAATATATTCCACAAGCAACACTAATGTTGTATTTTAAACTGTTGTGACCTGCCGTTACTGGTTGTTGAGAGCAACCTCTGTCATAAAAGAGCACACTGAACTGTGAAACATATTGAAGAGGAGTTAAAGAACTGAGGTTAAAAGCATTTCAGTTTATTTCTAGAAGAAGGGAAAAAACCCAGATCCTCTAAAATACAACCAGCGATTTATTGGCTGGTTCCTGAAAATCCTGCCAATGTGGTACATACCTTATTTGCTGAGTGGCCATTTGGAGCCTGAAACTCTGCTGTGACTGCACTGGGCTCTGTTTCAAATCTCTGTTAATCCTCTAATGAACCTTCATTAAAAGTGGACCGATATTAAATCAGTACTTGGATGTAAATTAAACAGGAGGAGGCACTGAAAGATCTAAATCTCTCTTTCTCTGGGATCAGTTCTAGCGTCTTTCTTGACAACAGCAACATCTTTTTAAAAAAGAAGAAGAAGAAGACAGAAGCGTTTGGGAAACCACCCAAGAATTTTTCCCGCCCCCAAGCTTGGCATGGTTTCAGATGCCTTCCTTACTGCACTGCTGCAACTTTGTTTTGAAATGGTAGCCTGAACTTTTAGTTTTGCGGTATTTCTTTTCACTTGGCGGGTGGGGAAAAAAGGGATCAGCACAAAGCAGATGTCAGGAATCATGCAGATGCTTCCAAATCAAATAGGGCCATTCCGTACTGCAGTGAGGAGGAAGCTATGGGCCTCCAAACGTCAATAAAAGAGGAAAACCTTTCTCTATCCACTTTCTTAACACCACGCAGAACACTGGACTACAGCCCCCACCATCCCTAGCCATTGGCCATACTGGCTGGAGCTGATGCGAGATGGAGTCCAACAACTTCTAGAGGGCCACAGATTCCCACTTCCTACAGCATGGGAACAAGGAGAAAACATCAGACTCGGGACTCAGCTGCACAGCTGCAAATGTAACATTTTAAGTGCATTATACGAATGTGACACTAGATGGTGATGGTGAGCTGATGGCAAATTCAATATGTTGTTGTTTGCTTAGTTGTGTCCGACTTTTCGTGACCCCATGGACCAGAGCACGCCAGGTACTTCTGTCTTCCACTGTCTCCCGCAGTTTGGTCAGACTCATGTTTGTAGCTTCGATAACACTGTCCAACCATCTCGTCCTCTGTCGTCCCCTTCTCCTTGTGCCCTCAATCTTTACCAACATCAGGGTCTTTTCCAGAGAGTCTTCTCTTCTCATGAGGTGGCCAAAGTACTGGAGCCTCAGCTTCACGATCTGTCCTTCCAGTGAGCACTCAGGGCTGATTTCCTTAAGAATGGATACGTTTGATCTTCTTGCAGTCCATGGGACTCTCAAGAGTCTCCTCCAGCACCATAATTCAAAAGTATCAATTCTTCAGCGATCAGCCTTCTTTATGGTCCAGCTCTCACTTCCATACATCACTACTGGGAAAACCATGGCTTTAACTATACGGACCTTTGTTGGCAAGGTGATGTCTCTGCTTTTTAAGATACTGTCTAGGTTTGCCATCGCCTTTCTTCCAAGGAGCAAGCGTCTTTTAATTTCGTGACTGCTGTCACCATCTGCAGTGATCATGGAGCCCAAGAAAGTAAAATCTCTCACTGCCTCCATTTCTTCCCCTTCTATTTGCCAGGCGGTGATGGGCCCAGTGGCCATGATCTTCGTTTTTTTGATGTTGAGCTTCAGACCATATTTTGCGCTCTCCTCTTTCACCCTCATTAAAAGGTTCTTTAATTCCTCCTCACTTTCTGCCATCAAGGTTATGTCATCTGCGTATCTGAGGTTGTTGATATTTCTTCCAGCAATCTTAATTCCGGCTTGGGATTCATCCAGCTCAGCCTTTCGCATGATGAATTCTGCATATAAGTTAAATAAGCAGGGAGACAATATACAGCCTTGCCGTACTCCTTTCCCAATTTTGAACCAATCGTTCCATATCCAGTTCTAACTGTAGCTTCTTGTCCCACATAGAGATTTCTCAGGAGACAGATGAGGTGATCAGGCACTCCCATTTCTTTAAGAACTTGCCATAGTTTGCTGTTGTCGACACAGTCAAAGGCTTTTGCATAGTCAATGAAGCAGAAGTAGATGTCTTTCTGGAACTCTCTAGCTTTCTCCATAATCCAGCGCATGTTTGCAATTTGGTCTCTGGTTCCTCTGCCTCTTCTATATCCAGCTTGCACTTCTGGGAGTTCTCGGTCCATATACTGCTTGAGCCTTCCTTGTAGAATTTTAAGCATTACCTTGCTAGCGTTTGAAATGAGTGCAATTGTGTGGTAGTTGGAGCATTCTTTGGCACTGCCCTTCTTTGGGATTGGGATGTAGACTGATCTTCTCCAATCTTCTGGCCACTGCTGGGTTTTCTAAACTTGCTGGCATATTGAGTGTAGCACCTTAACAGCATCATCTTTTAAAATTTTAAGTAGTTCAGCTGGAATACCATCACTTCCACTGGCCTTGTTATTTGCAGTTCTTTCTAAGGCCCATTTGACTTCACTCTCCAGGATGTCTGGCTCAAGGTCAGCAACCACACTGCCTGGGGTGTACGAGCCATCCATATCGTTCTGGTATAATTCCTCTGTGTATTCTTGCCACCTCTTCTTGATGTCTTCTATATTTTTAAATTATTATTATTTTTATTTTTTAAAAAAAGCATTTTCACTGCATTTTTTATATATGTCTAGATTCCACCTAAGGCTCATAATGCATCATCCTCATTTATCTTCTTCAGCGATCAATCCTAGCAGAGGAAGTTTGTCCTCCATAAACATGGTTTTAACAGTGAGTCAAATACAAATACCATTATTGGCATAATAATAATAATAATAATAATAATAATAATAATAATAATAATAATTTATTATTTATACCCCGGCCATCTGGCTGGGCTTCTCCAGCCACTCTGGGCGGCTTCCAAAAAAATATTAAAATACTGTAATACATCAAACATTAAAAGCTTCCCTAAACAGGGCTGCCTTCAGATGTCTTCTAAAAGTCTGGTAGTTGTTTGTTCTCTTTGACTTCTGAAGGGAGGGCGTTCCACAGGGCGGGCGCCACTACCGAGAAGGCCCTCTACCTGGTTCCCCGTAACTTGGCTTCTCTCAGTGAGGGAACCTCCAGAAGGCCCTCAGAGCTGGACCTCAGTGTTGGGGTAGAACAATGGGGGTGGAGACACTCCTTCAGGTATACTGAACCAAGGCCATTTAGGGCTTTAAAGGTCAGCACCAACACTTTGAATTGTGCTTGGAAACGTACTGGGAGCCAATGTAGGTCTTTCAAGACCGGTGTTATGTGGTCTCGGCGGCTGCTCCCAGTCACCAGTCTAGCTGCCACATTCTGGATTAGCTGTAGTTTCTGGGTCACCTTCAAAGGTAGCCCCACGTAGAGCGCGTTGCAGTAGTCCAAGCGGGAGATAACCAGAGCATGCACCACTCTGGCAAGACAGTCCACGGGCAGATAGGGTCTCAGCCTGCATACCAGATGGAGATGGTAAACAGCTGCCCTGGACACAGATTTGACCTGTGCTCCATGGACAGCTGTGAGTCCAAAATGACTCCCAGGCTGCGCACCTGGTCCTTCAGGGGCACAGTTACGCCATTCAGGATCAGGGAGTCTTCCACACCTGCCCACCTCCTGTCCCCCAAAAACAGTACTTCTGTCTTGTCAGGTTTCAACCTCAATCTGTCAATTACGAGTTAAAACATTTCAAAACACTAGGATAAATTTAAAAGGGACAGGAGTGAGGCTGTTGGGGATCACAAGGTACTTGACAGTTCTACTTCACCCTGTCTATTCCCTAGAGGGATGATTCATTAAGAACCCTTTCGGGTAAGATGAAAAAGGAAGCCACTGGGGCAGTAACGTTCTTGTCCCTATCCGCTAGGAGGAACCTCATTTGCCTCTCTCTCGGAGCCGTGGATCGCAGCTCCAATATCTTACTCAGTGAGTCTATGACTGTGGAGGCCAATTCTGGATCCACATATCCTTCCACAGTGGGGACATAGTTTTCCAGGCAGGAGATTATCACGGTGAGGGTTTGCCAATCGTGCCTTCCTCTTAGCATGTTTCTCCCTTTTGTCCTGAGTTTGAGCATCTTCAAAGTCCATGACACTTTTGGTAAGGGCTGTTCTCCAGTTGGAGAGCTTGCAGGCCAGTGTTTCCCAGCTGTCAGGGGTTTATACCACATTTTAAAAGATTTGTCTTAGGAGAATCTTTAGACCTCTTTTGCTGACCACCAGCATTGCGTTTTCCATTTTTAAGTTCAGAATAGAGTAGTTGCTTTGGAAGACAATAATCGGGCATTGGAACAACATGACCAGTCCAAAAAAGTTGATGTTGTAGAATCATTGCTTTGACACTGGTGATATTTGATTCTTTCAATACACTGGTATTAGTTTGCCTTTCTTCCCAAGTGTTGTGTAAAATTTTCAGAGACGCTGTTGATGGAATCTTTCGAGGACTTGAAGATGGCGTTCATAAGTGGTCCATGTTTCACAAGCATACAGTAAGGTTGGTAGTACAACAGCTTTGTAAACAAGCATTTTGGTTCATTGTACATATATTTACACCAGGGTCTACTTTGGAGAGAGTTAAGAGCATTGCATCTCAACAGGGGCTTGTTCCCTACAGCAGTAGAACATCATCTCCCTGCCTCTCTCCCAGCCAGCCAAGATGGTTCTAGCCTTCACAAAAGCTCGTGGAGATCTGCCCACTTCCTTTCTTCTTCCCAAGAACCCCTGCTTCAGGTTGACATTTAGCATCCTTTTCATTAAACACACACACACACACCAGAGCATCCCTTGTAGTTGCAAGGCTTACATAACAAAGCAGACAGTTAACAGTCCTGGCATACTGTTTACCTAACAAAGAAAATGGCACAGAAAAATACAGTCTCCTTTTTCTGCAGAAATCCCATCTCATAGCTATCAATTCAGAGCCTTGGAAGGAACCCCAAAAACCTGTTTAGTCCAAGCCCAAAGTTATTGCACCAGTAAAAGGAACTCTGGATGTTTCCCAGCCAGTAGTTGCCTTCTGAAAACCAACCTCCAAAACAGTTCCAGGAAATAAATAAATAGCTGGGAGACATAGCCAAAGATGTGTCTGCAGGACAGAGATAAGAGTCAAGTCCAAAATGTGGAGTGGCTGAATAAAATTGAATTATGGACAGTGTACAAAATGGCCTTAAAGAGATGAACCAGTTGTCTTAACAATGGGATGTATGAAGAAAAGTAGGACTGATCTGCAACTGAAAGAGCATCTAACGTTGCCATCTTTTTGTATGAAAACAGGGAAAATCCTATAAGCCTAAACACCTGCTCAAATTTATTACCTCTTAGAAGCAATGCCTGAGCACCCCTCCCATTTATCACATTCCTAAAGATTATTCTCCATCAGCCATACACCGTCATTTATTCTTTAATAGTGTTACATGCTTCCTACATCCAAGGGCACTGCTACCTGGGTTTGGCGTCCTTTGCTAGGTAAAAGACCCCCGGATGGTTAAGTCCAGTCAAAGGCGACTATGGAGTTGTGGTGCTCATCTCGCTTTCAGGCTGAGGAAGCTGATGTTTGTCCACAGACAGCTTGTGGCCAGCATGACTAAACCACTTCTGGCACAACGGAACACAGTGATGGAAACCAGAGTGCATGGAAATGCCCTTTATCTTCCCGCTGCAGTGGTACCTTTTTATCTACTTGCACTGGCATGCTTTCAGAACTGCTAGGTTGGCAGGAGCTGGGACAGAGCAATGGGAGCTCACTCCATTGTGGGGATTCGAACCGCTGACCTTCTGATCAGCAAGCCCAAGAGGTTCAATGGTTTAGACCACAGCGCCACCCGCATCCCTTTGCTAATCTATTTAGAAGGGGCATTAACAGAGGCAAACAGCATGTGCTGTCCTGCAAGGCAGCAAATCTAGAACTTCTACTTCCAGTGGAAGAAGGTCTATCATGGCAAATGGGGCACTGCCCTACCAACCTCTGTCTGCCCTCAGCCAGCCCCCACCTTCCTGTCTTCTTACAACCAGTCCTTATTCTTGGTACTGCCCTTGCAGAAGTCAGCAGGGAGGAAGATGGGAACAGAGCTAGAATGAGTTGGTTCTGCCTGCCTGCCTCTATCTGGTCTCTCTAATGTCTTCCCTGTCCATCCATATGGCACCAGTCACAACTGGTATCGAGGGTTTGATTTACTTTTGCTGTTGCTATTTTAGTCCCTGGCGAACTCTGTCTTAGATGCCATAATTTGCTCAGGGGGACCAGACACTGCACTAGGATACCTGTAGCATCTTCATAATTGAACCCAAGCAGCTTTGTTCTCTTCCTAGCCTGCCCCATCTCCTATTTCATATGTGTCATTTTGGAAAGAAGAATCAAATGCAGAATATGAGAAGCCACCATGTGGACACCTGAAATGTTAGTCTTCCTGCCTTTCGCCCTGCCAGACCCACCACCACCCACATCAGATCTGAACAGAAAAGCACCCTATGACCCAAGGTGTCCCCAGCTTTCAGCTAATTCTCAAATGGCTCTCTTTTTTTGCCTTTCTCTCTCCCCCAGGCTACGCCGTTGCTTGAGTACATAGAGACGAGTCAAAACAGTCACATCCATTTTTGGTGCACCATATTTAGGTGACAACAATGGCAGTGGACACGAAAAAAAACAAAAACAGAGTACTTTTTGTTGGGTATAATTCAGATGGATATTCCCAGGTGTTGAAAAAGGTTATTTACGTATGCCACTACTGTGGCCTGTGTTTTGTTAGCCCAGAAATGGAAAACGAGCAAGGTCCCAACTAAAGAAGAATGGCAATTGAAACTGATGGAATATGCGTAGCTTGCAGATCTAACATATAGAATAAGAGAACAAGAAGAACATATGTTTAGAGAAGATTGGAAAATGCTTATTGAATATATGGGGGGGAATTGTGTTCATTTAAAAATGCATGAAGATAAATTCAACAGCGTAAATAAGATTTGATGGATGTAACAATGGATTACTGGATGATTTAGTTCATGTAAAATATGCAGGGATGTGTGGTATGCAAAATGAACCATGGAAAGAGAAGAAGGGAAGTCATTGATTTAAGGTTGTTTAAATGAATGTTCTAAATTGTAAAACAGAAAATTTAATTAAAAAAAGTATATATATATATTTTAAAATGGCAGTGGAGGGTGTTTCTGGTCTTTGGGGCATGAGTGGATTGGGGGTGTTAAACTCGCAGGTAGTGGCAAAAGCTAACCAGCCTGCTGTCACTGGCTGCCATTGTTCCTCACAATCCTCCTTTCCAAGTGATGCTATAACTCACAATCACAAAACATCCTTCTGAGAGGGGTTCTGCAGGATGACATTCCCCACCCTGCCAACCTATCATAGAATGTCATGATGCAGTATCGCACAGAGGAGAGGGGGATGGCAACCACCCACCACCAGGGGGAGCACATGTTGTAGGCTGTTTTGTTTTTTTAACTGAACATGTTATGCTATTTAATTTAAACCACTTAGGCAATTGCTAAATGGGGGCTGGGAAGAAAGCAGTTATCAGCTGGGAGTTTGATCTATTGGGATTCAATGGCAATTTATCGTCATTAGGCCCCATTTATATTCCTGAGGATTGAACTGCTCAGAGCCCGGAGAGATAAGGAACCAAAATAAATAAAACACATGAGAAACACACAAACACCACCAAGTCTGGATTCAGATGATCTAAACTTTCCCACAGATGGGAGGAATGCGGATCCAAGTTTTGTTTAACCTTCGTAAACAATTGAACACTAGGGGTGCAATTTCATGTCCCCCCTTCCATGGCAAGGGGGGGAGGAAGAATTTAGGTTCAGCAAGCAACATCCCTTGAATATAGATAGATAGATATAGAATTTAGGTTCAGCAAGCAACATCCCTTGAATATAGATAAATTTGCAAAAGCAACAACAGTCCCAAAAATGGAAACTGCAATTATTTGTTGTGCTTAATTCTTACTCCCTTATGACAGCTCTGGCGACTTGCCTCACCCACAGAAGAGTCCCAACCATGTCGCCACATAGGAGGCAGACCACATTTCTTATGTCCCCGATCCAGCAACTTTGTGGAAGCTGAAAGTATGAAATCAGTTCATTTGCAAACCTTGAGTTCAGGGATGCCAGAAGGATTTCCTGGGCCTGGTAGAAGAGAAGAAGAGTTTGGATTTGATATCCCGCTTTATCACTACCCGAAGGAGTCTCAAAGCAGCTAACATTCTCCTTTCCCTTCCTCCCCCACAACAAACACTCTGTGAGGTGAGTGAGGCTGAGAGACTTCAAAGAAGTGTGACTAGCCCAAGGTCACCCAGCAGCTGCATGTGGAGGAGCGGGGACGCGAACCCGGTTCCCCAGATTACGAGACTACCGCTCTTAACCACTACACCACACTGGCTCCCACTGGTACATTTCCACACATCTGCTGCATATCTACAGATAACAAGCAAAAAATACATTGAGTACTATGTAGATTCACAACTTTGGTGTCTCTTTCAGCCTCACCTACCGCCCAGGGCTGTTCTGAAGATAAAAGGCAGGTGGGGAATACAATATCTATAGCCTTGCGCTCTTGGGAGGAAAATCAAGATAAAAATCTACAACAAATAATGCATGTGCATTTTCACAACTCAGGAAAATATACACACACAACATTTTGCAAACCCTTGATAAACACAGAAAAAATCCTTGTGTAAGGTCTAAAGGAATTTTAACTTGCTGCGGCTCTAAGGTGTTTAATTACTTGATGGTTCTATTTCCTGACTCATTTCGTATTTTATACTCATTGTTGGAAAGAAGCCTTCTTTGTTTCAAGATGCCGGCTGCCAGATAGAGACCAATGGATCATAATTTACCTTTCCACAGAAATATTACAGAATTGCAAAAATTTTTGATTCTAAACACAAAAGGCCTCAGATATTTGTTTCAAATGCTGTTATTTAAAACCTCTCCGAGCTGCTTGAATTGATGTGACATTTAAGCACTCTGTTTTAAAGGCAGAGAAGCCAAGTTATCCATTTGATTGCAATTCAAGGACAACGTACTCAGCTGGATCCAAATTAAACTTCCAAAGAATGTGATGGCCAAACAAACTGAACGAGAAAGGTACCCAAGGATGACAAGAGACTGTTGATGGAATGATGGGGGAGGTGAGAGGCAGGGGACTAAGAAGGAAGGTAGAAAAGAATCAAAATTACTTTCAAACAATAAAAGCTAATAAACCATTGAAACCCACCCCTATGCTTATCTTGGGAACATTCATGCTTATCTTTAGCTCTGTCCAGCCTACAAATGCCAAAGTAATGAGAAGACAAGGGCTTGGTGGCTGTTACGGAAGCCATCAATGTTGATTTGCTCTGTGGAAAGAACAGGAAAACTCTTTCATGTGGGCAAGGGATATTGGACATGATATACATCTGGCATCATGGGGGAAATTATGGAGGGAAGATTTAAAATCTACAGCATGCTGTATGTTTAAAGAGTATTATATGAAAATTATGTTGGTAACTAACTTCTAATAAATTAGCAAAAATGTATAGAACTGCTACAGATACATGTTGGAAGTGTAAAGAGAAAGAAGGCACATTTTACCACATGTGGTGGGCGTGCAAGAAGACAAAAGTTACTGGGAAATGATTAATCCCGCTTGTAATGTAACAAATACTATGGACAATATGGACAGATATAAAACATAGATTACGAAATAATATGCAGTTGAAAACGTCAACAATAGGACCCATGGAGGAAATGGGGGGAAGTCTCGAGATTCAGAGAAATCTCTTCATGTGGATATGTATGTGGTTTTGTTATACAGTGGTACCTCGGGTTAAGAACTTAATTCGTTCTGGAGGTCTGTTCTTAACCTGAAACTGTTCTTAACCTGAAGCACCACTTTAGCTAATGGGGGCTCCTGCTGCTGCCGCGCCACCGCTGCATGATTTCTGTTCTCATCCTGAAGCAAAGTTCTTAACCCGAGTTAATATTTCTGGGATAGCGGGTCTGTAACCTGAAGCGTATGTAACCTCAAGTGTATGTAACCCGAGGTACCACTGTAAATTTATATATGTAAAATAAAATATTTTTTTTAAAAAAAATTATTAAGGAGATTATCAGTGTCACAGTGTCTTTCTTAACTATCTTTTTTCCCCTTCCACTGTTAATTAGGTAAATATCATAATCTTGACTTTTCTGCATTGCATTTGCCTCTAATCTCACTGCTTACTATTATAAACCAAGCCACCAGGTACACTCAAACCTGCGACTCATGCTAAGACTTCATGCATCTGAGGAAGTGGACTTAAATGACTAGCACAGGTCGATGCTGACAGGCAACGAAACGGCTTTTTGAGGCGTGCTAATAACTTGCAGCAACTTATTACTGGGAGCCAGTCATGTTTTCAGCAGCATTGCGGTATGAGTTTTGTTTGCACGGTTCGTTCCACAATATAATTTGCAGAGAACATTCATTTACTCACAGCGGGGATCTCGATTCCCTTTTCTTAGAGCAGGGGTAGGCAACTTAAGGCCCGGGGGCCGGATGCGGCCCAATCACCTTCTCAATCCAGCTCATGGACAGTCCGGGAATCTGCATGTTTTTACATGAGTAGAATGTCTCGTTTTCTTTAAAATGCATCTCTGGGTGATTTGTGGGGCCTGCCTGGTATTTTTACATGAGTAGTATGTGTGCTTATTTATCTCTCACTTGGACTACTGCAATGCACTCTATGTGGGGCTACCTTTGAAGGTGATTACAACTAATCCAGAATGCGGCAGCTAGACTGGTGACTGGGAGCGGCCGCCAAGACCACGTAACACCGGTCTTGAAAGACCTATATTGGCTCCCAGTACGTTTCCAAGCACAGTTCAAAGTGTTGTGCTGACTTTTAAAGCCTTAAACGGCCTTGGTCCAGTATATCTGAAGGAGTGTCTCCACCCCCATTGTTCTACCCCAACACTGAGGTCCAGCTCCGAGGGCCTTCTGGCGGTTCCCTCACTGCGAGAAGCCAAGTTGCAGGGAACCAGGCAGAGGGCCTTCTCGGTAGTGGCACCCGCCCTGTGGAAAGCCCTCCCACCAGATGTCAAAGGGAACAACTACCAGACTTTTAGAAGACACCTGAAGGCAGCCCTGTTTAGGGAAGCTTTAAATGTTTGATGCATTACTGTATTTTAATATTTTGTTGGAAGCCGCCCAGAGTGGCTGGGAAAGCCCAGCCAGATGGGTGGGGTATAAATAATAGATTGTTGTTGTTGTTGTTAAAATGCATCTCTGGGTTATTTGTGGGAAATAGGAATTCGTTCATTCCCCCCCCCCCAATATAGTTCGGCCCACCACATGGTCTGAGGGACAGTGGACCGGCCCACAGCTGAAAAATGTTGCTGACCCTTGCCTTAGAGCAACTTCTTAATAAATGAAAGAATACAGTGGTGCCTCGCAAGACGAAATTAATTCGTTCCACGAGTTTTTTCGTTGTGCGAGTTTTTTCGTCTTGCGAAGCACCACTGCATTTAAACACTAACAACGGCGGGGGGGGGAGAGAGAGAAGCAGGACAGCTGCCGCAGCTGGTACCTCAGACTCACCCACGCGTTGTGGCCACCGCGCGACGCGGCTGCTGGAGAGTGGCGGGGTTCAGGAGCGCAACTCTGGCTGCAACGCTGGCTGCTGGCAGCAACGGCTCTCTGAGGGGAGCGCGCGAGGGGGGTGGGCAGCGGCACGAGGCAGCCGGAAGGTCGGCCGTCAGCCGGAAGGTGGGAGGGAGCCGGAGGAGCGGGGAAGCGAGCATGCGTGCGTGCAGTGACCGTCGCCATGACACGAGAGGCAGGGCCGTTTCGTCTAGCGAAGCAAGCCCTTAGGAAAATCCGTCTTGCGAAGCACCTCAGAAAACGAAAAACCCTTTCGTCTAGCGAGTTTTTCATCTTCCGAGGCATTCGTCTTGCAGGGTACCACTGTATCTCTATTCTGGCTGGTTTCAGATGCAGGGAGGGCCTGAATGGAATAGCCTGGAGCTTCCTGCATGTGTTTTGTGAACTTCAGAAGTCTGGGAACACGAGAATGGCTCTCGTGCACTTTCCCTTGAACTTCTGTCACACTGCTCCTCATAATTTAAGACCACGATTGCTTAGATTAAATGGGAACGCTGTGTTTATATCCACACAGTGCAACGCTAAACAAAAAGCAAACTTGGAGAAAAGCACTTGGATTCAAAAGAGAAATAAAACAGGCCCTGAGCTTGACTTCACTGCAGCACAAGCGAAACAGCTTTGAGTGCTCAGAAGCAGCTTGGCCCCTTCCATTGGAGCAAAAGCTCGTGGGCAAGTGGACCGCTCCACACGTGGGCCACATATTTCTCCTGCATCTCAGTTTGTACAGTGCTGCCTCGCAAGACGAAATTAATTCGTTCTGCGAGTTTTTTCGTAGAGCGAGTTTTTTCGTCTTGCGAAGCACCACGGCGGGGAGGGGTGGGGAGAAGCAGGGCAGCTGCCGCAGCCGGTCCTTGGACTCACCCGTGCCTTGTGGCCACCGCGCGACACGGCTGCTGGAGGGCAGCGGGGCTCAGAAGCGCGACTCCAGCTGCAACGCTGGCTGCTGGCGGCAACGGCTCCTGAGGGGAGCGCGTGAGGGCGGTGGGCAGTGGCGTGAGGCAGCCAGAAGGTCGGAAGGTTGGCCGGAAGGTGGGAGGGAGCCGGAGGAGCCGTCAGCAGGAAGGTGGGAGGGAGCCGGAGGAGCGGGGAAGCGAGCGTGCGTGCGTGCAGTGACCGTCGCTATGACAGGAGAGGCAGGGCTGTTTCGTCTAGCAAAGCAAGCCCTTAGGAAAATCCGTCTTGCAAAGCACCTCAGAAAACGAAAAACCCTTTCGTCTAGTGGGTTTTTCGTCTTCCGAGGCATTCGTCTTGCGGGGTACCACTGTACTTGCTTTTGTATTTCTTTTTGGAACCACCTTCTGATGGTGTCGGAGGACGCAAGGCTAAGAGTCAACTTATACAGTCAGCAGAAATAAGTTGCAAATCTTTTCGTGGGCTGTGCCTATTCAGGTTGCAGAGGTGGGTGTTATAAGAATTTTAAGGTCTTATATACAGTTGTACCTCAGGTTACATACACTTCAGGTTACATACGCTTCAGGTTACAGACTCCGCTAACCCAGAAATAGTGCTTCAGGTTAAGAACTTTGCTTCAGGGTGAGAACAGAAATCGTGCTCCGGCGGCGCGGCGGCAGCAGGTGGTCCCATTAGCTAAAGTGGTGCTTCAGGTTAAGTACAGTTTCAGGTTAAGAACGGACCTCTGGAACAAATTAAGTACTTAACCCAAGGTACCACTGTGTGTGTGTGTGTGTGTGTATTAGTTGTTCATAAATGTACCAAGCAAACACATACAAATGTGTAAACCACATGTCTGAAACCCACAGAAAAGTCCTGAAACCGTTGTCTCTCTCCCAAAATGACCTCAAATATTTCTCTGCAAGGTCGAAGGAAATGGAAAATCTCCCCATTGTCTCTTTCACAAATCCTGTCTTAAGGGCACATTTAAGATATGAATAGGGTGTGAGCCTGTGACCTGTGACCAGGATTCAGGAATTGAGTAACAAAAGAGTGGCCGGGATGCCCAGGGGTTCCAATCAAGCAACCTAGCAGACAAGAGTGCCAGGCTCTCACCTCTCCCTAAGTGCTCTCAGGGGTTCTTGCGTGGCCCTAGTCCAGGGGTCTGCAACCCGCGGCTCCGGAGCCGCATGTGGCTCTTTTACACCTTTGTTGCGGCTCCGGGGCGGATACTAGCGAGGGGAGGAGGCGCATTGTGCGCCCCGACACTCCCCCCTGTGGCAGGCGCTGTACTGGCTGTGACTTCGCATGGGGGCGGTGCGTGCGTTAGTCACGCACCGTCCTGACGTCACCTTCCCGCCCGCCCGCTACATTGTAAGGGGCATGTACGCTGGTCACTGCATTGAAAGGGGGCATGTACGCTGGTCACTGTTTCGAAGGGGAGTGAAGAACACACACACACAAAAAGGTAACTTGTTAATTTAACGTTTATTTCTATGAGGAGGAGTAATTCTGAGGGGTCAAACAAAGAAATAATAAAAAAGTAACAAAAAAGTTATTTTTATAATGACGAGTTTTGTGGCTCCCAGTTTTTTTTTTCTTCGGAAACGTGTCCAAGTGGCTCTTTTTGTCTTAAAGGTTGCAGACCCCTGCCCTAGTCCCTTGCCAGGGGTTCGGACAAAAGCATGGCGAGCCCCTGGATTCCTTTAATGGAATACCCTTGCAGCAGCAGCATTGGAGGGGCAGGCACAGCCAACCATACCCCTCCACCAACCAAAATTAACCAATGCCTAACCGCAACCTTACCAGTTGTGACGATTTGCTAGGCAGTAGGCAAAAACCAAATGGCACCAGCCAATCAGCCAAATGGCAAAATTCCTACCAGGCCCCTGCCCCAAAGCAGACGACCCCATGACAGGCATAGCAAGGTCAGCACCAACAGCCCTAACTATAGGGAGGGTGGACGGGTGATCCAATGCGCGCGGCGGAAAAAGGAAGCTCAATGCTGTGCACAGGAATAAATAGCACCCCAATCAATCAATCAACTTTGCAACATTAACTTCTCCCCAACAACAATTAGAGGTGCCCAATCAAATTTGTGCCCATCCATACTAACCCGCCCAGCAAAGCGTGTTCTCCATAATAGAGAGCACGTGTTGCGGTGGGGGCCAAAAAGGCCACCCCACTGTTGTTGGGCAAATTGGCCACATGCCGTGATTGGGCAAGGAGTGTTGCTGGGGAGAATGTTATGTTGCTAAAGTGTGGGAGGGGTCAAAGGTCTTAAATACAGGGCTTGCAGCCTGGGGCCTTCTCTTGGGCTGCGTGCACCGGATCACCCGCCCACCCTCCCTGAAAAGGGGGGGTTGTTGTCCTCTGACCTTGCTATGCCTGTCATGGGGTCGTCTGCCTTGGGGCAGGGGCCTGGTAAGAATTTTGTCCATTTGGCTGATTGGCTGTTGCCATTTGGTTTTTGCCTACTGTATAGCTAATCGTCACAACTTGTAAGGTTGGCGGTTAGGCATTGGTTAAAAATGGTTGGTGGAGGGGTAAGTGCCTACCCCTCCAATGGTGGTGCTGAAAGGGAATTCCGTTAAAGGAATCCAGGGGCTTGCCATCCCTTTCGTCCTAGTCCCTGGCATCGGACTTGGGCCGTGCAAGCCCCAGGGGGCATGAGGGTGAGAGATGAGGGACTAATGCCCAGCTTCATTTTTCCCCAATATGGTTCTCCCTGACTGGCTTCCACTGGAATTCGGAAGTCAGTTCTGTCCTTGGGGCAAGGACTGATAGTCGTAACCAATGCCTAAGCAACCACTCACGTGTGTGTATTTAAATAAAGTTGTGGCCAAATTCATGCCAAGAAACCTTAAACAAAAATTGATGTGTGAAGTGTGAGTTATTGGGGTGGCCTGGGAGACCTCGGCGTGCAACAGGGGATGTCATGGTTGCCCCAACCGCAACACGTGCTCTCCATGAAGGAGAACCCGCTCTGCTTTGCTTCTCAATATTCTCTGGTTGGTCTCTGTTATTTTCTCCTACTGATAGAGAACCTACAAAAGAACTCTATATGGGCTCTTGGGTATCCCATAAGGGAAAAGCAGCAGTTTTTTACTCATAACAACACCGAGCTCAGGCGAAAGGCACAGAGCTTGCTCCATGCTACCACTTTCCAAACGCAAAGGGTTAAGGCAAAGTGACCCTCCTTTGTTGTCTTAATATATGGCAGATACTTGATATCCAGCTACTAGTATCGGCCAGTACTGCTGAAAGGCATAAAGGAACTTGGTTCCTGCAACAGGCGTTCACCCAATAAAGGCTATCATTTTACCCACTTTGTCCTCTAAAAGCCAATACTACTCGCAGCTATCAAATGTCCCCACAAACATTAGGACAAACAGTGTGTGGAAGCCATAAAAGGAATGAAATATGTACACATGCATGCTCCTTCTGAAAACATACGAGGACGGCAAAAAAAAAAAAAAGTGATTTCCGAGCAGCTGGTTCAATACAGATCCTGCTTAGGTGGAAAGTGTCTTACAATGTTATATTTCTTCAGTTATTCACGAATGTAACCAAAGAAAGGGAGCTGAGCTCTGGGAATATATTCCTAAAACCAGGGGGGGGGGGGGAGTTTCTAAAAAAATGTTTAGGGGCACGCTCATTTTTGACTCAAGAAAATCACAATTTTATGGTTCAAATTGGAAAAATAAATACAATAAATGGACAAAAGTACAACAATTCACAAAATGTTTAGGGGTATGCGCACCCCTGTGTCCTCCCAGAAAAAAACACTGCCTAAAATGTAAAATTATCTATCAGATAAAACTTGACAGAGGTGGAAAGTCAAACGTAAAAGGAAACAGGGAATATACTCGAGCTTTGCCAACTTGAGAGGAGGAGATATTAACAATTCATAGAGCAATCCCCAAACTGCCGACTTGATAGTCGTCCCATTGGGGATATCCTGTTGGGATTTCTTCTGTCTCTTTTAATCCCTCCTTAAAGCCTACTTTCTCTGCAATGTGTTTTTTGCACCCACAACGTGTCGCCTTTTCTACCACTGAACTCCTGGTGTTTCCGTTCTTGCTGCTCCTTCCTCAAACCTCCAGTCTCTCCCTTTAGGTAAAAAAGGTATAGGACCCACGGACAGTTAAGTACAGTCAAGGGCGACTATGGGGTTGTGGCGCTCATCTCGCTTTCAGGCCGAGGGAACCGGCATTTGTCCACAGACAGCTTTCTGGGTCATGTGGCCAGCATGACTAAACCACTTCTGGCGCAACGTAACACCAGGACGGAAACCAAATCGCATGGAAATGCTGTTTCTCTTCCCGCCAAATCAGTACCTATTTATCTACTTGCACGGGCATGCTTTCGAACTGCTAGGTTGGCAGGAGCGGTACTTATTAATCTACTTGCACTTTTTGACGTGCTTTTGAACAGCTAGGTGGACAGGAGTTGGGACAGAGCAACAGGAACTCACCCTGTTGTGCAGATTTGAACCGCCAACCTTCTCATCAGCCGCCCAGAGTGGCTGGGGAAACCTAGACAGATGGGCACGGTATAAATAATAGATCATCATCATCATCATCATCAGGTCTTCCTGGGAGAAGCATCCCGGGAAGCTGTGCCCTTTGTCTTGCTCCCATTCCTTAATTCCTGCTGTCTTTTGGATGACATCCTTAAGTCCATTCATAAAGTTTGGGTGGGCCCTTAAGTTCCTTCAGAATTGCCCCTCGAGGCTTAAAAGTAAGCCTGGAACAAGAATTTGGAATCTGAGCATTTTAGAATTGTATTGACTTAAATTACGCTGATCCTTCAATTAATGTTCAATCTTTCCTTTATCTCATTCAGTCTTGCAAACAATCCTATGAGTAAATCCTTTGCATACCCGGCTCCCTGCCCAGTGCAAGGCTGCCAACTTATCAGGGAGTTGAGAAACTACTCCTGTGCCATCAACGATCACTTAGGAAGCAGGAATTGGAAGGTGCCTTTTAAAAAAAAGGCAGAGAATGAAACTTTATCTTATTTGTATATCTAGCTGGTTTTAAAAATGGAGGTGGAGGAGAAGGTCCAATCGAATTCAAATAATTGATTCCAAAATTGAGAGAGAGAGAGAGAGAGAAAGGGTTCCCAAATGCATGTTTGGTTTAAAGCGGGATTTAGGTCTAAAAAGGTTGACGTCCACCCATCACCTTGCTTGAATGGACAGTGCTCTTTAAAACACACCCTGTGCTTCTATGCAGCGTAGAGTGTCGGAGAAAAACTAGGAAGGTTTTCGTCTTGTGGTCTTGAACTTGTCACTGTCACTGTCAAATCACAGGATTTCTCAGGGGCTGTTTGACAATCCTGCAGCACAGGAAGAGACCCCAGGGGCTTGCGCCATTAAAATAAGATTTCCAGGCAGTTCCTCAGCAGATGGCTCAGTGTGGAAAGGATTCCCTGGAGATAGAAAGCTTGTAAAATGCCATTCTACAGAATATATATATATATATATATATATATATATATATATATATATATGGACATTTTCTAAAGCTAATTCAGATAAAAATTGTGTTACCCACCACCCCAATCTGTGAGCAGTGTGAGATTCCAGGAGTTCCAAGTGCTTACCTAAGGTACATGTTTCCTTTTGGAAATGAGGCACAATGGAGATGAGTGGTATTTCCATGATACATGGATTATTTACACATATATACAGTTGTACCTTGGTAGTTAAACACCTTAGTTGTCAAACAAATTGGCTTCCGAATGTCGCAAACCCAGAAGTGTGTGTTCCAGTTTGCCAACAATTTTTGGAAGCCGAACATCCGACGCAGCTTCCATGGCTTCCAATTGGCTGCAGGAGTCTCAAAACGGCTAACAATCTCCTTTCCCTTCCTCCCCCACAACAGACACTCTGTGAGGTGAGTGGGGCTGAGCGACTTCAAAGAAGTGTGACTGGCCCAAGGTCACCCAGCAGCTGCATGTGGAGCAGCGGGGTAGCAAACCCAGTTCACCAGATTATGAGTCCACCACTCTTAACCCCTACACCACACTGCCTCTAGTTCACAACTTCTTCTTTATTTTTATTTTTACCTTACCGTGGAAAAACAAAGCAGGTGTACATTTTAATTAATATTTCTGAAAGACGGTCCACTACCACAATGGCAGAAATTCTACCTTAAGGCAGGCTGGGAAGCTAGATGGTTAAGTAGGCATGAAATTTAATTTAGAGAAATAGAACAACAATGCAGGGTAGCTGGCTAGTTTTTCCTACTGAGCTGCGCCTGACTGCAATAGAGATAGTACAAACTCATTTTTCTAAATGGCCTGGAGAGAAAGCCATTTAAATAATCAGAAACAAGGATAAATGGCAGCTATAAAAGAATAGCAACTATTAAACTATGAAATAGTAATAGTATTATTATTGACCTACATGCGGCTACTTTGACAGCCCAGGGCCAGTTTATGCAACCGACAGGATGAATCATAAAGCTGTTCCTGGACCGTACCATTTCCAGGTTCAGCTATATGTGTATGTGGACTGTTCCATTTTTGATGCTTCTCTATCAAAACAAAAGCAATATTTTTATTATTAAAAAAGTACATATCAAGGACAAGGGTTCGGCTTAACTTCCCAATTGTAGGTTAAACACTAGCTATTTTACCAAGAATCAACCTAAAAAAAGTAAAGGAAAAGGACCGCTGGACAGTTAAGTCCAGTCAAAGGTGACTATGGGGTTGCAACGCTCATCTCGCTTTCAGGCTGAGGGAGCCAGCGTTTGTCCACAGGCAGCTTTCCAGGTCATGTGGCCAGGATGACTAAACTGCTTTTCGCACAATGGAACACCATGACGGAAACCAGAGCACATGGAAACACCGTTTACCTTCCCGCCACAGCGGTACCTATTTATCTACTTGCACTGGTGTGCTTTCAAACTGCTAGGTTGGCAGGAACTGGGACAGAGCAATGAGAGCTCACTCCATCACAGGGATTCAAACCGCCGACCTTCTGAGCAGCAAGCCCAAGAGGCTCAGTGGTTTAGCCCACAGCGCCACCTGCATCCATTCACCTAAGCAGCTAGCCTGCTAATGGGAGGCAATCAGCCAAGAGCATGTGACACTGACACCTCAGCTGAATCATTAGCACTGGTTGCCCATATGCTACCGGGCCATAAGAACATAGCACAGTCTGCTGGATCAGGTCAAAGGCCCAATCTAGCATCCTGTTCTCACAGTGGCCAAGCATATGCCCTTGGGAAACTTGCAAGCAGGATTCAAGCGCAAGAGCATTCGCCCCTCCTTTGGTTTCCATCAACTGGTATTCAGCAGCACAGGAGACAACCCCCTAGGGGTTGAGGTCCCTTTGACACCCCCCCCAAAAAAAATAATTTGAGGTGGCGGGGGCCAGGAGTGCCAACTTGGCCTTACGAGCATGGGCACCTGAGGCCGTGGGTGCCAGGCAATGTGCATCAAAATGTGTGGGTGCTTGGGCACCCAAGGCCCCAGAGAGTTGGCACCTATGTCGGGGGGCCCCAATGTTAATGAGCATTGCCATTCTAATGGTGTGTGTGCATCACGTTGCGTCTGGGGATCAATTATGTGGGGCGAGGCTTACCTGTCCCCCTCAATATTTTATCTAGGTTGGCACCCCTGTTCAGAAGCATTGCTGCCTATGGTTCATCCACGGACACTTGACTTAATTAGCTTTTGACTTAATTAGCTTAAGTCAGTTAAGTCAGTTAAGTCAGGTTCCTCAGAGTGGGTGGGGTACCTTGGCTTAATTAAATGATTAGAAGGGTCTAGCACACAGCCTAATATACCCAGCTTAATACATATGGATCTGGTTATTTCCTGGTTTTAACACCCCAATCCTTAATTAAATTCTAACACCTACTAGACCTGAGAATTTAGGGTGTCTAGCACCCACACATTTCTAACGCTATGTAGAACAGTGTTTCCGAAACTTAGCTCTCCAGCTGTTTTTGGACTGCAATTCCCATCACCCCTGACCACTGGTCCTGCTAGCTAGGGATGATGGGAGCATCATTCAAAAACAGCCAGAGACCCAAGTTTTGGGAAACACAGATGTAGAACAATGTTCACAGGGCAGCAATCAGCTTTTTGCATTTGGAAATGAAGTGTTCATTAACTGCAGTTTTGCTTTGCTCCAATCTATTTCCCTTTTGGAGAACAGTAAATTCAGGACCTTATCTGAGGGGATAAACGTACAGCCTTTTATACACCGGCCAATAATCTAATCATGGGAAATGCTGATGTGCCCTTTATTTCTGCTCGTTTCAGCTCTTGCTCAGCTGACTGGAAAATACTCTGGTGCTTTAACATATTACAAAACGTGTAGCTATTTAAGCACCACAGTCTCAGCTGCTAATGTGTCAGTGTGAACTCACTGGGCCAAATTCAGCCGTGATGCAACTCTATCAACAGCCATGGAATTGGCCACATTATCTTGCAATGTATATCAGATCAGCAGTTCAAGGCCCAAGTATTAGGCAAAGTGAGACAGCTTGCTCAGGTAGCAGATGTTGGAGGGCAGTAATCTCCTTCCACCACCACCCCCAAAGTCCCCTAAACTAACTTCCTCTGTACCTCCTAAACAATCACGCTCTCCTCAGGCATGGTGAAGGATATTCTTCCATCACTGATGTTGAAGTAATTCCATTGCCAGTCCAGTCAAATTGTGTATATGGGATGAAGAGGGTGTTGGAAATGCAACAGCAGACATTATTCAGTTCGTAATTTAACAGTTACCATATTTTTCGCTCTATAGGATGCACTTTTTCCCCTCCAAAAATTAAGGGGAAATGTGTGTGCATCCTATTGAGCGAATGCAGGCTCCTTGGCTTCAGCGATAGGAATGCGAAGCCTCCAAAGCGCAGAGGGAGCACTCCCTCCGCGCTCCGGAGGCTACGCGTTGCTTTTGCTGAAGCCGGGAGAGCAAGACTCTCCTGTCTTCAGCAGAGAGGGAGAGCTGCGCAGCGCCCCTTCAGCAAAGCGGGAGGAGAAATGGAAGGGGCTCCGTTTCTCCTGTCGCTTCACTGAAGGGGTGCTGAGCAGAGAGGGGGAGATTTTTTTTTCTTGTTCTTCCCCTCTAAAACAAGGTGCGTCCGATGGTCGGGTGCGTCCTATAGAGCGAAAAATACGGTAATTCTCTTGTGTTAAAATCAACTAGTCCAAGAAGGAGATGGGCGGAGCTTTGCAACCAGGCATAGTGCCATGATATTTACTCAGGCAGAATGTGTTTTGATTGGTTGTGCAGTTATGAAAGAGTTTTTCTCTCTTATGTTTAGTTGACTGTCTTCCTGCTATGTACAAGGCCTGACCTAAGCAAAAGGAAACGTCTCTGTTCTATTCTCCTCAAATTATACCATTTTTTTTTTTCAGTTTCTTCAATAAAATGTTTCCAAGACTCTCTGCCCTCTGTCTGCATTATTTAAGTGGTTTTGCTAACAGAGCAAACCATCTTGTCTTTCGTCTCAGGCAGCAAAAGGTCCTGCTGCAGTTATCTAAGAGAGCCAGTGTGGTGTAGTGGTTAAGAGCGGTAGTCTCGTAATCTGGGGAACCGGGTTCACAACTCCGCTCCTCCACATGCAGCTGCTGGGTGACCTTGGGCCAGTCACACTTCTCTGAAGTCTCTCAGCCCCACTCACCACACAAAGTGTTTGTTGTGGGGGAGGAAGGGAAAGGAGATTGTTAGCCGCTTTGAGACTCCTTAAGGGGAGTGAAAGGCGGGATATCAAGTCCAAACTCTTCTTCTTCTTCTTCTAAAGTCATGTTTAATACCCCTGACAAAGAGATACAGTGGTACCTCGGGTTACAGATGCTTCAGGTTACAGATGCTTCAGGTTACAGATGCTTCAGGTTACAGACGCTTCAGGTTACAGACTCCGCTAACCCAGAAATAGTACCTCGGGTTAAGAACTTTGCTTCAGGATGAGAACAGAAATTGCGTGGCAGCGGTGCGGCAGCAGCAGGAGGCCCCATTAGCTAAAGTGGTACCAGGTTAAGAACAGTTTCAGGTTAAGAACCGACCTCCAGAACGAATTAAGTTCTTAACCCGAGGTACCACTGTATAGTAGAAACATCCAGATTTTAAAAGAAAGAAACATATTTTTGGTTGTGCAAGATATAAATCTGTATTGTTATGACGACAATATTAAAAGTAAAACAGGATGAGCACTTGTGGGGGGGAGATGTTGGGTTCTGCTTCACTTCTGCCAGATGCAAAGGCAGAGACTTTTTTTTCTGACACAGACACTTTCTTTTTAGTTGCATTATTATGTTCTCAACCTGTGTGGGCATAGACAGGAATACTTAAAGAAAAAAGCCATACCCAACACTCTCTGACTTCCAATTAAAGTTGAAACATCAGCCAACTTCAAAGAGAACACTTTTTTGCCATCAGTAGTTCAATATAGACAGCCGTTGCTCCAGCTTGGTATGCTGACATCTCTGCAAAGGAATGAAGACGGACTTACATTTGACTGCAATCTGCTGTGACAGATACATTTTTTTCATTAACCCCCCAAACCTCATGAAATTCCTGACACTTTGCTAGTGGTAATTGCCTACATGTGCGCATTCGTTTCATATGCAGTTGCGAACTGTTGCACTGGAAAAGAATATTTCAAGGAAGTGTGTGAAAATCTACATGTATCAGGATTATTATTATTATTATTATTATTATTATTATTATTATTATTTGAATTTATGTATCGCCTGGCACCCGGAGGGGTGGTTCACAGAAAAGATCAGAATATATAAAATCAAAATAAAAACAATAACCCAATAACACACACACACACCCAAAAGAGCCTTATTTTAAAAGGGTTATAGGATTGGCAAGAAGTCGCAAGAAAGTTGGTTCCACAATAAGGATGCCAAATTTTGCTTGAAAAGGGTATATTGTCCCCACCCACTCCTAGGATGCTGAAGGGGAGCAGAACTGGGAGGTGGAAACTGACAGGTGAGAAGCAAAGCCAAGGCAGAATCAAATGGATCAAAGATGGAAGCAGGTGGGATATGGATGGGGAATGGTGAAACATGGAGTTTACTCGGTGCAGGGATAGCCCTAGTACTGATTTCCTAACACCTTTGAGGCAAGGAGAGTGCTACGACCTGTTCTTTCAAAATTTGCACCATCCTGAATGTTGCAGTGCAGTTCTGCAACCGAGTAAAATATGCAGAAATTCACTTGCAAGGGGAAAGTGCGCATATCAATACTGATGGTATCTAACACCGAGTAAATTGGCAAAAACGTATGAATCCGAGACCAGGGAGAAGAGTCGGTGGAAGAAGATTGGAAAAAATTTAAAGCTTATCTACAAAAACATTGTAAAATTAATGAATGTTAGAAGGATGCTGGAATGAAGCCATATGGTCTTAGCAGAAATGTAATAAAGAATTAAGTAAAAGCTGGTTGATAACGGGACAAAATGAAAAATTTAAGGTTAGACCATTAAGATAAATTACAGAACAAAAATTGAGAAAGATGGAAAGAATTTGCTGAAATAGTTAACCGAAATAGAATACAAAAAAGGGAGGTGTGAGGAGGTCGATGAAACAAGTTAATGAAAGGTAAATATATGGAATATTGGATGTGTGTGTTTAGTGCTTTGTTTTTTCTTTTTCTCTGTATTGTTGTATTGTCTTTTTATGTTTCTATATTCCTTTTTCTTTTTTTCCTTATGTATTGCAATTGTAATTGTAATGTATGTTTTGTTAAACTTTTTATTGTTTTTTCTTTTTCTTTTTCCTGTAATTTCTAAACTTCTAATAAATATCTTTTAAAAAAAATCTAAATCAAATAAGTGTTGGAAATGTAAAGAGAAAGAAGGCTCTTTTATCATATGTGGTGGTCTTCTAGAAAGGTTAAGGCTTAGTGGGAAATGATGTACAGTGGTACCTCGGGTTACAGACGCTTCAGGTTACAGACGCTTCAAGTTACAGACTTGGGTTAAGAACTTTGCTTCAGGATGAGAACAGAAATCGTGCAGCGGCGGAGCGGCGCAGCAACAGGCCCCATTAGCTAAAGTGGTGTCTCAGGTTAAGAACAGTTTCAGGTTAAGAACGGACCTCCGGAACGAATTAAGTTCTTAACTCGAGGTACCACTATATAATGAATTGAAAAGGATGCTTAAAATAACTTTTGGGGGGAAAAACCCCAAAAGCCAGAAGCTTTTCTTTTGGGAGTTATAGGGACAGAACTACCTAAACTGTACCAAAACTATACCTAAACTGTATAGAAGCTTATTTGTGTATGCTACTACAGCAGCAGCAAAAAGAATGTTACTTGCCCCAAAATGGAAAGAAGCAGAAGTCCCAGCAAAGGAAGAATGGATACAAAAACTTATGGAATATGCAGAAATGGTGAAACTTGCTGGAAAAATAAGAAATCATGTGATGCCTCATTTAAGATCTTCTCCCACATGAACTTGTTCTCCAGTTAAGTAAGTCCTGCTTTAGAAGCCCTTCTTTGGGTGTCCCCACTTCTGAGGTTATGCAGGTGGTCCCCAAATTGTGGGCTTCTTTCTTAGACATGCCCACTTGGTGCCAAGGGCGAGACTATGGGAAGGAGGCACAGGGCCCTGCCTCAGCAAATGTGTTGTTGTTGTTGTTTAGTCATTCAGTCGTGTCCGACTCTTCGTGACCTCATGGACCAGAGCACGCCAGGCATTCCTGTCTTCCACTGCCTCCCACAGTTTGGACAAACTCATGTTGGTAACTTCGAGAACACTGTCCAACCATCTCGTCCTCTGTCGTCCCCTTCTCCTTGTGTCCTCCATCTTTCCCAGCATCAGGGTCTTTTCCAGGGAGTCTTCTCTTCTCATGAGGTGGCCAAAGTATTGGAGCCTTATCTTCACGATCTGTCCTTCCAGTGAGCACTCAGGGCTGATTTCCTTAAGAATGGATAGGTTTGTTCTTCTTGCAGTCCATGGGACTTTCAAGAGTCTCCTCCAGCACCATAATTCAAATTCACCTGGAGGAGGAACCGGCAAGCCACTCCAGTATTCCTGCCAAGAAAACTCCATGGACAAAGACAACAGGCATATAAATCAGCAAATGTACCAGCTCCCAAATGCACCAGAGGTGGCTTACCACATTTTGAAGTAAGAGAAATCACAGACATTGGCAAATGTGAATGCTACCATGACTGGCAATGAAATTACCTAACTGCACCACAACCTATTCCGCTGTCACGGCAATCCCAGACCAAATCCATCCTATTCTCTCACATCCTGAATGCCTTTGAGTCAGATTCGAGACCCTTTTGAATTGCTTGCTGTCGTTTTATCACCTTCATTGGTTGTATAAGCTGGTTTTATTGCATTCTGCTGCTGCTTTTATGATTTAATTACTATATTGTAGTTATATATGTCGTGTGTTTAACTCTGCTTATTGTAAGTCACCTTGAGGCGATGGGCAATAAAAGAGGGATATAAATCATATCAATCAATAAATAGACCAATACATGAACAGAGACTTAAGCATTACTGGATTCGAACTAGGAAATGTTGATAGCTAATATGCGTTTGTTGCCAGCATATAAGAAGCCCTATCTAGGAAAATGAGATGTTTCTGAGAGCACCTCCAGACTGTCACTAAGTTGAAGGAGGAATTCAAACAAATACTGGAACTTTAGGGGAGGAATTTAACATTGTGCTAAATTAATCTCCTAGCGATGTACTTGTTGCACTCCACAGCTATTATTCTTGCTCTTATGCTAGTGCAACAGCCCTTGTGCTGGCAGTCAGCGAACTCTGAACCCAGACCTACGTTTCCAAAACTAGAGTGGATTAAAGTGCTCTGTTGTAGTGCAAAAAAAATCCACTTTAAAAAAATTGACTCTCCATCCCCCTTGGTGTCAGGATGCTGTCCCGGCTGGTTGCCCATGAATTATAAAGACAAGGAAGCGTTTCTTACCGTCCTTTTTTATTTCAGTCTTTACCGAGAGAGGCCATAGAACCCAGCCTCTTGTATAATGGCATTGTCCTGAGTGAATATCCACCCCTCCCTCTCTCCCACTTCCTCATTCTCATCACCTCTTCCACAGGTGCTACTATGTGCCCTCTGTCTTTGAGCTCTTTGCTCTCCTACTTTTAAGGCTCGCCTGATTCTGGATGATGGAAGGTCTGGAATGCTTTCTAATGACATTGTGTCAGCCAGATGTTGCTCTGGCACTCCCATTATTTCCCAACTTTCCCCCTCATCTGCCTCTGAGCTGCGACCTCCCGCAAACCCCTGTTGTAAATCTATACTTTCTTCCTCTTCCTCCTCCCTGGAAGGGTCCGGATAAGGAGGTGGTCTCCACCATTTCTCCTCTGCGTAGTCCTTGAGACTTGGTTATTGATTTATTGACAAACAAACAAAAAAGTACCCAAAGGTTATGCAAATTGCCCTTCTTCATTTCATTTCATTTCAATTTTAATTTGTATACCACCTTTCTATATGGCTAAACACAAGGCGGTTTACAGCAACAAAATAGGCAACAAAGAACACACACCTTGTATTAAGCTGACCCAGTACAAAAGCTCATAAAAAAACATAACTTTAAAAGGGAACGATTCATATCAAATAAAGAAATATTCAATAATCCATTAGGAATGTAATTGTACACAATAAAGTTAACGCTCATAAACTGAAAGCACCTAAAGGGCAGAGTTTGAATGATCGGTTTATGGCATAATTTTATTTCTTATGCAAATATCACATAATTTTATTTCTTATGCAAATATTGAAGCACGTGGTCACTCAGTATATGCAAATGTCCGACACATCTAAGGCTATATAGATCCTTTCTTTTCAATAATAATGGAACTCCCAGGTAGAAAGTACTTTTAATTTTTCAAATCTTTATTATTTGTAAAGGGAACCCTTGTGTTGATTACTGCTATGGAGCTGAGCTGCATCTTTGTACTTTTCTCCTTCCAGGTTCGTGTCGCTTTACGGTCCTGATTTTTGGATGAGGAAAATGCATGGAAAACTGTGGGTTGAACAAATGCCTGATTAGAAGACATGTAAACATCCCGTAAGCAAATCAGAATGAAGGCTCAATAAGGACCAGATACTGCCTTGAAGCATAAGCTTTGTTCTAGCAAATCAGGATGCATGCGGGATAAATAAGGATGGATGCAAAGTGAGCTACTCCCTACGGAGAAGGCAAAAGTGTTTGGCCCATGACTCTGTGCAGCTAAGGGATGACTCCTGGCTGTGATTCAAAGGTCTACTAGGTAATGCCGTCCTCTCCAAAGGGTGGAGCTGGAGATATTTCTAGGTGCGATGAGTAACAGAATGACTCTGACGCCCCCCCTCGAGAACTGGAGCCGGTGCTGGGAAGCCGAGTCACAAAACTATGTGCCTCATGACTGGCTTGGGCTGTCTGTATGAGTCACCTGACCTCGACACGAGAGCCTGCCAAGGCTGGATTATTTTTTAAAACAAAAAGAAGAAAAATCTGGCTTTATCGTTCCCTCGGGTTTTACACTGCTGAGCTGCCGTTCTAGAAAAGGACAACCGTACTAACAAAAACCACCTTCTTGGGTGGGGTAATGTCAATGGGCTCATTCTGGCTGCTCAGATAACATGGCATCAATGCCTTTGTGGCTAAATAAGCAAAGTGCCAATGTGCTAACCATTTACAGAGCTTTTGTAACTAGTCATTAGACGAATCGTCAGCCTTTGTTTTCACACTTAATCCGTAAAACCACTTATTTTATCGCACCCGGCAACGCAGGGGAAGCCAGAGCAAATGAATCAATAACCCCGAGCTGAATTATGACAGTAAAAATTCCACCGCTATCAGGAAATGGCTTTGCTCTGGCCCAGCAGGTTATTACCAGCAATGTATCACTTGTTTTAATGGGGAGCTGGGCTTACAGCACACCCAGAGACTGTTCCAAAGCTCTTTGAATTATAGGGGGGAGGCTGGTTCATCTTCCAGGAAAGCGACACATGGTGGCATTAGCTATTGACACTAAACTGAGAAACGCCAAATGTTAAACAGACACTAGGGCTCTTCCAGAAAACCTTGAAGTAGGCTTGGAGGGTGTTATTTGAAGAGGGAGGAAAGAAAAACCTTGGCAACAAGGGGGAATACACATAGCATAGTCGCAGTAGCTCCTTTTTGCGAAAGAATTCTCCAGTCGTGAGCCAACATGAACCACCAGCAGTTTTTTAGTACTGTCACCAAAAATTACGATTAGAATTTGAAGCAAATGCAGAGAGAGGTCTCCACAAGTCTAAAATGTCTGGCTTTTCTTGTTGGAATCCATCAAAGATACTGTGCACAGGCTGAAATTTCAGGAACTCATGGTTTAGTAATACTCATTCTATTTATTTATTTATTTACTTTATTCCCTTATATGTCATTATGTCATTCAGTATTCTTTTCATAATATTGGACATAATGCTAAACTATCAATTGTTCTCCCTTCTGCACTGCCAGGAGAAGCTTAAACAAGCCAGTTTAACAAGCCATTGGGTGCAGTTGTTTTTAAACTAAATATCGTTCATGTTAACCACAGTTTGTCAGTTCAGATGAAACAACAAACGGTGGTTAAGCAAAAGTTCCCAAATCCTTCCAGGTTCCTTCAGACAGAAAAATCCTGCTTCACTTTGGGGCTACTGGGGACCAGCCCTCCCCAAGAGAATGGCAAGCAGTTTGAAAAAATCCCTCCCAAATCTCAAAGCCACGTGCTCTTTCCTTCCCCCCACGCATTTTATCCTTCTGTTTGAACTCAGAGAAGCCCTGAAAACATTTTGTTCCATCTCCTGTTCTCTGGCCAACCAGAAAACTATTGTTACAGATCTGGTGTAACAGAGTTTAGAGGTGCAAGGACACCCATAACTGCTAGAATTAGTGAATGTTAGAAATCAAAGTGTTCTCGAAGCTACCAGCATGAGTTTGACCAAACTGCGGGAGGCAGTGGAAGACGGAGGTGCCTGGCGTGCTCTGGTCCATGGGGTCACGAAGAGTCGGACACGACTAAACGACTAAACAACAACAACAAGAAATCAATAAATGGTAGAATTTAGATAATATTTGGAGCATGGAGGAAAGGTGCCAAACCAGTGAATAATACAGGCCTAACTATTCCTCCTGTTCAAGAGATTGCTGATAGTGATGCCATTAAGAACACAAGGAGAAATGAGTGTTGAGCCATTGAAGAACATTTGGCTATGCAGATGCTGTACTCCCCCGCAGCTGTGTGTTAGTTGTTGTTGTTGTTGTTGTTTAGTTGTTTAGTCGTGTCCGACTCTTCGTGACCCCATGGACCAGAGCACGCCAGGCACTCTTGTCTTCCACTGCCTCCCACAGTTTGGTCAGACTCATGTTTGTGGCTTCGAGAACACTGTCCAACCATTTCGTCCTCTGTCGTCCCCTTCTCCTTGTGCCCTCCATCTTTCCCAACATCAGGGTCTTTTCCAGGGAGTCTTCTCTTCTCATTAGGTGGCCAAAGTATTGGAGTCTCAGCTTCACGATCTGTCCTTCCAGTGAGCACTCAGGGCTGATTTCCTTAAGAATGGATAGGTTTGTTCTTCTTGCAGTCCATGGGACTCTCAAGAGTCTCCTCCAGCACCATAATTCAAAAGCATCAATTCTTCGGCGATCAGCCTTCTTTATGGTCCAGCTCTCACTTCCATACATCACTACTGGGAAAACCATAGCTTTAACTATACGGACCTTTGTTGGCAAGGTGATGTCTCTGCCCCTTCATGGATCATTGCCTTGCCATGGTGAAGGGGTTTGAATAACTCAGAGAAGCTATGAGCTATGCTGTGCAGAGCCACCCAAGATGGACAGGTCATAGTGGAGAGTTTTGACCAAACGTGATCCACCTGGCAAGCCACTCCAGTATCCCTGCCAAGAAAACTCCATGGACAAAGGCAATAGTCTCACTGTTTACAGCACACAATTCCCTGAAATTATACATACCTGAAACTCAGATTTGCACCGTCTGCATCTGATGAACTGTAGTCCAAGAAAGCTTATGCCCTAATACATTCATTGATTTTTAAGGTGCTGTGACATTGGATATATGTTTTAATGTTTAAAACAATTTAAAACGCACATGTACACACATCCACATTCCCCACACAAAATAAGAACAGAGTTAGAAAGTGCATGGAATGCTTTCTTTACTGCCATGTTTTGTTTGATGGGAAAGATGTTGCCATGCAGTCATAGCTACCACAAAAGAAGTTTGATTTTTCCACTGTTGTCTATTGTCAGCGCTAGACTTTGGAACACGTACTGTAAGAATTGTGCAGTGTTTAACTAAAGGCCTGCTTGCTACACCCTCTTGTCTTTCATGTGCATCATGTATTAAATTTGCAGCGGCAAGTATTTATAGTTTGTGCAACAGGATAAACCATTTACAGGCGTCACACATGCAAGGCTCTTTATCAGATTTAATGCAAATTGTGGCTTGCGCATACAGACCAAGAATAAACATTTTAGAGAGTTGGGGATTTTTTCTAAACTTTCACATTTTGCCTATATATTCTAACATCCTTATATGGCAAACACCAAGCAGCTTCTTGTTCATGGCCTCACAAATAACTGTTTTGTTCTTCTCGGATTTGATACGGCTCTGCAAGCACGTTTACAGATGGCACAATCAGGAGGTGTTGCTCAATAGCGCTTAGACTGAGCAAGCAATTCAGGCTTCTTGTTTGAAAAAGATAAAAGTTTGTATGCTTTAGCCAAAGGGAGGCACAGCTACAATTACGCCATTCTTATGCACCCTGCACAAACAATATGCAGCTAAATATCTAGCATTACAGATACCATTTCACAGATACCAAGGACCTATCTTGTTCAGTCTTCATAAAAATTCTTTTATAAGCAAGGGCCAATGCACACAATCAGAAATCCACCTTCAGCACACAGTGATTTGAAGAGAAAGCCGTGGGTGAAACAGCAAAGCAAACTTCTGATCCCTCAGTCAGGAGTGCTGGGTTTGGATGCCAGGCCTCTAATCGAGACCAGAGAGGCTGATCTTCAAGCCTGGTACAGACAGTCCCTCAAAGAGCATGGTTTCAAATCATTTAGAGATTTAAAAGTCAATGCCAGAGCTTTGAATTGATCCTAGAAATCAATAGTCAGCCAATATATCTCGCAGACGTAGAGCAGGAGTCAGCAAACTTTTTCAGTAGGGGGCCGGTCCACTGTCCCTCAGACCTTGTGGGGGGCCAGACTATAATTGGAAAAAAATATGAACGAATTACAGTGGTGCCTCGCAAGACGAAAAGAATCCGTTCCGCGGGTCTTTTCGTCTTGCGGTTTTTTCGTCTTGCGAAGCAAGCCCATTGACGGAGTAGCGCTATTAGCGCTATTGGCGATTTAAGGGCTAAAAACGGCTTTTTAAGGGGTGGGGGATTAGCGGTTTTGCTGCTAAAATGCTTTTAGCAGCTTAGCGATTCAAAATAAGGGGTTTTGGAGCAAAAAAAAAATTCAAATTTTTTCGTCATTTTTCGTCTTGCGAAGCAAGCCCATAGGGAAATTCGTCCTGCGAAGTGCCTCTGCAAACGGAAAACCCTTTCATCTTGCGGGTTTTCCGTCTTGCGAGGCATTCATCTTGCGGGGCACCACTGTACTATGCCCCACAAATAACCCAGAGATGCATTTTAAATAAAAGCACACATTCTACTCATGTGAAAACACCAGGCAGGCCCCACAAATAACCCAGAGATGTGTTTTAAATAAAAGGACACATTCTACTCATGTAAAAACATTCTGATTCCCGGATTGTCTGTGGGCCGGATTTAGAAGGTGATTGGGCCGGATCTGGCCCCCAGGCCTTAGTTTGCCTACCCATGTTGTAGAATATTGGTGTCATACAGTGGTGCCTGCTGCCCATTGGCACTGATAGGATGGAAAGCAGGGAGGCAAACAGTAGGTGGAGCCAGAGTAAGAAACCAAATGGAGGCTGTCTAAGGGGAGACTGAGCTTGGTGAAGCAGTGCCCCATTTGTCTCAATGTATCGGCCTCTTGTTGCATGTCGACATCCTCAAGCCACCCCCCAAATAAGTCACATCACAGACATTATTTTTGTTTAAGGTTTTTGGCACAATTTTGGCCACAACTTGAGTGGTTGTTTAGGCATTGGTTAAGACTATCTGTCCCCCCCGCCTGGGGACAGAACTGACTTCCGGGCACCACCGAAAGCCAGTAAGGGAAAACAATATCGGGGAGAAATGGAGCTGAGTCACGGGCCCTCACATCTCCCCGCATGCTCACCGAGGCTTGCCGGCCCTAGCCCCATTCCAGGGATTCGGACGAAATGAGGGCAAGCCCCTGGATTCCTTTAATGGAATTCCCTTTCCACAGCAACCATGGAGGGGCAGGCCCAGCCTATCCTAACCCCTCCTACAACCAATTTATAACCAATGCCTAACTGCAACCTTACAAGTTGTGACAATTTGCTACGCAGTAGGAAAAAACCAAATGGCCCAGCCAATCAGCCAAATGGACAAAATTCCTACCAGGCCCCTGCCCCAATGGCAGACGACTGCATGCTGCTGCCCAGGTGACTGCTGCAGTGGGCAACCCAGAGTTCCTTGCACGTTTGTATATAAGAATGCAGAAATTCTTATAGCTGGTGCAGGGGTCCTTGATTCTCATATATTTTAGAATTATCTTGTGCCTGGCAGTGCAATAACTTGCAGCAACCCAGGGAGCGCAGCCATAGCAACTTCTAATTTCCAACAACAATACTGGCACTCCTTTTTTCGGTGGGAAACCTGACTCCCTTTTTATTTTATTTTTCTCTTCAGACTTGGTCAGCCATCACCTCCCAGGGACTAATTCCCGGTGAAGTGGCAATGCAAATATGCAATGCAAGATGTGTTCAACAAAAGGGGTGGTGGAATGTGCTACATAACCTTTTCCCAGTGCTATTTTTCTAGAAAAAGGTGAGGCAGAAGTCACCATGAACCTTGTTCTCTTAGAATGGCAATGGCAACCACCTGAGATGTGCCGGAACTAAGTTCCGGCGAGTTCCGGCTGGGGGGAAAGCCCCACATTTACCACATAATGCTCTTTTCTGTTTAGAATGAATACCTTATTCTGCCTAGTAGGGCTGCTACTCTGAGGGGAGATGGGAGACTATTACCATATGACTATGCTAATAAGTGAAAAAAGTACAAATTGAATAGCACTGTGGATGAGCAAGCATAACACTTTTACACAGAAATGTATTCCCAAATAAACTACACTGGCCCTAAACATTTTACTGCCTGAAACACAGCTCAAATTGTGTGCCCCGTTCCTCTTGCTAGGGCCAACATTTTAAAAAGTCTTCCTGTACCATTCAGAAATCAAGTCTGAATTTTGCCCATCATCCCTTCAGAACCATGAGGTTCTGCTTCACATCAAGGTTGGCCCTGAAATACTAGCCAAGCCTGTAAAACCCAGAGTGCATTGTAACACTGCAGTCAAAACATACATGCAGTTTTCTAAATGAAAGTACAGGGAATATCACTCAAAGCCAGGCAGGGGAAAGCACACCAGTCTGTATAAATCTGACCAGAGGAAAATGGAAATGTTCCTTGCCAGCCTACTTTGACCCACAAAGGGAACAGAAGGCCTGTAGGTCAAAGCTCTCTCAGAATGCCCAACCCAGGTCTTTATAAGGTACAGGATAGGTGAGATAGCAAGAGGGGTGTTGTGATTGTTGACTTCAGAATAACCTTTACTCTAAGCATGTTTAGAGCCACCACACGGAGACAGGAAGAGGAAATGTGGCTGTCTTGAAACTGCCAATTCAGGCTGGTAACTGGTCGTTATTTCCTGAAGCGATTTCCCTATTTTTAGTGAAAGAAATAAACTTCTCACATAATTTCTCTGTGCTGAGGGAAATGACCCCTCAGTCTGCAAACGAGCAAATGCTTCTATTGTCATACCCTCACCCAGAAGTTTTCAACCTTTTTGAATTCACACCTCTCTTGACCATCTGCATTCTTTCTGCGGCACCCCTGTGGGGCTCAGGATCCCAGTTATGTCACCCCTTGCCTGCAGAGCTGGAAGCCTCTCACCCTTTTCCAAACACCCTCCCCTTGTGGAGTGTTCCCTCAGCCTCCTCTCTCCTCTCCGGTGTGCCAGTGTGGTGTAATCGTTAAGAGTGATAGACTTGTAATCTGGGGAATGGGGTTCGCTTCCCCGCTTCTCCACATGCAGCTGCTGGGTGACCTTGGGCCAGTCACACTTCTTTGAAGTCACTCAGCCCCACTCACCTCACAGAGTGTTCATTGGGGAGGAAGGGAAAGGAGAATGTTAGCCGCTTTGAGACTCCTTTGGGTAGTGATAAAGCGGGATATCAAATCCAAACTCCTCCTCCTCTTCTTCTTCTTCTTCTTCTTCTTCATCATCTTCTCCTCCTCCTCCTCCTCCTCCTTGGGAGTCCTCTGGGCAGCTGCTGCTGCTGCCCCCCACCTGCCCCAAATAAAGATGCTTCCTCACACTGCCCCATAGAGGCCTGGGAAGAGGATGCCCCCAGCCTTAGTGCCCAATGAAGACTGACCAAAGGTGAATGTGAGGCCAGCATCTTACCTTGGGAGGCAGCAGGGGCAGCAGCAGGTGCTGCCCGGGACCTGCATGGCGGAAAGGCTCCCCTTCAGCACCGGGCACTCAGCTCCCAGGCAGGCCTTGCACACAGCAAGCACAAGAAAGACCAGCCTGCTTGCCCGGACTCCCACTTATCTGTCCATTCCCAACAGCAAGGGCTGGTCGACTGGCTAGCTGGGCTCCCTCGCCTGCTTGCTTGCTTACTCTGAGGCCACCTCAGATCCTGGCAACCAGCACCCCCTGGTCAGCCCCAGAGGCACCATTCGCCTGCGGAGCACATTGTAGCCAGGGCTGCTGCTACAAACAAGCTTTGGGAGTCAGAGACACAAGAGGGCATCAGAGGAGGGAGGGAAAGAGGGACAGAAGCCAGTGTTGCCCACAGTATGGAAGATCCCCCTCCTTTCTCTCATTTACCCATGAGCACCATGAGTCTAGGGTTGTCATATTTCAAGAGGTAAAAATTCAGACAGAATGTGGCTGAGCTTTCTTTAGAGAAGTTGTAGAGCTTTTGGGGGGGAAGTTTTGAGAACCCATAAATTCCCCCTGGACACTAATTCCAGATAGCCAACTCTAAAAACTTACACCCAGTGTTTGTCATAAATGTGTGTGTGACTTTAGCGCTTTAAATCAGCCCTGAGTGCTCACTGGAAGAACAGATCATGAACCTGAGGCTCCAATACTTTGGCCACCTCATGAGAAGAGAAGACTCCCTGGAAAGGCCCTGATGTTGGGAAAGATGGAGGGCACAAGGAGAAGGGGACGACGGAGGACGAGATGGCTGGACAGTGTTCTTGAAGCTACCAGCATGAGTTTGACCAAACTGTGGGAGGCAGTGGAAGACAGGAGTGCCTGGCATGCTCTGGTCACAAAGAGTCGGACACGACTAAACGACTAAACAACAACACAAGTGCACTGTTCCCACTTTAATTATGCTCATTTCCTGCCACCTTGTAATGTTCGCTGTTTAATGATGAGCAAGTCAGAGAAGTTGAAGAAGTGCAGAAAGAAGAACTGCCATGGTAGATCTGCAACAAAACATGGCTCTCCCATGCTGGTCTCTACAGCCACAGCGGGTACTGTAACTCTCCAATGGTTTGGCTTCAACCACAAAGGCGCATTCTCAAGACAGACAGATGCCAACCAGTTTTATTTAAGAACGATGCACACCAAGTATTTTCTGTTTTAGCCACTTTCTCATGCTTGGGCTTGGGCTTCCTAAAATGGATATTTGAGGTTCCCTTATAGGTATACTCACATTCAACCATACACACTTCTCCTATCTTTCTGCTGAAGCCTTTTCTTTAACGAAACAGAGGTAATGTTAAATAAGAACTAAAGTGTCCCTGTTTGTGGATAGAGTGCCTTTTCCAAGTTTCATATTGCATGCTTGGGATTAAAGAGCACAGCTCCTTTGTTTGGCAAACACTGAGATGCCCACATAGGTTTAGAGTCTACAGTGGTACCTTAGTTCTCAAACACCTTGGTACTCAAACGCCGAAAACCTGGAAGTAAGTGTTCTGGTTTTTGAATGTTTTTCTGAGCTGAATGTCCGATGTGGCTGTTGGCTATTGTTTCCAGGGCTCCTGCACCTATCAGAAGCCACGCCTTCGTTTTCAAATTTTTTGAAAATCAAACGGATTAAGTTTGGGGCTTTTGTTTTTGCAATTTATTTTGCATTTTTGTTTTTGAGGCTTTTTCAGTTAATTTGTTTTTGTGACAGTGTGGTACTCAGTTCAGCTACTGATTGATTGATTGATGATTGATTGATTGTGTGACTGCAGAAATGAATAAAAGCCCCCCATCCAAAAAATGACTACCATCAGTGCAGGTAAGGGGAAAAATAGCTTTAATTTTTATCATCTACAACGCTGTCTTATTTATTTTATAGTACAGTACATTGATTATTGCTTTCATTTTATGGATCAACAGTTTCATTGGATGGTAAAACTCCTGTTAAATTGCTGTTTTAGGAGTTGTCTTTAAAAGTCTGGAAAGGATTAATCCATTTTCCATTACTTTCTATGGGAAAGCGCATGTGGTTTTGGAATGCTTTGGTTTTGGAATGGACTTCCAGAACAGATTAAGTTTGAGAACCAAGGTACCACTGTACATATTTAGAAATTATGCCCTTTAAAGAAATTATAGCAAGGAGTGAAATGCGTCTTTTGAGCACAAAGCACAAGTTCTTTCACTTTCTGGCAGAAATTTGGAATGATGACGAAACTCCAGGTCAGCTGGTTGGCCTTAAATAAAAAGCAGGCCGTTAGAAGCTGTGGTTCCTGTTCTCCAGTGTGAAACTATTGTCTCTGTCTCCGTGCTAGCCACACATAAACAAAATGCTGACGCACAGCTAGTTCTTCAAAAACATCGGCAGAGATGTGCATTAAATCATACATTGAAATATGCATGCCACAGTAATGGGCCTGCTAAACAGAAGCTGCAGAAGCCGCCTCGGACATTCAGCTCCCAAAATAACATTTGAGAACCGGAACAGTCACTTCCCTTCCGGGTTTCGATTGTTCGGTAGCCAAAATGTTCGAGAACTAGGCTGTTCGAAAAACATACTTTTACAGTCTAGAATGTAGCCACGATTGTTTCCATTTCAAATTAAAAAAGTAATAAATAAGGTTTTCACTTCCCCTTCTTCTTCTTCTTCTTCTTCTTCTTCTTCTTCTTCTTCTTCTTCTTGTGGGAATTTGAGCTCGGGTGTGTGTGTGTGTTTGTGTGTTTCTTTTCCTTTGCCCAGAAGAGCACAAAACAAAAAGCACACACAGCACAGATTGCTCAGCAGTCAGCAGTGTCCAGGAGGAAGGGATTTTCCGGGGCATTTTTGCACAGTTCATCATGGCAAGTTGGCAAACAGCCGTGCCAGTTCTGTCCAATCAGCATATACACTTCTTTAAAAAGAGTCTTCCTCCTCATTATTGCCCAGGCTTGCATTGTGAAAGTTCATAGCTCCATGCCAAACCTCATTGTCCCAAGGCTCACTTTCTCCCTAGCAACTACTAACGGGCAAGTTTAAAATTGCCAACTGGAATTTCAAGCAATATTTATTCTGTAAAGGCATGGAGGGAGCTGCAGCAGCAAATGTTTCTGGTGTGGCATGCGATCAATATAGGGTACAAAGCAAATATGTGTAGTTTGGCCTAATGCGATTAAAATTAAAAGAAGCCAATGATTTACACTTCTTTTTTCAGATAAAGTTTTCAATGATGTTGGGGAAAGACGTTATTGGCAAGGATAGGGCTAAATAAGACTGGTTCACACATGCACATGTATATTTCAGTTTCTCAAAACTGGGTGACTTTCAGCTGAATGTGGAAAGTGTCTCCATGGAAAAGTCTTGTATTTGATTTGGCATCAGACAATTTTATTTATCATGTTTCTGCTGTAAAAGGTAAAGGTAAAGGTACCCCTGCCCGTACGGGCCAGTCTTGACAGATTCTAGGGTTGTGCGCCCATCTCACTCAAGAGGCCGGGGGCCTGCGCTGTCCAGAGACACTTCCGGGTCACGTGGCCAGCGTGACATCGCTGCTCTGGCGAGCCAGAGCCGCACACGGAAACGCCGTTTAGCTTCCCGCTAGTAAGCGGTCCCTATTTATCTACTTGCACCCGGGAGTGCTTTCGAACTGCTAGGTTGGCAGGCGCTGGGACCGAACAACGGGAGCGCACCCCGCCACGGGGATTCAAACCTCCAACCTTTCGATCGGCAAGCCCTAGGCGCTGAGGCTTTTACCAACAGCACCACCCGCGTCCCTGTTTCTGCTGTACCCTTCCTCAATTCAGCAGAAGGCAGCAAATATGGGGTACCTTCTCAACAACCTACGAAATAATTTTGAGAGAGTGCAATTGGTCCAAGGCTGCCCAATTAGCTTGTTACCTGAGCAAGGTCTCCCAAGTGCATGTCTGTCAAAGATGTGAATGGTGCTATGGAAGTTTTTCCTATGCTAAATGTAGCCGAGGAAGTTTGACTGGTTGGGTCCTGAGTTTGATTAATGTATCATTGTGCAAGTTGCTGGTCTCCGCTGCCTTGAAAGAGGTGGCGATACAACCACTCCTCAAGAAGACTCTTTGAGCCCATTGGACTCATAATAACTAAGTAAAAGAAATTTAGGACCCCTGGATGGATAAGTCCAATTGAATTTGACTATGGGGTGTGGCACTCATCTCCGCTTTTAGGCCAAGAGAGCCGGCGTTTGTCCACAGACAGCTTTCCGGGTCATGTGACTAAACCACTTCTGGCACAATGGGACACCTGACGAGTGCCAGAGCGCACGGAAATGCCATTTGCCATCCTGCCACAGCAGTACCAGTTTATCTACTTGCACTGGTGTGCTTTCAAACTGCTAGGTTGGCAGAAGCTGGGACAGAGCAACAGGAGCTCACCACCATCGCGTGGATTTGAACCACCAACCTTCCGATTAGCAAGCCCAAGAGGGTCAGTGTTTGGGACAACAGCACCACCCCTTCAGAATAACTACTGAGCAGTCATAGATACCCCTTTTTATTGGGAAGGTGTTAGAAAGATTTGTGACAGAACAGCTGCAGGCATTCTTGGATGAGCTGGATTATCTAGACACTGGCTCAGGTCATGAGACCAAAGCAGCCCTTTAACAAGAGCAGGACATGAGAAGTGTGGACTTGCTCCTTCTTCCTGAACTGTATGGTTTTGGATACTATTGACCATGGTACAGTGGTACCTCAGGTTACAGACACTTCAGGTTACAGACTCTGCTAACCCAGAAATAATACCTCAGGTCAAGAACTTTACCTCAGGTTGAGAACAGGAATCGCACGCCAGTGGCGCAGCGGCAGCAGGAGGCCCCATCAGCTAAAGTGGTACCTCAGGTTAAGAACAGTTTCAGGTTAAGAACGGACCTCCAGAACGAATTAAGTTCTTAACCCAAGGTACTACTGTATCTTCCTTGGCTGACACTTGGCTGGAATGAGTACTAAGGGCACAGTGTTACAGTGGATACCTATGGAACTGAGTCTAAAGAATACTGTTAGGAGAGTGCTTTTTTATCACTCTGGAAGTTATGCCATTGAGTGCCATTGCTATTTTATCCCCATGAAGCTGTAGGGAGTGGTCATAGGAAGATTGGGGGCAAGATGTCATCAGTATTTATTTCTCTGGTTGGAGCTGTTGAGAGTTGTAGTCCAAAACATCAGGAGGGAACCAGGTTGCAAAAGCTGAAGTGGAACATGCACACCTTTAAAACTTTCGTAGAATCATAGATCTTAGAGTTGGAAGGGACCCCAATGGTCATCTAGTCCAACCCCCTGCAATGCAGCAATCCCAGCTAAAGCATCCATGACAGATGACCCTAGAACCTCTGTTTTAAAACCTGCAAGGAAGGAGAGTCCACCAGCTTTCATGGGAGTCTGCTGAACAGCTCTTACTGTCAGAAAGTTCTTCCGAATACAGTTATACCTCAGGCTAAATGTGCTTCAGGTTGAGCGTTTTCAAGTTATGCTCTGCGGTGACCCAGAAGTTACTTCCGGGTTTCGCCGCTTGCACATGCGCAGGTGCTCAAAATGATGTCACGTGCATGTGCGGAAGCGGCAAAACACAACCTGCACATCCGCAGATGCGCAGACACGTCTTATGTTCTACTCAGGATGTGAATGGGGCTAAGGAATGGATCCCGTTCGCATCCAGAGGTACCACTGTATTACTCAGAATCTCCTTTTTTCAACTTGAAGCCAGTGGTTTGAGTCCGACCCGCCTGAATAGGAGAAAAGAAGCATGCTCCCTCCTCTATGTGACAGTCCTTAAGATATTTGAAGATGGCCGTCATATCTCCTCTCAGTCTCCTCTTTTCCAGGCTAAATATCCTTCAAGCACTCCTCATAAGGCTTCGTTTTCAGACCCCTATTCATTATTTTGTCGTATCCATTACCAATATGCAGACAATTTTCACTCAAGTTCCATGAAGAACGATGGCAAAATATTGAAATAACAGCATTCAATACTACAAAGCCCTGCCCGAAAGGTTATTTGGGTCTAATGAGCGCTTAAACTGCTCTTTTATATCTTAGCAAGTGAGAGCTACAACAGTTCATTTTTCCAAACAGGAAAATGCTAGCTTGGTAATACTTTCTTTTATTGCAGAAAGAAAGAGAGGGAAAATGAGGTGCAGCTGACAAAGTTGGATAATCTGACAGAGCAGCAGGGCTTAAAACAACAATGTGTTTAGCTCACAGACATGTGATATCTTTTGAAATCTGTTCAGGGACTTGTCCGTTTGTTGTACGCTGTTTTGGAATCCAGGGTTATCAGAAAATAAAAGCACTGCTCTTTTAACCTCGTGCTGTACTACATCAGCATAAGAGTCTTTAACCTCTGCCATGTGCACTGTGGTAACATCTGAGTTGGGCAGAGAGCAAAACCTCTCTGGATTTGCTCCCCAGCAGCTGCAAAGCTCAACCACATTAGAAAGGCAGGCAAGCAAAGCCTGATCCACTCACTTTAGGGGTGTCCTACCTTTTTAGGGCAAGGGACACGGGCGTGCCAATCAAAAGGTTGGCGGTTCAAATCCCTGCAACGGGGTGAGCTCCCATTGCTCAGTCCCAGCTCCTGTCCACCTAGCAGTTTGAAAGCACATCAAAGTGCAAATAGATTAATAAGTACAGCTCCTGCGGGAAGGTAAATGGCATTTCCATGTGCTGATCTGGTGTCGGTGTTCCATTGCGCCAGAAGTGGCTTAGTCATGCTAGCCACATGACCCGGTAAAACTGTCTGCGGAGTGGACAAATGCCGGCTCCCTTGGCCTGTAAAGCGAGGTGAGTGCCGCAACCCCAGAGTCATTCACGACTGGACTTAACTGTCAGGGGTCCCTTTACCTTTACCTTTTACCTTTTTAGGGCAACCTTTGCACATTGTCTAGCCTGCCAAGGAACCACTGCATATTTTAGAGCATTTTTGGGTGCACATGGAGCATAAGGGGCCGATCCAAGCCCATCGGACCCTACAATCACTGCACATGTTACAGAAAATGCCTTCTAGAGAAAGTTGTCGATATGTTCAATTGCTGATGTGCGTTTCTGAAGATCAATAGCAACAAGCTATTTCGGGGACGTTTGTCCCTTGTTACACTTTCTTCAGGTGAGAAATCCCCTATCAGCTTCTCAGGAACCTTCAGGTTCCAAAACATTTTGAAAAATACAAGTGTGGTTCAAAACCTTATTTGCTATATTTTGAGCAGCTAGTTGATTATTCTGCTTAACCGTATATGTTCCATCACTTAACATAATTGTTTCATTTGTTTGATATTCCTTACTTTGGATATTATTTTGCGGCTTTGCCATAAATCCATCTGTTTTGCACTCCTGTCTCCCCACCCATTATTGTGAAAACCATTTTGCAGTGGAAGATGTCTGTGCCTTTCGTAGTGCCAATTGTGATTTTGGTACACTGTGGCTAGACTCTTGATGAGGACAGACTATTGCCAGGGTGAAGATAAAAGATCACTGGATGGTTATGTCCAGTCAAAGGCAACTATGGGGAACCGGCATTTGTCCACAAACAGCTTTCCAGGTCATGTGGCCAGCATGACTAAACCGCTTCTGGCACAATGGAACACCGTGACGGAAACCAAGGCACAATGAAACACCATTTACCTTCTGGCCACAGCAGTACCTATTTATCTACTTGCACTGGCATGCTTTCGAACTGCTAGGTTGGCAGGAGCTAGGACAGAGCAAAGGGAGCTCACCCCCCATCATAGGGATTTGAACTGCCAACCTTCTGATGAGCAAGCCCAAGAGGCTCAGTGGTTTAGACCACAGTGGTTTAGACCACAGTGCCACCCACGTCCCACACCTATTGTCAGGACATTACTACAGTGCTCAAAAGTTTGCACTGGCTGCCCACATGCTACTGGTCCACGTTCAAGGTTCTTGTATTAATTTATATGATACTTAACAATTTGGGTTGAAGATACTTCAAGGACTACCTATCCCTGCCTGTTAACTGAGATCTTTGGGGAAGTCACTGTTAGTGGTCCCATATGGCTCAGATTCATAGCTTGTATTCACCAGGAGCCAGGAATTCAGCACTGTGGGTCCAATTTTATGGAACTTCTTTCCTGTTGAAGTCAAACAAGTCCCCTCCTTGTTGATCTTGTGGCGTTTAATGAATACCTTTTTCCCCAGCGGGCATTTTAGTTGAATTGCAATTTTAAAGTTTTGACTGATTTCAATTTTCACTGTACAGTGGGACCTCGGGATGCGAACAGGATCCGTTCCGGAGCCCCGTTCGCATCCCGAACAGAACGTAAAACGCAACAGCGCGTCTATGCGTGTGCAGGTCACGTTTCGCCGCTTCCGCGCATGCGCGTGATGTCATTTTGACCATCTGCGCATGCGTGAGTGGCGAAACCCAGAAGTAACACACTCCATTACTTCTGGGTCTCCGCGGAGTGCAACCCGAAAGTGCTCAACCTGAAGCGTATTTATTCCGAGTTATGGCTGTATGAGTTACTTGCTTAGAGATTATTATAATTAAGTGGTATATAAATACTCCAAACAAACAAACAAAAGAATATGCATGCAGACTTTAAAAAATACTTCTGTCAATACCCCAGGTTTCTAGTGGCCTAGTGTGGGAGGGGCCACAGGGGCGGTTGCCCCAGGCGCAAAATTGTTAGGGGTGCAAAATTTGAACACCTGGTGCTGCCACAATTCCATTGCTGGTTTCTATTGAAAATTGTTTCTCCATACGAACCAGGAAGCAACTTCTTAAGACAACAGAGTGACTCTTCTTTTCTTATCTCTACGGCTACAATCTCCTGGGTGACATTGACATTGTTAGGCAGTTGAATGCACATGCATACTCCATCCATTTCCCTCCCCACCCATCCTGCCTTGCCCTAGGCCCTGGCAACCCATGCTACGTCACTGCAGGTTTCTTACTGTAATGGGGTAAAAACATAATTGTTGTTGTTTAGTTGTTTAGTTGTGTCCGACTCTTTGTGACCCCATGGACCAGAGCACACCAGGCATTCCTGTCTTCCACTGCCGCCCACAGTTTAGTCAAATTCATGTTGGTAGCTTCGAGAACACTGTCCATCTCATCCTCTGTCATCCCCTTTTCCTTGTGCCCTCAATCTTTCCCAACCTCAGGGTCTTCTCCAGGGAGTCTTCTCTTCTCATGAGGTGGCCAAAGAATTGGAGCCTCAGCTTTAGGATCTGTCCTTCCAGTGAGCACTCAGGGCTGATTTCCTTCAGAATGGATAGGTTTGATCTTCTTGCAGTCCATGGGACTCTCAAGAGTCTCCTCCAGCACCATAATTCAAATGCATCAATCTGGTAGTAGGAGGTATATTGCCTCTGAGTATGGAAACGCCATTGCTAACATAGCTAATAGTTCCTGGGAGATGACAATGGTTGAAACTAAGGTAAGTTGTTTTTTTAATGGGTCCTAACTTTGTCTGGGGTCATTTTAGCCTTTTTGAGAAGGCTTATAATGGCTAAGCAATTGAACAGGAAGTCACGGGTTGAAGTATTACCTGTGCCATGAACTCAAATAGGTGGCATTAGGTAAGCTGCTATCTCATCATCTCAGTTGTTCTCCCTACGTGTAATAAGAAACTAATAATGATGTGATGTGATGCATCTTGAACCCTCTAAAGCTCTACATGAATGCTAAGAATTGTTTAGAAGAGCTAGAAATCACATCTGCATAATTGTAAATTGATAACTGCCCGCACTGTTTTGGTTCAAAGATTAAACAAATCCAAAACTAGTATTCAATGACTGGTACACATGCAAGTGGATTAACACTGGAGTGCAAGTCGGAATGGAAAGCAATCAAGATTTTTATGTAGACCAGACATGGTCTTTGATAGGATTGCTTCAGAGGGAATGTCTCCATTTTGAGGCTCCCATAAGCATCCACATTACAAGGTCATGGTGGCCAGATTCATCTGTAGAGGGCAGCTTGCCATGCGCGGATGGCATACACTGTCAAAGAAGTGCAAGAAAGCTAGTTGTGATGTTCCCTTCCCTGCATTGTCTCTGTGTCTTGGAGGCAGTCATGTCTAGGCCGATCCATTTAGCACTTTTTAAATGGCTAACTTCCTATGAAGCATGCATTAAAAAAGAAGAAGAAGAACTAAAAGAAGCTGTGTTGGCTCAACATCAAGGAGCTGTAGCAGAATACAAAGGGAATTAGTCCAAGGTTTGATAGGTCACACAATCTCTTTTCATTCTTAGTGGATACTTTTAGTGCTTCATCTTTCAAAGTCCTTTCTTCCTAGTTTTCCTGGACATCTTCCCACTTTTGAAGAAATGTGTGTGTATGTGTTTTTGGGGGTGGGAGCATGGCAATATATTATTATTATTATTATTATTATTATTATTATTATTATTATACCCCGCTCATCTGGCTAGGTTTCCCCAGCACTCTGGGCGGCTTCCAGCACATATAAAAACATAAAGCATCAAACATTAAAAACTTCCCAATACAGGGCTGCCTTCAGATGTTTTCTAAAAGTTGTGTAGTTCTTTATCTCCTTGACATACGATGGGAAAGTCTTCCACAGGCTACTGCTAAGAAGGCCCTCTGCCTGGTCCCTGTAGCTTCACTTCTCGCAGTGAGGGCTAAAAGGCCCTCGGAGGTGGACTTCAGGGTCCAGGCTGAATATTGGGCATATAAACAAGCGTCCCATCCCTCCTTCATTTCTAGGATATCTGTGATGCCAAAGGAGAAACTTATCCCTCTTTCCATTTTATATGTCATTGTGTAATTTCCCCATCAGGCATGTCATCTTGGAGGAGCCTGGTGTCCACAGCAACCAACTTCTATTATCCAATGACCATCCCTGCATTCAGCTAGTACCCATACCTGAGTTGGAGTTTTTAATTTAAAAAAGCATGTTCTTGCCCTGTACCAACTAGCACAATTACTGCAGTTCCTTGGAAGTCGGGGCTTTCCTGGGGTCACCAGGACACCAATTAGATGGTCCTCATTACATCATGTGCAAGTCTCTCTCCCTCTTTCTTCTCACCATCGCCTACCTCCCACATAATAGGGGTGTGCATCAGTTTCAGACAAATCCTGAATTCTGAGATGAAGTGTGGTGCATCAATATGGATTTCTGCCTTGTTGGGTTGCTAATCAGGATTTATATGAGGCTGCAAGAGAGGGAACATGGAGATCTGAAGCAGTCTGTGGAGCTTTGTTGTCTCCAATTTGGAGTTTTCTTACCTAGGAGCACCTATCTCACATCGGCCATTTTGAGACCAACAGCCCACAAAACACTAAGGGGGCAGAGTAAAGTGGTTCCTTTTTCACCCAGCTTAAAACTAGAATGGCTGTTGCTGTGGGAAAAACCAATGCTGCTGTCTTTTGAAATTTGACAGGATTTATACACCCTCGGAAGGGGTGACCTTGTCTGCAAAGTTCATCAAACTCTGCCCCAAAATAGAAAAAGTAAAAATAAAATAAAAATCAAACTTCAAAGGTGCCCAGCACAAAAACCTCTAAACACATTTGCCTATAATGTAGTAGCCTTTATTCACCCTGGAAAGACGGGTGCCTGCAAATTTCATCCACTTTTGTCAAAAAAAGTTGCTGCCTAAAAAAAAAATCAATAGTTAAGTAGGGGGGCAGGGATTATGAAGCAGATTTATACAGATGGACCCTCAGCTGAATCAGACAGCTCACAAGGCACTTCTAACTAAAGTAGGCAGCTTTCTGAAGCACTGAACTCGGGTTCTGACTAAATTTTGTTGGTGGCGCACACCCATACCAATTAGAAAAAAATAAAAAAAATAAAAAAAGTATTGTTGCTGTTGTACTATTGTTTTGGTTATTTCAGAGGCTATGTGCTCAGTCTATGCATTTCTGGTGTATGTATCTCTGCAAATGATTTTTGAAAGGCTTTCTCCAGCTACAATGAAGGCCAAAGTCTGTATTCCTTATCCTCTTCTATACAGGGCTCCTCCTCACTGAGTGGACCCTGCCTTTTTAGCTAATGCAAGCATCATTCATATAAAAAGACCTTCCACTTAGGATATAGTTTTATCTATGTAGCAAGCATGGTTTGGTTAGCCGAAGCAGATGTAGCCTTGTGATCTGCTTTGTTCAAACCATTCAGGTTATCTGCAAACAAGATGCAATGGCAAATCTCAACATCTCATTGTCTTCAGAAGGCCCAAGTGCTGGCAAGGAATTCAGGCAGGCACAGATCAATAAACCCCCTCAAGGCCTTCCTCACTGATAAATTGCTCAGAATGAAGGAGCATATCAAATCTGGAAGATTTATAGCATCCAGCAGCAATTTCCTGTTCCAACCAGCAATCTTGCTGCTATATGGAGTAGCGAGCCAGTCGGACTTATAGGCTTGCTGGTTCAAGCTCCACTATGGCTTGGCAGCCTGGTATCTCTCATCCTTTCACATTAGTTGGGGTTTTTTAATGTGTTTTATAAAAGTTCAACAGCATCTCTGTGCATGGGGACTCAAATTATTTTCTTCAACTAGGGCAAGTACCAATAGGTGACCAAAATGCAGCAACAGACAGCTCCAAACTAAATATCTGTATCTATTTTACAGTAGCGTTGGTTGTAGATCTGTGGATTAAGTCCAGCTTTCCCAAGATGCTGCTATGGAACAGGACACAAATTGTGGACATCTGTACCACGGAAAATGGCGGTTTATCAGTTCCACCTACAAGTATCTGGAACAGTATAATCAGGAAAGATGTATGGGTTGTATCTTCAGATATAGCCTTCTAAAACCCAGCCTTACCTGGCAAAGTATGGATTACAGCCATGGTTCTTACTCCAGGCAGGGATGCCCAACACTGAGTTGTAGCACATGAACTAGAATGTGAACCACTGACAAGCAACATCTTGAAAGGAAGGCACTCTGTAGGGACACCCCCTTGCACTCCCCCCCCCTTTGAAATTGTGTGAGAGTGCACACACAGAATGTGTGCATGTTGAATGTGTGCATGTATGTCAAAAGTGGCTCTGCCTACCACCAGCGACAGCAACAGCCGCCCATGCCCGCTGCCATGTACCCACCTAGAACCTGCCCAATGCCACAGGTGGCTCTGGTTAGCAAAGATGCTGCTGATTCCTGTCCTATGGCAACAGAAATTGACAAGTTGTTTCTTCCGAAGGGTAAGAGCAGAGGCACAGAGTTGTGCCCAGCATTGGGGAGGCTCATAATGCGTGCAGTGTGTGCTGCCACACTTGGCACGATGTTGTGTGACTGCTGCAGATGCTGCAGAGACCAGGGCAACATCTTGCCAGGTTGCACAGCATCTCTCAAAGTGGTGGAGGACAGCAGAAAAAAAGTAAGAGAGAGGGAGGAGGGAGGGGCAGGTGGGCGAGGAAAGGCTCTGCCTCTCCCGCCCCTTCAAGGTTGGGTGGACTAGGCCCCATCCCAACAGACTTTGGGAAGGCGGAAGACACCTCAGCCCTACAGCGCTGGCACCTATGGGTAAAAGGTAAAGGTAAAGGGACCCCTGACCATTAGGTCCAGTCGTGACTGACTCTGGGGTTGCGGCGCTCATCTTGCTTTATTGGCCAAGGGAGCCGGCGTACAGCTTCCGGGTCATGTGGCCAGCATGACTAAGCCACTTCTGGCAAACCAGAGCAGCACACGGAAATGCCGTTTACCTTCCTGCCGGAGCAGTACCTATTTATCTACTTGCACTTTGACGTGGTTTCGAACTGCTAGGTTGTCAGGAGCAGGGACCGAGCAACAGCTCACTACGTTGCAGGGATTCGAACCGCCGACCTTCTGATTGGCAAGTCCTAGGCTCTGTGGTTTAACCCACAGCGCCACCCGCGTCCCTGGCACCTAGGGGTAGGAGTCACTAGACAGTCCCTTCCCAAAGTGAGCTTCCACCCAAGCAAGCAGCTGGACAGGTCTTCAAATCCAAACTGAATAAGAGGATCTGTAGTCTTCAGGGACAGTTGAGGCTCAAACAAAAGGAGCTGCTAAAGCCCATGTTATGGCACTTCATGTCTGACTGGAAGGAAAGCATAAAGCGAGAGGCTACCAGAAAACTTCCTACTTATTCTAAAGGAACACCTACAGGCCTGTGACATTCTCCAGGAGATTGCTGAAGAGCTATGTTGAGGCTGGTTGGTGAAACACCCCATGGCAACGGCTTTAAACAAAACACTAACAATTGATTTCTATTCGTTAAAACAAACATACCGTTTGTTTATTTCATTGTATGCTTCCTTGAAAGGCATGGATTCTTCCCCAGGTGCTTTTTCAAAAGAGTTGCTGAGGAATGAGTTCCATGCTCGATCATTTTGCACCATAATAAACTTCCAAGTTAGCTTTGTGCATACAGCTACTCTGGGAAGGAAAAGGTGCTCACCTGAGAGGGGTCAGAACTGAGATCTGGTGAGTTCCTGTTAAAAAAAGGCCCTGGGTGTCACCAGTAAGTACAGTGGTACCTTGGTTTACAACCACAATCCGTTCCGGAGGTCCGTTCGTAAACCAAAACAGGTCGTAACTCAAGGCGCGCTTTTGCCAATGGGTCCTCCCAAAAAATTTGTTCGGAATCCAAAAAAAAAATTGTTTGTAAAGCAAAAAAAAATTGTTTGTAATAAAAAAATGGGTCGTAATCCAAAAAAAGTTCACAAACTGGGACACGCACTTCTGGGTTTGACGTGTTCGTAATCCAAAACGTACACAAACCAGACTGTTCACAAACCAAGGTACCACTGTATGTTGATGTGGCAACTGCTTTCCTGAAGGGTATATGGAATCAGTACTGGGCTCCACAAAGGTGGATAAACTGAAGTTCAATCCGGATTATGTCTGAGCAATATAGCAGGTGACTCGCTGAACTAGCTAGCTGGAGAAGTGGCCATTTGGCCGGGATTGCACTCTCCCCTGTGGAACAGGCTCGTGGTTTGGAAGTACTCTTGGACTTAGCATTACAGCCAGATTTAGAGTCTCTGATGGAAGCTGTGGCCATTTATTAACTTCAGCTGATTTGCCAGCTACAACTTTTGCTGGAAAACAATGACCTGGCTACAATCCGACATGCTCTAGTAACCTCTAGACAGCATGACTGGAATGCATCCTTTATAGGACTGCCTTTGGAAATAGCCCAGAACTTTCCACCGGTATAGAATGCTGTCACCTGATTGTTCAAGTGTGTGCTGGAATGAGCACACCTCACCAGTTCTGATAGGCCTGCACTGGTTATCAGAGTCCAGTAGTATGTGCTAGTTTAGACCCTTAAAGCCTTACACAGCCTGGGTTCTGGCTATTGGGGAAATGCTTCTCCCTTCAGATATCTTCTAAAGGTTGTATAGTTATTTACCTCCTTGGCTTGGGGAGGTCACATAACTCCATACCCTCCAACATTTCTCTGATGAACATAGGGACGTCCTACCATACCAACATTTCTCCGGTGAAAATAGGGATGTCCTAAGGTGAAGCGGGACATTCCAAGATAAAATCAGAAACCAGGACTGTCTCTGGAAAACGGACATTTGGAGGGTCTGCTACTTGAGCCATTGCCCCTCCATGGGAAACCAGAGGCCTAACTGCCCCCAAGTAGCTATACTGTGTCTTTGCCTTGCTCTCTTCTCTGCCCTGTGATTGGTTATTGCTTATTTCTGTCACTACAGACATTTCCCTTTCCTGTTAGTGGATTACGTCCATTTGACAAAGCACCTAGAATATGTGACTCGCAGAGAACTCCTTATTCTATCTGCTCTTGTTTATTTCATGGCTACATTCTTCTTTGGCCCCACTGATCCTACCACCAACTTGTCTCCACATCCACCAGCACCGCCTTTCGAAAAACTGACCTCAGCTTGGGACTCTGAATTTACTGTAGCCCTTGGTTTGAAAACGGAGAGATCCAAATCTCTCCACTATTCCTCTGCTAGGCTCTGTGGACTCCAATTAACCCCAGCCAGCACAGTCAAATATCAGGAATAATGGCAGGGGGAGCCATTTTTGAAAAGAGTGGGGCTCGCATTTAAACTACCATGGACAGCTCCATATATTTTTCACTACGTTCAAGCAAGGAGAGTTAATCTGAATAAATTTGCAACCACTAACACCTTAAATGTTTTTAAATTATTTAACTTTTATTACTGTTGCACCATTTATACAATTACATATAATTTCAATGCATCCATTGTACATTTTGCTTTTTCGTTTGTTTTTGTTTTGTTTTTTTTCCCCAATGAGTGGTGTATTGGTGTCTGTGACACAGAATGGAAGAGAAACTGGAACTGCAATGAACGCAGAATTTTTTTTTTTTTCATTTTCACTGACCAATAAACAGAACTACAGGTGCACCCAACCACGGACATGCATTAAACTCGTCATGAGAAATCTAGGTAGGCTAAGTAGGATGAGAATGCGTTTTTTTTTTGTTGGTTTTTTTTATTTTTTTAACTCCCAAAAATATTTGGAGAGGAAGAAGAATCAGAGGATTGGCATTGAGAAAAAATGTGGACAGCTGTGTGAGTTTCGTCTGAAAGCTGCCGTTCATCCACTGCATAAAAAATACAAAATGATAAAGGCTGTAAATTAAAATAAAAATAAAAATACAAACCACAGGAAATACTGCTTTCATAAAGATCTGATTGGTGTGGCACTGAGCCCAACTGGGCAGAATCTTCAATTACATCATCACTCCCAAACCCCCCATTAGAGAAAAAGAAGAAAGGAAAAGATCCGAAGATTGGTGGAGTGCGTTTACGAAGCGGTTCACGTACAAAAAAAAAGAGGTACTGCATTTTCGGACATCTGGGTTGCCTTATTTTAACTACTGATTGAAATACAGGACTTTGCAAAGTTGGCAGAAAGTATATTAGATATTTCCCCCACAAAAATACTATTTGGATCCCCACCCCAGCCCGTCCTCTGCCAGAACCAGCACCCCAACCCCCTCCCTTTCAACTTGATGGGACAATCTGTGTTTTTAAAACTTTGTTGTTGTTTTTTTCCTTTTTTATTTTTCCTGGGCAATACATATTGTTATTTCAGATCTGAAATGAGTTAGTAGAGCTGGAAAAAAAAAGAAAGAAAGAGAGAGAGAGAAAGAGAGAGAGGTAATAATAATAAAAATACACAGGTTGTTTAAAGTGGTTAATTTGTCGTCGTTGCTGCTGCTGCTGCTGCCGCCGTTTCGTTTCCCAATAGGCTGTCCAAATTTAATCTTTCACTGCTATGGTTTGATCCGAATTAGTTGCCGGGGCTTCAGATGGTTTTGCTTCCTCTGGCGGGGCCGCAGGCTCCGAGGCCTTAGGAGTAGAACTAGGTGCTTCTGTTGTTGCCGGGGTCTCCTTGGAAGAAGGCGCAGCCTCGCTGCTGCTAGGTTTTGAGTCTGAAGCTGGGGCCACTTCACTTTTAGTTTCTTGGGGGGCTGTGGGTACTGCAGGAGCCTCAGTCTTTTTGACTTCCCCTTCCTCCTTGCCCTTGTCATCTACTTTACTAGTAGCTGTGGCTTCTGAAGGCTGGGAAGCTTTTGCATCGCTGCTGGGCTCAGAAGGTTTCGGCGCGTCGCTGCTGGCTGGAGGAGGAGCGGCGGGGCTGGGCTCCTCCGCCTTGGGGGCCTGCTGCTCGTTGTTCTTCGGAGGCTCAGCCTTGGCATCGACGACAGCCTCAGGCTTCTCCGGCTCAGGTTTCTTGGGCTCTTCCTGGCTCGGGGCAGCCGTCTCTTTCTCCCCTTCTTTCTCTTCCGCCTTCTTGGCCTCCTTGTCTCCCTGCTTATCCTCCTGGTTGTTCTCCTTCACTTCTGCCGTCTCTGTTGTGGTGGCCTGGCTCTGCTCGTTCTCCTTCAGAGCCTCGCCTTCCTCCACGGCCGCCCCCTCAGCCTTCTTGTCCTTGTCTTTGGCCTTTTCGTCGTTCACATTGTAGCCCTTCTTCTTCTTGCTCAGTTTGCCTCCCATGTTGGAGCCCTGGGGACAAGGAAAGAGAAAGAGGGTTACCCAGGAAGAAGGCCACCTTGTTTTGAGACAGGGTCAAAAAACAAAACACTCATGAACTGGCTTTTTTCTCACACCAGCATTGGAATTCGTTGCGGAGAGGGGAATGATGAGCAGTTTACATCACCGCAGACTGTGGGCATAACTGGTACCTACACTCCAAATTTATGTTTGTTTTCTACGGGTCTGACTTGTCAAGGCTTTCCTTAAATAAGGTTGTAGTTTAAGAACAGCTGATCATTCTCTCTTGGAGCCCCATCCGGGACCCCACATGACAGTGCTATAGTTCCCTGGATTCCTCAGGAGAAAGGAAACAATAGTTACACCATTTGAAGTCTATAGTACAGTGGTACCTCGGGTTACAGACGCTTCAGGTTACAGACTCCACTAACCCAGAAATAGTACCTCGGGTTAAGAACTTTACCTCAGGATGAGAACAAAAATCGTGTAGTGGCGGTGCGGCGGCAGCGGGAAGCCCCATTAGCTAAAGTGGTACCTCAGGTTAAGAACAGTTTCAGGTTAAGAATGGACCTCCAGAACGAATTAAGTTCTTAACCCGAGATACCACTGTACACGTACACTCACAGCAGTTAAGGAACTTGTTATAATTATTATTTCATGTGCAATCCAAGCCACCACATTGTAACACTAGTAGTAAACCAATGTTCCCTCCCCAGTTCCCAGAAAGAGCAGTAAGAGGAAATGCTTATCCCCCCCTTGGGTATTGTCAGGGGCTGGACTGGGGAGGACTGGTGGGGACCACCCACCCTCTCTCTGCACCTTCCCAAGAAGAGGAGGACAGTATAGATTTAGAACAGTGGTTTGCAGAAGGTTCAAAGACTGCAGAGGGGAGAAGTTGGGAAATACTGGAGGGAGAAACAGGACCAGGGGAGAAACAGACTCAGTATCTCTAGAAAGCATTCCTGACCCCGCTTCTCCTAGGAGCAAGCATATCCTGAGAATCAGCCAGCATAGGAGGGAATGAGGGGGTGGGACTTTACTTGGAGCAACGCCATTATCTACGAGAGACCGTATTCCTTCATCTCTCTCGGTGAATGCTGAATAAACTACTAGTAAGAACTCTTATTGTTTATCTATTTCTTGGCATCCCACTGTGAGAGAGATAGGATTCCCTGAAGCCTTGACAGGTATAAAAGGTAAAAAGGTAAAGGGACCCCTGACCATTAGGTCCAGTCGTGACCGACTCTGGGGTTGCAGCGCTCATCTCGCTTTATTGGCCAAGGGAGCTGGCGTACAGCTTTCTGGGTCATGTGGCCAGCATGACTAAGCCGCTTCTGGCGAACCAGAGCAGTGCACGGAAACGCCGTTTACCTTCCCGCCAGAGCGGTACCTATTTATCTACTTGCACTATGACATGCTTTCAAACTGCTAGGTTGGCAGGAGCTTGACAGGTATAAATGTATACAATGGAGCATAGGAAGAAAGCCACTGGTTCATCTAGCTAAGTGCTTCCCAAACTTGGGTCTCCAGTTGTTTTTGGACTACAGTTCCCAACATCCCTAACTAGCTGTGACATACCAAGGATTGCACCCAAAACCTCCTGCATGCAAACCTTCTGAGCTACAGCCCCTGAGCATACATGCAAACATCATTAAGCAGATGGCACTTGCATAAATATGTCCAACCTCCCCACCCTCAATAAATCCCTAACATTTATATCCCACCTTCCTTCCATTATGGAACCCAAGGTGGCGGGTGGGTTGTCTCTCACCAGGCACTGACCACACCCAGACTTGCAAGACGGTGGCCTCACATGCCTTCAGACCGTTCCCTGGGACTAATTTCATTATCTACCTTCTCTTTACCTGCCCTCAGAATTCCTACAGATATTCAACCTGAGCAAAACCTGTTGCAAATTTCACTCCAGGCAAATTTTGGCAGAAGCCGGAATCCAGAACGCCTTAGAAGACAAAGGTTTGATTAATACAGTGGTACCTCAGGTTACAGACACTTCAGGTTACAGACTCCACTAACCCAGAAATAGTACCTCAGGTTAAGAACTTTGCTTCAGGATGAGAACTGAAATAGGGTGGCGGCGGCATGGCAGGCCCCATTAGCTAAAGTGGTACCTCAGGTTAAGAACAGTTTCAGGTTAAGAACGGACCTCCAGAACGAATTAAGTTCTTAACCTGAGGTTCCACTGTATAGCCTTCTGCTCCTTCATATAACTCTTCATAGCATAGATCAGAACCACCCAAAGTCCCAATTCTGTCTCTAATAAGACTTTGAACAGTAATACCTTGGCACAGGTGGCTAGATTAGAAAGCAGCAAAAATGGGAATCTGCAATAGAAGGCACGCCTCTTCTTCCTTTTTCTAACACTTCACAGTTGTGGCTGGGAGACAGGCTCTGCATTAAAATCTACACATAGCTACAAGCCAAGGCATTGCATATAGTATCCGAAGCGAGATGTAGCAGAATATCTCTGCCTCTCAGAACATTTTATTATAATGGAATCTCGGTTTTCGAACATAATCCATTTTGGAAGACAGTTCAGCTTCCAAAATGTTCGAAAATCGAGGATCAATGGGCTGGCTGCAAAGTCAATGGGGGGGGGGATGAAAAACGCACCTCAGAAGTCATTTGACTTCCGAGGCACATTCAAAAATGGAAGCAATTACTTCTGGGTTTTTGGCGTTCATGTTCTGAATTGTTCAGTTTCCGAGACGCTCGAAAACCAAGGTTCCACTGTATTGTTATTTTTAAACACTTACATATTTTCCTTACAAATGAAACAGTGGGTAACGTTTTTACCCACCATTATTTAACATTTGAAAGGGATGCGGGGGGAAATTGCTTTGTAAACCAGACCCAGGATCTCTCAGTGGTATCACTATCTCAAATGATCTCCACCCTATAAAGTAGGCATTCCATAATTCTAAACCTGATATTTCTAGAAAACATAGTCAACCCTTTCATTTAAAAGAGTCTGGTTTGGCAAGTCCATGTCCGCATTTGAACATCTGAGGTTTGTAAATCATGATTTCTAGATTCACGCAAGCATCATTCATCCATGGCTACATAAGCCATATATGTTTATGAGCCTGGGACATGTGTCTGACATGTGCAAGGCTGGTTTATACATGGTTATTCTTCGCAGGGCCTCCTGTGACACAAGGTGAGGAGCTTGTGTCCCTCACCTGCAGTGAGATTTCTGAGCCCAAGAAGGTGTCTTGGACTCACAGCCCTCACTGTGGGTACAATAATCTGTATCCGTTCATTGAACAGGAGAGATTTTGATGCACTGGTGCTCACTGTGAAACAGTTCATAATAAGTGGCAATTTGGCTGGTTAGGAGGAGAGCTTCCAAAATGGGCTTCCCACATACCCACAAGAAAGGGCACCCACCACACTTGGGTCAGGAGCACAGTTACTGGAGTCTAGTAACAATGCAGCCACCCCAATTCTCACAACTTGCCCATGTAGGTCACAGTGCACTTATTATATAAAGAAAAGGGGAGTTTTCATGCCCATCCAGTCACATTGCACTTCAGAGCAGTTTTGCAAATCAGCAGGAACAAAGATTTAAACAATAGCGAGAGCTATATTTGCTTGCAGATAGCCAATCCCCAATTAAGCCTCTATTTGTTTGCCCGGCAATGCTTGGATAAAACAAGTGTGCTTTTGTTTGATGTGCCTCTTCCACTTTTTTTCAAAGTCTTTTGCTTTTGACATGGCCAGCAAAATGCCTGCCATCAGGATGGGGGTGGGGAGAAGAAGGCCAAGTAGATGATGATGATGATTTCAAGAGGTGGGAGCACAATATCTGCTCCACACTCACATGGCATATTGCTTCCCCCATAGGCTCATGGCCAGTGGAGGTTGGCTAGTATCACAAGATAAGGCTTTGCCCCCCCTTCAATGTTGACCTCAGTGAAGTGCAGCATTTGCCCATAGGAGTGAATGGGAAGCATGCGTTCATTTCAACAAGAGGAGGGTTCAAAATAGTCCCGTCACTGACTGTTTCTTGCAAAACTAGGTTTTCCATACAGGCTTCTAGAGACACAAAATATTCAAGGTGTTCCCTGAAGTAGCGAAAGTAAATGAGAGAGATTTCTTAAGTTAAATGTTATGATCCCCAGACAAAAGCTCAACAGATGATTGTAATGCAACAGTAGAGTGATGCTTTCCTTATAATGAAATAAAAGCATCACAAAATAATGAGCAAGCTTTTAAGTTCTTAGAGCTCTTCTTCGGGTTGGTTGCTTAAGGAAAAATAAAAAGGGCTGCTAGTTTGTTTTGTAGCATAAGAAAATATAATGATGGTGATAATGATAATGATAATAATAATAATAATAATTGGATGGGGAAGAAAAAAATCGCTAGGTGTGATGCAATAGCCTGCAGCTTATGGTGATCTGTATCTGTTGCCCCATGGGGCCAATAGAAACTAGGGAGAATTTTCATGGGTGAAAATGATGTGGTCAAAATGTTGACCCCACTCCCATTGCACCTGATTTGTTAGGCATTAAAAAAAGAGAGAGATCCTTTTCATGAATTGTGCCACAAGGCTTTGCATGTACTCTGACATTGCTGGGTGCAAAAATAATAATAATAAATCTTAGGCACAAAGAAGAAATAGCTGCTTAGCATTTGGAAACACAAATGGCGTCTCTAGCACTAATCAGGATGCATGGATATTTAAGGCCAGGGCCGTATCATGGGGGGGACAGGACTGCCACGGTGATGGCCCCGGGGAACATTTTTCTGGGGGACACTGGCAGGGTGGCGTGAGAAGACAGAAGGGTGCAGCCTTACTGTGCAATCCTAAGAATTGCCCAGTGCTTAGGATTTAAGGGAAGGGGGGGTATACTAACCCCTGTGCCAGTACAATGTTTACTTACTACAGCGATGCAGGTGGCGCTGTGGTCGAAACCACCAAGAATCTTTGGCTTACCAATCACAGGGTCAGAAGTTTGAATCCCTGTGACGGAGTGAGCTCCCACTGCTCTGTCCCAGCTCCTGCCAACTTAGCAGTTCAAAAGCATACCAGCGCGAGTAGATAAATAGCTACCACTGTAGTGGGAAGGTAAACAGCATTTCTGTGCACTCTGGCAGTCGTCACTGTGTCCCATTGCACTAGAAGCGGTTGAGTCATGCTGGCCACATGACCCAGAAAATCTGTCTATGGATAAATTCTGGTTCCCTCGGCCTGAAAGCGGAGAGGAGCACCGCAAAGTCAAATTTGACTGGACTTTACAATCCAGGGGTCCTTTACCTTTTACCTTACTTATTTAGTAAGAATGTTTAAAATGCACCCTTCACCCGAAGGTCTCAGTTTGGAAAGAACATACATATTAAAACACATTTAACAATGAGAAGCTAAAGCAAAATATTGCAGCACTAGCGTTCTTTATTGGAAAACCACAAGGCAGTTAAACCGCAGAGCACTGGCAGAAAAGACATTCTCATTGCTTCATGAAGAGCACCCCTTCCCAAAGACCTGGACAAAGATGTGCCTCTTCACCTGTGTCAGGGAACTGCCATCGGAGCTGGAGGCGGAGAGAAGGCTCCAGAGGGATGCCGGAGAGGGTCCCAGTAGGGAGAGAGGCAGCCCATCTGCTGGGGAAGGAAATCAGCGTAACACCAGTGGAGAAGGGGGGCAGATGGGGGAATCGGAGAGGTGGCTCCAGGACTCCTCGCCGGAGACCAGCGGAGAGAGTACGGGTACTCCGCTGCCCACACCCTCCCTGCGCAGAAGACTTCCGCACAGGGAGAGTAGGAGAAGACTGGGCGTCAAACAGCTTTTATGCTGGAAGAGGTTCTAGAAACGCCCACTGACGGATTCTGCCAGCGACTGAGGCAGCCACGAAACTTGAGGCTGTCCAGACAGAAAGGATTCAACCAGGTAACCTAGCCAGGAGTGGCGGCAACTTACGCACGAGCAACCCCTAGAGCTATTACAACCTGCCAACAAATTCAAAGAAATGTTGTGGCAAAATGTACCCCAGACAGGAAATCACTCCAAAGACCCAGAACTGTTCTCCCATAGATCCCTGCACCATAGAGCACAGAAACCACTGGAAAGACATCAGAAGAAATATTGAGGATTGGGGCACTTATATATCAGGAGCATGGGATATAAATGGTCCTGTCTAGGATTTAGGGCCAGAGGCCTAGACAATGGCAAGGAAACAGCCAGGACAGCATCAAATGCAGAAGGTCATGGAAAGCGAAAGTCAACTACCATATTTCATACCCTCCAACACTTCTCTGATGAAAATAGGGACATCGTATTGCATATCCTCCACCATTTCTCCGATGAAAATAGAGATGTCCCCGCCAATATTTCTCCGATGAAAATAGGGACACCCTATTCCATACCCTCCAACATTTCTCTGATAAAAATAGGGACATGCTGACATAACCCCCAACATTTCTCTGATGAAAACAGAGACATCCTAAGGAAAAATGGGACATTCTGGGATCAAATCAGAAACCAGGACGTCTTCCAACTGGGACCATCCCCTGGAAAACAGGGACACTTGGGGGGGGGTCTGATATTTGTCTACATCTGGTCAACAGATCAGACAGGCAGTTGAAGCGTGTGTCAGAATGGGAGGGCAGAAATCCAGTCTGGTCCCCCAAGGAGCAGGCAAAGCCCACATATGAAGGAGGTTCTTTGAGTGGTGTGCCTATCTGGGCAATATTTCTAGCACATTGTTCAGAGTGTGAGAAAGGAAGGCTGTAGAGGAAGCGGCAGCCTCTTCTTGGCACTTACAAGTCACCTTACAAGTCTCACTTAGCGGCTTCAATATGTGATGAAGCCTTCAGATGGGGCAGCTGACCCACCAGCTTCATGGTGCAAAGTGTGGGATTTCTTGGCACTTGTCAGCTCAAGTGACAAGAAGCTGCAGTTCTCATAAGTAGTCAAGTGCCCAAATATAACCGAACAAAAGTCTGATAGGGAAGGGAGGAAATGCCACTACAGGAGAAACAAGAAGTGTCATCTGAACCTCTTGTCAGCAGCCGCTGTGTCTGAAACTGGAAAATTATGAAAGTTTCTTCCCCTTGGCAAATCCTTGACTTCCTTTTTTCTTCTTCTTCTCCCTTCCATAGCGGTCTTGTCAGACCACATTGCTCCATATCCTCTTCCACTGTTTCACTAAGCATTACTCCGGCCTCCCTCTCCGTTTCACCCTGTTCACCATTTTCATCTGCTTTCCAAAATAATCAGTTGCTTCTACGCTTGCCCTGAAGCAGTCTCAGTTCTCTCAGTTTCTGTTCTTCCTCGCTTATGGCTCCAGTTCTTCAGGAAAACATCATCATTTTGGAGTATCGGCTTCCCTTCTAGTAGTGAGTCTTCCCCTTCCCTCAACGGTGGGAAGAATCTTATCTATATCTCTGAAAATTCTCTGGAATGCTACCTTTGCACCCTTTCTGTTCCGGATGCTGCAGTATTCTCTTCTTATCTTAAATCACAAGGTATAACCCTGTGGGTCTGACAATCGGTCCTTCTTTTCTCAGGGGCAAAGAGCTTGATTACACAGCTTGATTTATTTAAGTGGGGACCATAGATTTTTCTGCAGCTACTCTGCCCAACCTTGGTTGCACTTCTGTAGATGTGTCCCAGCTGTTTGTGGTACTTCTAGTGTGCTGAGTTTATAGTCAACTCTGTCATTTCAAAATACGTAAAATAGAACATTACTCAACCCTCAAGATTTCTATACCAGGTTGCCCACCAAATGACAGGTGGATAAGCACATCTTAAAGTGGTGTGCTGGCTCAGCCCCCTCCTTTTGCCCCTCCTGACAACATCACCATCACATTATTATTATTATTATTATTATTATTATTATTATTATTATTATCCCCCTATCTGACCGAGTTGCTCCAGACAATCTGGGCAGCTCCCAACAAAGTCTTAAAAGCACAATAAAACACCCCCTGTGAAGATAGCTCAATTGCTGATAACACCAAGGTTGCAGCTTCGATCCCCGTATGGGACAGCTGCATAGCCCTGCATTTCAGGGGGTTGGGCTAGATGATCTTCGAGGTTCCTTTCAACTCTACAATTCTATGATTCTCTAATCAAACATTAAAAACTTCCCTACATTTGCTGTTTTTATGTCACAAGTCAACTGTGTCCTATAACTTGTTCAATCTGAACAGCAGGGTCCATGAAGAGCTTCAGGGTGGAGGAATGGCAGGGAAACTAAGATGCACAATATTGCTCCTCTGCAGTCCATCACTCCCTATAGAAGAGAGGTGAGGCAACTTTTTCAGCTCAAAAGCCACATTCCCTCACGGGAAACCCTTCAGGAGTCAGATGTCTGTCTGTGGAAGTGGCCAGAGGCAAAACTGGTTGCAGCAATGGGTGTGACGCTGACCTTTGTACAACAGATCAAATTCCAACCATCCAAAAGTCAAGAGGTTTATATACTTCTACTCACATCACTCAGTCCTCCGTCCAAGTACAGTATGCTTACTGTATACTTGTGAAACGTGGACCACTTATAAACGCCTTCTCCAACTCCTTGAAAGATTCCATCAACGGTGTCTCCAAAAAAATTTACACATCACTTGGGAAGACAGGCAAACTAATGTCAGTGTACTGGAAGAAGCAAAGATCACCAGTGTCAAAGCAATGATTCTTCAACATCAACTTTGAGAGCCAGTGTGGTGTAGTGGTTAAGAGTGGTAGACTCGTAATCTGGTGAACTGGGTTCGCTTCCCCGCTCCTCCACATGCAGCTGCTGGGTGACCTTGGGCCAGTCACACTTCTGTGAAGTCTCTCAGCCCCACTCACCTCACAGAGTGTTTGTTGTGGGGGAGGAAGGGAAAGGAGAATGTTAGCCGCTTTGAGACTCCTTAAAGGGAGTGAAAGGCGGGATATCAAATCCAAACTCTTCTTCTTCTTCTTCAACTTCGTTGGACTGGTCATGTTGTGTGGATGCCTGCCTGATTATCGTCTTCCAAAGCAACTACTCTATTCCAAACTTAAAAATGGGAAACATAATGCTGGTGGTCAACAATAGAGGTTTAAAGACTCTCACAGGGCAAATCTAAAAAAAAATTGTATAAACACCAACAACTGGGAAACACTGGCCTACGAGCGCTCCAATTGGAGAACAACCTTTACCAAAGGTGTCATAGGCTTCGAAGATGCTCAAACTCAGGACGAAAGGGAGAAACGTGTAAAGAGGAAGGCATGCTTGGCAAACCCTCACCGTGATCAACTCCTGCCCGGAAACCTACGTCACCACTGTGGAAGGACATGTGGATCCAGAATTGGCCTCCACAGTCACTTACGGACTCACTGTTAAGATTGTGTTAATGGAAGACAATCTTACTCAGCTATGAGTGATCGACAAAGAAGAAGAAGACAGCAGATCACATTCCAGCCATCCAAAAACCAGCAGTTTATACACCTCTACTCACATCACTCAATCCTCCATCTAGGTAAAGAAGAGGCATTATTCCAATTTAAACACATACTCCAAGCCAGCCCAAAGCACTCAGTCAAGGCTCAGAGCAGGGCTAGTAAGCGATGCAGACCACATCCGATTCAGTCAAGTGTCTTGTTCTATGTAGAGCAGTGCTGTTTCTGGAAACTCACCCTGGCAGAATTCAAATGTAACAATAAACCATGGTTTGTTGTTCAGGAGGCAGGTAGGCATAAGCTTTAGGTCTTAATGCTCCTTCTTCTTTTTACCCCTTCTTCTACATGGGAGGAGGAGAGATTAGAAGCTTCTGCTTAATTAGTGGGCAAACCATAGTTTGCCCACAAAGTAGGATTCTAAATCAAAACTGTGGTTTGAGCAATCCGTAGTTTGCTACGTTTGGATGCAAGAGCAAATGCAGAAAGTGGAAGCTTCTAATCTCTTCGCCTTACGTGCATTTGAGGAGGGCAAAAGGAGCACACAAGCCTTAGACTTGTCCTCATGGCAAACCACTGCTTGTCTTCTTTACCTCTGAATTCAGCCTATGCTAATTTCTTTGCATTTGTATTCTAATAGGAAGAAACACACACCCATGCATTAGTGTGATAAAATTCATTGCTGAAACTGCAAAGCTGGCCCCTGCACATCATGCTAATGTCATCCTGGAGGAATTTGACATAAATGGTTCTCTGGGCTGAAGCAGAATCGCTGTGCTTTGCAGAAAACTACTCCAAGCAAGAAGACATTTCACAGAACGGTCTGGGCCTTTAACACAGAAAGTTTACAATTGCAGGATGTCCCCAGTGATTTCCTAATGAGATAAGGGTTTGTTTCCCATAACCATCTGGAAACATGTGTTGCATTTTATGATCCAGATGCTGCATGTAATAAAGTTTGCACCAAGGGATGTTGCCATTTGTGGGGCCACATTTCCCAAGTAAGCTGGATATTCCCTCCCCCCCCCCCCCCCCGCAGCAGGATAGCAATGGGAGAAAACGACATATAATTCCCTATAGCAGCATCAAGGGTCAAAAAGTGCAGTGGGGTAACTGCAAGCCTCTCAGTTCCATCAAGAGTCCTAATCAGATAATTACACTACTGGGAAAACACATTTTAACCCTAAAGAGTTCATAACGCTAAGAGTCACGCCACCCATCAATCCACCGTGCTGCTTGCCAAAATAAAGCAATTAGGCAGAACTCAGTGTGTCACCCTGAAAGAACATAAATTGGAACTGGGTGTTGAATCCCACATCCTTAGAACCTCTTCCCCTCTTATTCCCCTCCTCTCTCTTACAGAGTTGAGCTTCTAGCTCTTAAGCCTATGAAAGTACCCTTGGAAATGTGTAGACAATGCCTTGGGAAATCTCAGAAATGGCAACAGAGCTATACTAGATGTTTAAGCCCATTGCCCTCCCCCAGGAATTGTACCAACGGTCAGCCATATTGGGCTTATAGATAAACTGATAGAGACAAACACATATTTTGCTTCATTTGCATATTTTGAAGATATGCCAAAATTGCATCACCATGGTATCCATTTCTGGTTTAGGGTCAGACTATACACAGCTCTTCTATGAGACAGCAGAAGATATAGGGTTGGAGGCTGTCTTCACTCTCTCCTGCAGGAGCATCCCTAGAGTGGGACTCCTCCTAGAGGACATGTTCTCCAGCAGAGAGAAGAAGCAACTTTTGCCAAGGCCCCCTTCCCCAAAAGCAACCTATGGATGGAAGGAGTCATTCCACCCATGGAAGGCTAAGTCTAGATCCAAACCACAAAGTCCTCAAAGGCACACTCCTTATGTCAGGTTTGTTAGAACATTGCTAACTGCCACCTCACAGTTGTCATGCATAAAAAGCAACATTAACACTGAAAGACTGGGAAACGAAGGGATCCGAAATCGCCAAGGTAATAGTATTGCAACAGATGAATTTGGTGGACTAACATTAGGACAAAGCGGCAGCTGCACGGATGTTATTAGCCCAGAAATGGAAAGAAGATAAAGTCCCTACCAGAGAAGAATGGCAGATTAAGTAGATGGACTATGCCAAAATGGCTAAAATGACCGAAAGAATCAGAAATCAGGAGGACCAAAATTTTAATATGGAATAGGAGAAATTTATAAATTTTATTAAAGACCATTGTAAACAGTTAAAATTGGATTGGAATATCACTTGTAGTTTAATGGTGAATTTTGGATACAATGGAGAGATAAAAGATTTGGATTATTATAAAAGATGCAGGAGGAAATGATTAATAATAGGACCCACAAAGGGGAGGAGGGAAGTCCAAGAGTATCTTGTTTTTATGTTGTATGTATGTTTTAATCTGAAAAACCAAATAAATAAATTTACTAAAAAGCAAACAAACAAACATTAGGGCAAAGCAGTGAGAATTAGCCCCAGCCAAGCCAATACAGTGGTGATCAGCTATCCAAGCATAACAACAGAACAGCTATCAAACTGGAAACTGCTGCCAGCTTTAAAATAAAGAGCGCCACAACTTATCCAAAATCTTTCCTGTTGATGTACGGCCATCAGTGTACATGGATGGAGTGCTAAAGAGGGGAGAAAGAAAAAAAAGCCATTCCCTGCCTCAGAGATTAGAGTCTCAGTTTAGACAAGGGGGGGGGGAGAGAGAGATAGGAGGTAAAAGATTGATTTATAAAATTTGTGTGCTGCCCTATGCATGTAGGTTTCAGGGCAGTTACAACATAAAATCACAATATGAAAACACAAAATAACAACAACAACAACAACAACAACAACAACATCCCAATAAACCCCCTCTCCCCAACACATTTTGAAAGATGTCAATCAGCCCAAGGCCTGGTTAAAGAGGAACATTTTTGCCTGGCGCCTAAAGGTGTATAATGAAGGCGCCAAAGCCTTTTCACTTGCTTTGCGCCTTCCTTCACACAAGGACTAATCAGTATTCAGCACTTATCCATGCTTCCCATTATATCCTAAACCAGTGACAATGTTCAATTGACCACTGGAGAACCTCCAGACATTGCAGAATTACAGCTTCTGATATTCCTGACAGCTGGCCAAACTGGCTAGGGATGATGGGAGTTGCGGTCCAACGAAATCTTGAGGGCTGCGGGTTCCCCACACCTAGCTAATGAATGAATGAATGAATGGATGAATGGATGGATCAATCAATCAATCAACACTCTTTCCCAGGGTTCAGCCCTTTCCCAGTGCACCAGCCCATGTGGAAACAACTTACTCAAAAGTTGCTCCCTGCACCAGCGCTGATGGTCCCAGAAACTGGGGAAAACTGGGAGAAGACACCCTATGAGAGCCATTGTGATGTAGTGGTTAAGACCGGTGGACTCGTAATCTGGTGAACCGGGTTCGCTTCCCCGCTCCTCCACATGCAGCTGCTGTGTGACCTTGGGCTAGTCACACTTCTCTGAAGTCTCTCAGCCCCACTCACCTCACAGAGTGTTTGTTTGGGGGGAGGAAGGGAAACGAAAATGTTATCCGCTTTGAGACTCCTTAGGGTAGTGATAAAGTGGGATATCAAATCCAAACTCTTCTTCTTCTCTTCTAGGGAGCACTCTGTCATCATGGCCTCAGGAAAGATCCCATGACAATTTTCATGACGTGAAGTGAGGTGACAAGCGGCTCTGTTTCACTTTGCTGGGCCAGTTTTTGAGGGAGTGCTCTCCTCCCCTTGTAGTTCCCAAGATTCTGTAGTCCGGCTGACATTCATCTTGTGTTTTCCTCAGACTCGAGCGAAAAGCCTACAAGCTCAATGTTTGTTTCAACTTTGAACTCAGGCTATGGTCATTCTCCCCTTGTGCGCTCGAGACCTTTCCCACCAAACAAAGAGAGATCTGGTGCGTGAGTGAAGCTTGACATTACATGGGAAATATGAAAATATTGGTACTAACCGGCAGCTATAAATAGAGGAACGGGGAAATAATACTGGTTCAACAGGACAAAGATGAGCCAAAGTTAAGCCCCCATCCATTTTGATGGAAAAGCTAATCACGTGTTTAACAGACGTTCCACTGGTATCAAGAGGGACTTTTAAACGGATTTACTTTGGCTGGCTCAGGTCCAGTGTTTGGAAACGAGGCATCAACAATCCCTATCGCTGCTTTGCTTGGAATTTCAAGTCCAAATTCTGAAAATGGATATCCAGCTGTGCTTTAAGAATGTTTATATGCCAACAGAAGTAAATACTATTTAAAAGGCGCTTGTTTACAGGGAACATTTGAATAGGAGTGGCGGAGCAGGAGGAAGTTCAAACCAGCTTAAAGCATCCCGAGCTAGCACAACATAACACGAGTTACGAAATAGGGTGCTGAAGCTCAAATGTAAACAGTAATGTTTCAGCTACACTGGTCCATCTCTTTTCCTCACGTGGGTCTCTTCTTAAGGCCACCCCATGCTTGTTCTGAGACGAGAGTTTACTTTGAAACTCAAAAAAGTTTCAACTTCACAGTCTGAATTACTAGATTCTCACCAGTTCAAAGCCACGTTGCTGTAAACATGCCATGCAAGATTTAGCTTTGTTTGAAGCTGCATTCCCATCTCAGTTTCAAAACAACAGATTCTTTCTGTGGCTTTAAGCAACGTTGGTAGTTTCCATGCATTTCTTCCCACAGTCTTAAAAAAAACAAAAACACACCCCTTTTTTTTTAGTCCATCCTACTGGGGGTCTCTGTATCAATCAATGAATTCCAGAGTGATAGATAAATAGAAACACACATATGAACACACAGCATAGGGCCACCTTCATCTTAATATATGGAAAACTAAGAGCACACCGTTGACAATTTGGTTAGAGCAAAAAAGGGCAGGAGGAAAGGAATGGCAGGTTAGTAACTATCTGTTGCAGTTGTGCCCCATTACTTATTACCTTCCCAAACTTGCTATTGTATTTCACAAGCAACCAGGCAATTCAGTCTTCATTCCTTCATTTATTACCTTTTTTATCTCCAATCTCTTCCTGCAAGGAGCTTAGGGCGGCATATATGGACGTTCCCATTCTCATACCAGCCTTAAGGTAAAAGGTAAAGGACCCCTGAACGGCTAGGTCAAGTCAAAGGTGACTATGGGGTTGCAACGCTCATCTCGCTTTCAGACTGAGGGAGCCAGAGTTTGTCCACAGACAGCTTTCCGGGTCATGCAGCTAGCCTGACTAAACCGCTTCTGGCACAACTGGACACCGTGACGGAAACCAGAGTGCACGGAAACACTGTTTACCTTCCCGCCGCAGTGGTACCTATTTATCTACTTGCACTGGCGTGCTTTCAAACTGCTAGGTTGGCAGAAGCTGGGACAGAGCAATGGGAGCTCACCCCATTGCGGGGATTCAGACCGCCAACCTTCTGATCAGCAAACCCAAGAGGCTCAGTGGTTTAGACCACAGTGCCACTGGCGTCTAGGCAGAGAAAATGACTGTTTCAATGTCACCCACAGAACTTCATGGCTGAGTAGGGACAGCAACACTGGTCTCTTCTGTCCTAGTCCAGCATTCTAACCATTACACTACAGCAGCTCTCTGTGACATCCAGGTATAGGGCGGTATATAAATAATGATGATGATGATGATGATGCACAGAGGCAAGGATGTATCCAGGGCTGGCCCAAAATATTTTGGCACTTGAGGTGAACCCCAAAATGGCTCTCCCCTCCCTGCCAGAGAAGAAGGGGTGAGGGAAGATCGACAACAGGAAGAAAGATTGACATCAAGATTTGCTGCCGCGGTGGATCCTGCCACCTGAGGCAGTCACCTCACCTTTCCTCATGGGTGAGAGTCAGCCCTGGATGTACCCTTCGCTACATGCCATAGAGACCACAACCAAGATTTTCAACAGCAGCATTAGCTGCTGGCTGTTGCACTGCGGAGTTGCGACATTTTTGTTGCAGCAGGGCTTACGTGCCTTCCCAGAGTGCACTGCGTGCATGTCATGCGATAGCCATGACATTACTCAGCCTGGCGATGGTCATGCCACCTCTGTTAGCGACCCGATTTGCTGTCCGTGCTGTCAGAACTGATCCGATGCTGCTCAGCCAATGGGACCACTTAACTGTATCTCTGCTCTGCTGATTGGATGGCTGATGGCTCCTCCCACACTTGTTCACTTTGGTTATCTTCAAGATGAGGAACACACAAAGCTCAGGATCTGTATTTGGGATGGGAAGCCTCCTTTTTTTTAGCACAGGGGTCGCACTCCCTTGGGTTGTTTTGGTTCTTATTTTTATTTTGTATTTCAATATTGTATTTTATGTTGTAAATGCCTTGAGAACAGACAGACAGACAGAAATAAATATTGTGAGCAATCTTTTGGGAAGGGGGCACATACTAGAAATGGATGGGGCTAAAGCATAGCTGTCAACTTTTCCCTTTTCTTGCGAGGAATCGTATTCAGAATAAGGGAATTTCCCTTAAAAAAAGGAAAACGTTGACAGCTATGGACTAAAGGCAAAAGTGAGTGGATAAATTAATGCACATTTTACCTTTGCACAGCAGGCTAGTTTTTACACACACACACACACACACACACACACACACTTATTGGGAGTTCAAGGACACAGTCCAGCCAGGCAAAAAAAGTCAAGGAAAGCATGAAGAAGGATCAGTAAGAGTCTGTGCTTACTGTGGAAGGACATGTCGATCCAGAATTGGCCTCCAGAGTCACTTACAGACTAACTGTTAAAACCGTGTTTGTGGAAGACAATCTTACTCAGCTATGAGGGATTGGCAGAGAAGAAGAATCCAGAATTGGTGGTGCCATCACCCAGAAGTGTAGACTGGGCATCCCCATCCAATTGGAAAGCTGGGACTGAAACCAATCAGGGTGTCAGAACAGAGGAAGAGGAGATGCCTTTACTGCTTCATAACTTTCCTGTGCTGGCTTGAAGCACTGATACCTCTGTCCCAAAGAGATCAGAGTTTGTTAACTGTGGGCTGTTAATTGGGACCTCCTCCTTCCCTCATAACAGCAGATCTTTAAAAAAGGGGAGAGAATTTCACTAAACCTAGGACTGCAGAAGTGTATTCTCTAAATTCCGTTCCACTGTTGAAGTGTCTCAGAAATGCAGCATACATCCCCAAAATGCTCCAAATCATGCAAGCCCAGCAATTCCTTCTAATACATTTTGCCCCTGTTGGCAAAAAAAAAAAAATGACTGGAAGTCTCAGGAATCAAGAAGACCAAAATTTCAACAAAGAATGGGGGGAATTTATCATCTATCTTCGAGATCACTGTTAGCAGATGAAAACGTTTAGCAGGATTGCAACAGCATTTGTAATGTAGCAAGTACCATGGAGTTAATGGAGTTATATAAAACATGGAATATTGAAAAAGATGCAGTAGGAAAGGTGTAATAAGAGGACCCACGGAGGGGAAGGTGGGAAGTCAAGAGATTCGGAAGAATATTTTAACTGTTGATGAGCATGGTTGTATTGTTATAATTTAATATTTGTAAAATAAAATAAAAATATTTCAATAATAATAATAATAATAACAACAACAACAACAACAATAATAATATATTTTGTGCCCACCCTGCAGTGGACTATGGAATACTGGTCAGTGTCATAGATATTTTATGGTGGGATTGTTTATTGGCTGTTCCAGTATGACAAACACCAGGGTCAGATAAACTCTGATTAGAAGAGCATGTTTATGCTTGTTATAACAGCACCCAGATAAGAGTGCTAGAACAGAGTAATGGATCCCAAGAGTCAAGGGTTAAGGAGAAAAATCAGCATAGCTTTACACTTAAAGAAGCTCAGAGTGAATCACCCACCACCTGGCTACCTGCCTATTGTCAAAGCTAGGCTTATCGTCTGTCTCCCACTGATGTTTATCTTGCAGCTCACATAATGTGAGAAGGGATACCGGCACCTTGAGATCAAAGCACCCCCAGGGCAAACCCAATGATAAAGGAGCTGTGCGTTCCTGAAATCAGAGTCACCGGATAAATCAGAGTCACCGGATTCACAAATTACTCCCTCGGACTGATGGGCCACTTTGATGACAGAAGAGTGGGCTTGGTGCAAACTCCTTTCCAAACTCAGCCAATACCTCAGCAGTGTGGCCTGGCCATTCCTCAGCGAATGAACCACCAAGGGAAGATAAATTTTCAGATGTGCTGAAATATAAGCCACTGTGACTAATGATGGCCTGAGCAACAGACTAATGGCTTCATCTGAAAACCGGGTCCACTCTTACCCTCGGATCACATTTCATTTCAGCCTTTCCTTCGCCCTGAAATAATCTTTGCATGTATCCCATATGCAAGCATTCCTCCTTAGAACTGCACAGTCCTTTGAAGTACTTCAGGGTCCAGGGTTCCCTGGCAAGAGAGAATGACTCCTAAAACCACCCATATTCTGCATGTAGATAGATACTTTTTTGTGATAGGTAGTAAGGAAGCAGAGCTCACACAGAGATGGAATTGTGGGATGTGGAGCATTGTTGCTTCTCACCTGACTATTGTTTAAAAAGGTAAAAGGTAAAGGACCCCTGGACGGTTAAGTCCAGTCAAAGGCGACTACGGGGTTGTGGCGCTCATTTCACTTTCAGGCCAAGTGAGTCGGCGTTTGTCCACAGAAAGTTTTCCGGGTCGTGTGGCCAGCATGACTAAACCGCTTCTGGCGCAACGGAACAGTGTGACGAAAAGCAGAGCGCACGGAAATGTCGTTTACCTTCCTGCCAGAGTGGTACCTATTTATCTACTTGCACTGGCGTGCTTTAGAACTGCAAGGTTGGCAGGAGCTGGGGCAGAACAACGGGAGCTCACTCCATCGCGGGGATTCGAACCGCCGACCTTCCGATCGGCAAGCCCAAGAGGCTCAGTGGTTTAGACCACAGCGCCACCCACGTACCTACACTTGACTATTGAGCAGCAGGTGGCATGATAAGATGCTGGTCCAGGCAGTCTGAGATTTGCTGCACTTGTTCTTATTTTTTCATAGAAAAAAGTTATGAAGGACAAATGTGTTGGTGGCTAAGTTCAGGTTGGTTATATGCTACCCAGAGAATTATACATCAGTGGGAGCTTCATGCCTTACTTGTGACCTTCCCACAAACATCCAACTGGCTGCTGGATCTCATTTTATGTTATTATTTTCTTAAGAAAGCAAGTTGCACCAACAGCCATGCCAGTGCAAATGCATCAAACCTAGCAGCTAAAACCATGCTTTTTTAATTTGCATTTTTATTAAAGATCTTCTTGAATTACAAAAGTACATACTGTCGAGTGTCTCAGTTTTCTGTTCATAGAATCTTTCTTCAAGAAGCTATCTTCAATGTGAGACACCAATGTTATAGATAAAGATTGGGAAAGAAGAGAGGTAGTGGGAAGAGCGAGAGAGAAGATTGGGATAGTAAACTTTCATATTTTTACACAGTGTATGTGCAAGGTTTTTGTGCCAACATCATGTGCGTAGGTTCTCTTTTTTATTCACTTATTAGTTTTCGTTGGTGGTGAGAGAAGTGAACTTTTCATTTCAGAGTAAAAATCTTCACAAACACACAAAAAGATGTCAAATAGCCAGACCTATATCATGCTCTCCAACATTTCTCTGATGAAAATAGGGACATCCTATTCAATAAGATCAAGAAGAATTTTGTACCTCACCCATCTGACTGGGTTGCCACCCTGGGCGACTTCCAACATATTAAAAAACACAATGAAACATTAAACATTTTATTTTAAAAAAATTCCCTATACAGAGCTGCCTTCAGATGGCTCAGGGGTCAGATACCTCCATACCCTCCAACATTTCTCCAATGAAAATAGAGGCATCATAAGGAAAAGTGGGACATTCTAGGATCAAAGAATTTTGTACCTCACCCATCTGACTGGGTTGCCACCCTGGGCGACTTCCAACATATTAAAAAACACAATGAAACATTAAACATTTTATTTAAAAAAAATTCCCTATACAGAGCTGCCTTCAGATGGCTCAGGGGTCAGATACCTCCATACCCTCCAACATTTCTCCAATGAAAATAGAGGCATCATAAGGAAAAGTGGGACATTCTAGGATCAAATCAGAAATCAGGACAGCTTCTGTAAAGCTGGAATACTTGGAGGGTCTGCGATATTCGGAAAACTAAGTGTTTTTTAAACCAACAGAGCTGGGGGTTTTAAATAGTAACTATTCTGGCAGTATTACAAACTGTCTGGCCTTGCTGAAGAGCTCTGGTTATGCAATGCCCTTTCTGCTAGGCAGCACACTATTTGAACAAGGTGTTGGAAACTTTCATCTAGTTAAGAGTTATCACTCTGTGTTGCTCTTTGAAACCAGGAAAGCTGCAAAGGCTGTCATTTACACAACATGGTGTTATCACCAGCCTTGCAGAGATGGTGTTGTGACTAGCTACACCAAAGTACATGTTTGAAATTGGAGGCACCGACTTATACCAGCTACACAGAAACCAAAATATTTCCCTTTAAGACCATAACGTCTCAAAGGCTACAATTCAGAGTAATGTAAAAGTAATTAAGCTTTGCGGAATCACAGGACTTACAAACAAGAGTTAAGCACATAAATCTCATGTATTTATTTTGGACTCCAGCTCAGTTCTTTCCTGTATTGCGACTCCAAAGGGACCGTACTCACATGGTGAATATTTCAACATAAAATCCATCGCACCTAAATGCAAATAACAGCACAGTCCTATGCATGTGAAAAGGATCTAGGAGTCTTGGTTGACCACAAACTTGACATGAGCCAACAGTGTGACGCGGCAGCTAAAAAAGCCAATGCAATTCTGGGCTGCATCAATAGGAGTATAGCATCTAGATCAAGGGAAGTTATAGTGCCACTGTATTCTGCTCTGGTCAGACCTCACCTGGAGTACTGTGTCCAGTTCTGGGCACCACAGTTCAAGAAGGACACTGACAAACTGGAACGTGTCCAGAGGAGGGCAACCAAAATGGTCAAAGGCCTGGAAACGATGCCTTATGAGGAACGGCTAAGGGAGCTGGGCATGTTTAGCCTGGAGAAGAGGAGGTTAAGGGGTGATATGATAGCCATGTTCAAATATATAAAAGGATGTCACATAGAGGAGGGAGAAAGGTTGTTTTCTGCTGCTCCAGAGAAGCGGACACGGAGCAATGGATCCAAACTACAAGAAAGAAGATTCCACCTAAACATTAGGAAGAACTTCCTGACAGTAAGAGCTGTTCGACAGTGGAATTTGCTGCCAAGGAGTGTGGTGGAGTCTTCTTCTTTGGAGGTCTTTAAGCAGAGGCTTGACAACCATATGTCAGGAGTGCTCTGATGGTGTTTCCTGCTTGGCAGGGGGTTGGACTCGATGGCCCTTGTGGTCTCTTCCAACTCTATGATTCTATGATTCTATGTCTGCTCAGACATAAAGTCTATTGCGTTGCAGAGGACTTACTCCAAGGTTAGTGTGTACAGCAGATTTAGCAGCCTTCCGGGTGTTTTGTACCACAACTCCCATCAGCTGCTGGCTGGTATGTTACATGTGAATTGAACCTCACCTAGTCTACTGGAGACTGCGCAGAAACCACACCTAAGCCTCTTTGGGCTTCTAAAAGAATCTGAATATAATGAGCAAAGAACCTGGGGAGGAGCAGAGCAGAATTTGCCCGCATACTCGTTTGCTGCTTGCTTTTGGAACAGGCTTGTCCCTTTATTCCGTGGGAAATTTCATGGTCATAAAATGGCCCTCTGGGCTGTTCTATCTGGCCCCAAGCCATGTTCCCTCCCCCATTTTGCTTGCTGGAATGTGCCCTGGAACGTTGATAATGACTCTATCTTGTCTGGGTGGATGATAGAGAGGGATATTTGAGGGTGTGCAGAAACTGGCCTGCTATACAAAGGTAAAATTTGCATTCATTGCACTGCCCACTTTTGCCTCGGGCCCTATCCACCGCCTCTCCTGTGGGCCAGATGTTTCCCACCCTTTGTTTAGTAGGAACAGAGAGAGTGAAAACTGTGTTTAATAAAAGTCCCTTCTGTCCATTTCCAGTCTCTGCCTGCATTGCCAGATTATTGAACAGCCACTGCATTCGGTGCAACGATAGCACTGTCTATAATAGAAGCCTACAATATCTTCTTTGTGGAAATGTGCTAGGGTGGAAATAAGCTATTTGTCAACTTTTTTACCCCATGCCCTATTGGTAGGATTTCAGACATTTTAGGTCTCCATTGTGAACCTGGGTATTGTCCATTCATGCTGAGTTTTTGTGTACACAGGAAGCTCGCAACGCTTCCAGATTTCTGTTGCATTTCATTTTCAGTCGTGCATGTTCTCCGATGACAACTTATCCCCACTTTCCCCCCTTCCGGATTGTGGTTGAAACCATTGCCTACTGCTTAAACCCACAAAAGAAAAGAGCAAGTTCTTCACAGGGCAACGGAACCAAGCCAGAGTCCCATGCTTGCACTGAAAGCAGCGACACAGAAGATCAAATTCCTCTATTCTGTTCTGCTTTCCCACACATTAGATTAAGGTTCATAGTCATCCATGGGCTTAAGACATTTCAGGCATGAGGTATTGAATATCAAGGTTATTAAGCGGCTTAAAAACACACCTGGGCAGGAGAAGATGACTTGCCTGTCAAAAGAAGACCGTTAAATTATATAATATCTTCTACGATGGTTGCAATAATCAGTGGGACAGGTGGTCTGTGGGTGACAGCAACAGCCCAGTCATGTACATGACGTGCTGGCAACCACATAGCACCAGGCTGAAGCAGAGTACTTCCCTTTCCCTTCCAGTCTAAACAAGGCCGGTTTCACAACCCATTTCTGAAGCTCATATGCTGCTGTGTGCCTTTTCACCACCTCTCGAGTTTCTACATCTCAGAATCGTCTTTTTACCAGCTCGTTTTGGGCAATGAACTGCTCGTGTCAGCAAGTGGTCTATGTGGTGCATGTGAAAAGAATGCACTCACGCCTTGCACCGAGGCAGTGGGAGAAGCCATTCAACAAAGGCTGCTGTCAAAACGCCAGCAAGTATCCTTGCCTAATGTTATGCTGGCCACCACCCAGTGGAAAAAAGACTACTTACAAAAGCAGTATGGTTGTCTGCGCATGTGTGCATAAATGAGCTGCAGGAAAGCCCATCTGAACTGGATTCGAGTCTAGTTTTACTGGCAATTGTAATCCTAACCCCTCTTGCCTGGGAGAAAACCCCACTGTATTCATTAGGATTTGCCGTATTTTTTGCTCTATAAGATTCACTTTTTCCCTCCTAAAAAGTAAGGGGGAATGTGTGTGCGTCTTATGGAGCGAATGCAGGCTGTGCAGCTATCCCAGAAGCCAGAATAGCAAGAGGGATTGCTGCTTTCACTGCGCAGCGATCCCTCTTGCTGTTCTGGCTTCTGAGATTCAGAATATTTTTTTTCTTGTTTTCCTCCTCCAAAAACGAGGTGCGTTTTGTGGTCTGGTGCATCTTATAGAGCGAAAAATACGGTATTTATGAGCAGGAATGGTTAGAATTGCACTGTAAAATGCCATGCTGTGGATCTTGGAGCAATGCAGGTGTGATGCATAAATCAACAAAGGCTTGTGGTTAACAGTGATGCTAGCCATAGGGTATATCTAAATCAGGGAGAAGGGAAGGAATGCCCTGACTTGGAAAGTTGAAGTTTAGTTTTTGAAGGTGCAAGATCAGAATTATATTGGCAAGATATAGGGAGGGTGTTTTCGGCTATCTCACCCCTTGCCCATGGAAGCCTTGCAAGTGGCTACAGAAAGGGCCTGTGAGCAACATCATAGCATGATGTTTATGTAATCTTGCTATATTTATAGTATTGAAATGTGGGGGGGTTTTGTATGCTATTATATTTGCTGTTGGTTTGCTATGTTATTATGAAATTGTTTTCGTTGCGTTTGTTTGAAATGCATTCCTCATTTCTTTGTTGTAAGCTCCGTTTCCAAGCAGAATTCAACGTGCTGGTGCTGACCTTTGAAACCCTAAACAGCCTTGGCCCAGTACAGTAGTGCCCCGCAAGACGAATGCCTCGGAAGACGAAAAACTCGCAAGACGAAAGAGTTTTCCATTTTCTGAGGTGCTTCGCAAGACGGATTTCCCTATGGGCTTGCTTCGCAAGACGAAACGTCTTGCGCCTTTTTTTTTTTAACCGCCAATGCATTCCTATGGGAAACCGTCAATACGCATTGGTGCTTCGCAAGACGAAAAAACTCGCAGAACAAATTAATTTCGTCTTGCGGGGCACCACTGTATAACTGAAGGAGTGTCTCCACCCCCATCGTTCAGCCCGGGCACTGAGGTCCAGCTCTGAGGGCCTTCTGGCAGTTTCCTCACTATGAGAAGTGAGGTTACAGGGAACCAGGCAGAGGGCCTTCTTGGTAGTGGCGCCTGCCCTGTGGAACACCCTCCCATCAGATGTCAAGGAAATAAACAACTATCTGACTTCTAGAAGACACCTGAAGGCAGCCCTGTTTAGGGAAGTTTTTAATGTCTGATCTTTTATCGTGGTTTTAATATTCTGTTGGGAGCCGCCCAGAGTGGCTGGGGAAACCCGGCCAGATGGGTGGGGTATAAATATTATTACTATTAGTAGTAGTAGTAGTAGTAGTAGTAGTGGAAAATCTGCATACAAATAAAAATGAATGAAGATATGTAGAAGGCTAGATCCAGACTGCCATTTCTCTATCATACGAAATTTTACGATTTTATCTGTTTGCCCCATTAGGGACACAAACTTTCAAAAGGTTGCTTGGTTGCAAGCAAGTGCAAATGGATGAGACTTTTTAGAAGGCTGCACATGTTTTTCACTACTTAACAAAACCAGAAGATGAAAGGAGGGTGGAAATCTGGATATTATAAGTCTGGAAAAGTCTGGTAGAAGACAAGGAGACCAACAGACAGAGGGAGAACAAGAGAAATGGGACCATAAAGAGTCAAGTTGTTCGTGAGAATTGGATGGGTGATATGTCTGTTTTTAATGCATTTCCTTTGTTCCTGTATGTGGGATGGTCCTCCAGATATTGCTAGGCTACAACTCCCATCATCCCTGACCATTCATTGGCCATGCTGACTGGGGCTGATAGGAATTGTGGTCCAAGTCATGTAAGGTTATGAAAGCTTTCTGGGAGATGATATATAATGAAATGAAAAAAAATGTTTAAAATTACTTTTGTTAAAAAAACCAGAAGCTTTTCTATTAGGAATTATAGGTACTGACATTCCAAAGGAACAGAAAAGACTTTTTATGTATGTGACAACAGCTGCTTGGATGCTACTAGCCTAGAGATGGAAAGAAGAAAGAGTCCCTACTAGACAGAAAGGGCAAGCCAAGCTTTGATGGACTTCCCACTTGTAATGTAACAAATACTATGGATAACATGGTTGGATACAAAATATAGATTATGTAATAATATGCAGTTGTAAAAATTGATAATAGGACCCATGAAGGAGATGGGGGGAAGTCTAAAGATTCAGAGCAATCTCTATATACGGATATGCATTTGGATTGTTATCAATTTTTATTTGTAAAATCAAATAAAAATGATTTCTTAAAAAGAAGGAACTGTGGTCCAAGCCACATATGGAGAGCTACAAGTTCCCCAACCCTGAACTAGGCTATATTGGCAAGTGATCTCAACTGCAGAGAGAAACACATTGATTTCTGAGCACATCTGTTTTATCGTTGCCGACAGCCATAAACACATTCATTCATCCCTTGTTGTTTTCAAGAGATTGCCGTATTAAGTTTAATGGTCACGTGGCGACATAAAACCAATGGAAAAGAACAAGTATCAGGTGATGGTCAAATCAGGCACACACTTCCAAGAAAAACTCACATGCACTTCCTCCTTATGTTTGTTGGAATGGTGTAACTCAACAGAATTATTATACACTCCCTGGATAGAATGTCAGAGCGACCTAAAGGAACCTGGGTATTCATTCCCATTCATGTGAATAGAAATTGGACATTATCCCTCTCCTATGTGATTCTTTTTCAACAACGAAAAAAGCTCAGCCATAAAATTAAACGCATAGCTTTCAGACTGGGAAGTTAATTTATCAGACACAGCTCAGTTGCTCTAGAATTCAGCACAAAATAGATTTCTGTTTTCAGGTCACTTGAACCTCATTTAGTCTTCTTTTCCTTTCTGCTTAGCTTTCAACTGGCATTTATCAGCAGCTCATGAATCCCAAATATGTAAAAATGTGAATACTAACTAGAGGGGATTTGTTATTTTCGGTCTTTCATTGGTTCCAGTTCTTTTGGTGTGTTAAGATATCACCACAGTGTAACCTGATGTGCCGGAAGAACAAATTCCATGGACTCTGTGTGTGCAAGGGACACTTTCCATTCTCGTGAACACATCTATAGAGATTTGAAAAGCTAAATTCAAATTCCATATGCAGTGTGGTTAACCACAATGCTACACACACCAGGATCAATTCAAGCAGCCATTGCCATAAAATGATTCTCTTTTTCAGTAAGTTCAAAATAGAGTCCATATGAAACTAGATAATTTCATAGAATCATACAGTTGGAAGAGACCACAAGGGCCATCGAGTCCAACCCCCTGCCAAGCAGGAAACACTATCAGAGCACTCCTGACATATGGTTGTCAAGCCTCTGCTTAAAGACCTCCAAAGAAGGAGACTCCACCACCCTCCTTGGCAGCAAATTCCACTGTCGAACAGCTCTTACTGTCAGGAAGTTCTTCCTAATGTTTAGGTGGAATCTTCTTTCTTGTAGTTTGGATCCATTGCTCCGTGTCCGCTTGAAGGACCCACCATACATACATTCAGATTAGCAACCCGAATTACACCAGTGTGGCGTAATGGTTAAAGCAGGGATCAGCAACATGCAGCCCATGGGCCACAAGCAGCCCATGGGGGTCGTTTAAATGGCCCACGAGCTGCCCCCAAACCAAGCCACCCGCTTGGTGAGTCCCCCCGCACTGCACTAAAGCGGCGCAGTGCAGAGCGGGGACTCGCTTCCGCAGCACCGGAAATCACGTCTGCGTGGATGCTGATGGCAGAAATCACATCTGTGCAGACGCGATCCAGCCCATGGAGCGATCTCCGCGGGAGTGAACGGGCCCAGGCAAGGTAAACCTTGCCAAGCCCTGGGTTAATGTGTTGGATCAAGACCTAGGAGGATAGGGTTCAAATTCCCACTGTGTGATCTTCTGCCAGTCACCATCTCTTAGCCTAACTTACCTCACAGGGTTTCAGTGGGGATGAAATGGGGTAGAGGAGAACCATATTAAGCACCTTGAGCTCCTTGGAAGATAAATGTGGCATATAATAATAATAATAATAAATTTTATTTATATCCCACCCTCCCCAGCCGAAGCTGGGCTCAGGGCGGCTAACAACAATCAAAATAATCCAGCATTCTAAAAACATTCATTATAAAATTAATTAAAATCAAATTGATGGCAACCATTAAGCAAAATTCTGTGCAGATTGCCAGAGGAGGGGCTCAGGCTGCGCCCTGACCAAAGGCCTGGTGGAACAGCTCTGTCTTGCAGGCCCTGTGGAAAGATGTCAGGTCCCGCAGGGCCCTAGTCTCTTGTGACAGAGCATTCCACCAGATTGGAGCCGCGGCCGAGAAAGCCCTGGCTCTAGTTGAGGCCAGCCTAACCTCTCTCTGGCCTGCGATCTTCAGGATGTTTTTATTTGCAGACCGTAAATTTCTCTGTGGGACATACCAGGAGAGGCGGTCCCGTAGGTACGAGGTACGTAGCAAATATATATAAATAACCTGAGCTAAAAATTGAGTCTGCTGAACACCTTCAGGCCTGAGATATGCCCAGTTCACTAGACTAGGATTACGCTGGATCGACAGGATGTAGCAAAATGCAAAAATCACGTGGAACGAATGCTTAGGAGTCACCCAATCGCATTAGAAAAAGTGCTCAGAGAAAGTGCATGGAGTAAACATTAGAATTACAAGCTCATTGCTGTGTCCTAATGAAGGAAGCAGAGGGAGAAAATTGCAAGGTGCAAGAGTTCTGTGTTAATCAAACAAGGAGTCTTGTTTGCCAGGTATGTTTGCAAACATGTGTATCACACACATCTATTTGTCGGGAAGCCAGAAACAGCATTGTACTAACAGTGGCAAAACTGGTTTTCCCACTCACACATAAGATATGCCCAGCACAAAAAGAGAAAGATATGTGAATTTATGGTGCACTGAGGCTTTTCACGGGACTGCCTGGGGGTACGGGGGGTATTTATTTGTTGAAATGCATTGTTTGAGTAATTGTAGGTCTGAAACCTTTTGAAAATTGGACTGGTAGGGCAAAGGTTAACACAAACCCAAAACTTGACCTCCTCTTATTGGGTTGAGAAGGAACCACCTGGAAAAGCCTCTACAGTGAGAGAAGTTTGCTTTTCAAGTGGCTTTGTTTTTTCCTAAAATTTATTTGATTGACTATGCGTTTAATTACAGCAATCTCTTCTCATAAATGACAGAGGGGTTATTTTGAGCACCCTTCTCACTGGGGATATTTGGGGTAGGGGTGGCAAACCTGGGTCTGTCTGTATTCAACAAAGTTTATGCTCTGCAATTAAATAATAACAATAATAATAACAATAATAATAATAATAATAATAATAATAATAATAATAATAATAATAATAATAATAATTTATTATTTATACCCCGCCCATCTGGCTGGGCTTCCCCAGCCACTCTGGGCGGCTTCCAAAAGAATATTAAAATACTGTGATAGCTATGGTTCCTTCATTTTGCTCTTTTTCTTTTCCCCCAGCTCACAAAAGCAATCTTCAGAAATCACCGAGGCACTTTCCTCTGGCAAATGTACTAGTTAACAGAAGAATTTCTACCTTTTCGCTTTCAATCCAGTTCACAAAGGAAGGGTGGGAAAGAAAGAAATGGACCAACTGGACTCCCTGTGCTCTGACTAATTTGAGCTAGGCCAACACTGTGCCCCAATCTGTCATGGTCAGAAACCACAAAAATGCCATTCCAATCTTAGTGCTTCCCTTCTCACTTCCTTATCTGATTTTGGTGGACTTACTTCAGTGTGTTTACTGCCATTTTGGACAGGAAAAAATAAATCTTATACTGGCATCAGTACAGTTCTTCTATGGAATTTATTTTTTTTCAAAGCACCCCATAGTGGCCTTGAAAGATTAGAAGGTTTATGCACTCCTGTTGTTTTTAATAAGACTTCTGTTGAAAGAGGATTAACTTTAAATTTAGAAACTAGGCACAGACTTGAAGGGTGAAGCTGTCAGTTTGGGGCTGACTTTGCGGAGGGAAAAGTTCAGTTCTGCCACTGACTTCAACAAGTGCAAGACTGAAGTTCAGAAGGCACACAACTGAGGAGCTTTTCACAATCTGCTGATCCCGCCAACGGCACATTTCACTTACTAACTGCCTTGCCAAATGCAAGGCGGCTCTTTTAAAATGAGATTCAGAGGCAATAGAAACACAAGTGAGTGGGAAGATTAAAGATTTTATTCTAAACAGCAAGCATTACAGTGGTACCTCAGGTTACATAACGCTTCAGGTTACAGACTCCGCTAACCCAGAAATAGTGCTTCAGGTTAAGAACTTTGCTTCAGTATGAAAACAGAAATCATGCTCCGGGGGCACGGCGGCAGCAGGAGGCCCCATTAGCTAAAGTGGTGCTTCAGGTTAAGAACAGTTTCAGGTTAAGTACAGACCTCCAGAACGAACTAACTACTTAACCTGAGGTACCACTGTTTATACATTACCCAGCATGCACTTCGATCTGCCACTTGGAAGCCCTCAAGAAGTGGCGAAGGGACTCCACCAGGTAGCCTCAGTTTGCACAGCCCTGTGATCGATGAGTCTGGGCACGAGCTTCTGAAAAACTATGCCCAACACCATTCGATTTATAGAGATCGCTATATAGCTAGCCTGTGGCTTGCCTGACTGGCGACTTGCAGATTATTCATTAGCCACCCTCTCCCAATGCCTCACTTTCTCCAAACAATGTCCAACATCAAAGAAGGTACCCAGTACTATTGCTTCCTTCCAACAGATTAGAACATTAAAGGCTGTTCTCAGCCATCAAAGAATTTAACAAGAGAAAGGGAGGGGGGAGGAACAGGGGGCAGGAAGCATAACCATGTTAGAGGACTATCTCCTCGAAATACAAATATATTCCAGATAGATTGCCCACACACTAACTTTTTCTCAATCATCCTCTTAGTAGAACAACTAGGCAAGTCCTTAAATATTCCCATTTTGCAGATTTGGAGCTGCGGTTTAGAAATATTGGATTGCACAAGGCCACCTAGTTAATCTAGGGTGGGGCAGAGTTAGTCCTTTTGTCTCGCTGAATTCCTGGGCCTTTAATTACCATGCAGAACTTCAGGAAGAAAACACAATTCTGATCCCTTTTGTCCATGTCAAGAAACATTTGTCTGCAATATGTTTACCTGTTAAAAAGTAAAGGGACCCCTGACCATTAGGTCCAGTCGTGGCCGACTCTGGGGTTGTGGCACTCATCTCGCTTTATTGGCCGAGGGAGCCGGCGTACAGCTTCCGGGTCATGTGGCCAGCATGACTAAGCCGCTTCTGGCGAACAGAGCAGCACACGGAAACGCCGTTTACCTTCCCGCCAGAGTGGTACCTATTGATCTACTTGCACTGCATGCTTTTCAACCTGTTAGTCAGCTGTTAAAGGCACAGGAGTCATACCAAAAGCAGGATTATTTTAAAAACCCGCAGTTTCATAAGAGTATATATATTTAAAGTAGATACAGTGGTACCTCGGGTTACATACGATTCAGGTTACAGACACTTCAGGTTACAGACTCCGCTAACCCAGAAATAGTACCTTGAATTAAGAACTTTGCTTCAGGTTGAGAACAGAAATCGTTCTCCAGCGGTGCGGCAGTAGCGGGAGGCGCCATTAGCTAAAGTGGTGCTTCAGGTTAAGAACTGAAGCCTGAAGCGTATTTAACCTGAGGTACCACTGTATTGCAGCGCTCATCTCACTTTTTTTTTTTTTCATTTTAATTTTTATTAAGTTAGAAATTAGAAAACATGCATATTTACAACAAAAGAAAATACAAAAGAAAAAGAAAATACACATAACCAAGGGAAAAAAATAGAGAATACTTTGTCTCTTTTCATATTTACAGTTATTTATACCTCTATAAAATGCTATTCACAATAAAGGAGTGAAATGAAAGATATCAGAAAAAAGAACAAAGAAAAAATAAAGAAGTAAAAGAAATAAAAGAAAAAGATCGTAGGTGAAAAATTTTAAAAGTAGATAAGTATTCACTATACATAGCCATTTCCCATCTATATTTATATTCAATTGTATAATTGAATATGACTTGGGACCCATCATGGGACTCACATGAGGTCTAGTGGCTTAGCCCCAATTGCCTCAGAGACCCTCCAAGTGGGAATACCAAGAATGATGGAGGAGAGGGGAGGAAAAATGCATCATGCTATTTCTGATTATGTGTACAAATTTTCTTGAATGCAATTATATTGTGCAAATATTTTGGAAGCCAACTTGAGAGTCTCAAGGAACAACAAAGTGGGACACAAGTATGCAAAATAAATGCTATAAATATCTTTGGCGAACAGGAAACATTTCTTGAATGCTGGCCTTTCACCTTGGTTTTGGAACTTGTAGGTTGAAGGCAAAAAAAGCGGTCTTCCTTCTTTGAGCAAATACCACTGCCAGAAGACTGGAATGACTGGAATGTATTCCAAAAAACCAGCACCCTGGGGAGCTGTCCCTAAACTGGCAATGGTAGATGTTTAAGAACAGAATATAGCATTGCCCACATTCCAAGCATTCAGGTGCCAATGTATTAAGTTATAGCCCACATTAAGCTATTGTAGCCTGAGGTGAAGGAACCCTCAAAGAATCCCAGGAAGATCTGGGAGGGAAGAAAAGGAGATCAAAGAGAGAGAGGTGGCAAAATTGGCTTTTCTTGAGAAGACAGGAAACCCAACACATTTTAAACTAGACTAAGCTAAGTCACAGTTAGAGAATCCTTTGCAGGAGCAGTGCTTTTGAACAGAAGATCCAGTATCACCCTGTTAAAGAGCTTTCCCTAAGCTTGAAATAAGTTGTTTGTCCTGTGCTTTGAGGCGGAGGGCAGAATCTTTTGACAGAATCTTCTTTTGGTCCGGAATGTCATTTCCTTTCTGTTGGGATTGACTGCATGCTACCTAGAGGCAAGGCTGCTTAAAGTGGTATGATACTGCTTTAAACATTAAGTGTGGCCTTTGTCTTTTATTTAGCACTGCTGCAACAGGGATTCTTATTCTTTTTCCAACTCCTCCTAACAACAGCAGTGTGAAGTAAATCACCACAATAGATTCAGCTCCTGTTTACAAGACGTAGGATGAATAGGGATGGAGGGAGGAGTATCCCTTAATTGGGAGCACCGCCATTTCTAGGGGACGTGTTCTTTATTCTCTTGCTGTGATTATTAAAGATTATAACTGGTAAGGCGTTCCTTTCATTTGATCTCTTATCTACTGCCACGGGGGAAGGAAACAGATTCCCCGAAGCCTGACATGGTACCAGATTCAATCCCAGGAATCTCCCGTAAAACGATATTGGATAGCAGGTCTGTAAAAGGATCCTGGACAGCCACTGCCAGTCAGTGTGGCAGCTAGACCATCAGGCCCACAAGGTGACTGCTAGGGTCATCCACACACCCCAATGCATAATTGTGAGGAAGAGAACTTTAATTTGTGATGAGGCATTGAAGTGATTGCCTGAGCCACCACTGCTTCGCAAACTGGTGGTGCTGCAGGCAAGCTCTGTGGCCATCTCAGCCACCCAGTGGCATAGCGTGGGTTGCCATCACCCAGGGCAAAGCAAGTATCCTTGCCATTGCCCACCGACAGGCTAGAACGAAGGGGCAATAACTCAGTGACCTACCTGAGTGGCTGATGCATGAGCCTCAAGCACGGCAGATGGGAGATTGGTTGGGAGCAGGTATCTTTCTAAAATAATTTTTATTTGGTTTTACATATTCAAAATTGTAATCATACCACAACATATCCACAGTTGGAAGATTCCTCCGAATCTCTGGTATTCCCACCTTCCCCTCCATGGGTTAAACGTTTTCTACTGCAACTTTTTAAATAAAATCCAAGTTTTTTATAACTCCATTACAGTAGTACCTCGGGTTAAGTACTTAATTCATTCTGGAGGTCCGTTCTTAACCTGAAACTGTTCTTAACTTGAAGCACCACTTTAGCTAATGGGGCCTCCTGCTGCTGCCGCGCCACCAGAGTACTATTTCTGATCTCATCCTGAAGCAAAGTTCTTAACCTGAAGAACTATTTCTGGGTTAGCGGAGTCTGTAACCTGAAGCGCATGTAACCTGAAGCATATGTAACCCGAGGTACCACTGTGTATCCAAAGTTCTCATTACATTACAAGTAATATTACAGTCCTGTTCATGCTTTCAACTGCTGTAAGGTAACTTATAAATTTCCCCCATTCCTTATTAAAGTTTTGGTCTTCCTGGTTTCTGAGCTTTCCAGGCAGTTTTGCCATTTCAACATAGTCCAACAACTTCATTTTCTGCTCCCTTGGAATTTCAGCACCTACAATTCCTAATAGAAAAGCTTCTGGCTTCTAAAATAAGTTATTTTAAACATTTTTTTTTCCAGTTCAGGAAGCAGGCATCTTTCGAAAGCCCGCGCAGAGGGTGCCCTAGCAAACAGCCATTGCCCAAACCCATTCCTCAGTCTGCCAATGAACACCGAGAGATATTCTGTGTGGTTGAGAGGGCGCACTATTTTTTATTACATAATAATAATAATAATAATAATAATAATAAGCCTCTAAGACTTTTACACTCAGGGCCCACCCACACTATGCCACTGCAACCGCTTAAGAGGTTTTCTTACAATGAAGCAGCGCATACATTTTGTCCAATAAATAGCATAGTGCAGTTTTGCCCTGAACTTGGGTCTCCCACTGTTGTTGGACTACAACCCTCATCTTCCCTAGCTAGCAGGACCAGTGGACAGGGATAATGGGAATTCCAGCCTAAAAACAGTTGGAGACCCAAGTTTGGGGAACTCTGGTTCAAAGCATCACACTGGCCCTGCACTGTTCATGGCCAGGGGGTGAATGAGTGGTTTTAATGTGGGATCAACAGTTAAAAGAAAAGTCCATATTTCAATCTAACTTACAATCTTGCCAGCGCAAGTTTCCATTACAAACTGATAGAAACAAAACATGATTCCAGGCTAATGTTTTTGGAATTAGAATACAAAGCAGAAAACACAAAATAAATAACACCACGTTACTGGTTTTGCTGCTCAGGATATCAAGTCTTCCTACATTTTTATTCTTTTTGTTCATGGGCATTAAAGCACTTGCGTGTTGAAACAACATTTCCCCCACAGTCTATCTGCACCGATTCAACAAGGCAGGATGTCGGTGAACTAAAATTAAGCATTTCGGCTACGCATGTTTAAGATGATCGAAAAGTTGCAAAGTAAACTGGCAGCTGGAGTTTACACTCCGTAGAGAAAGAGGAAATAAAAGGGAAAGTGTTTTCCATAAAAGGACATTTTATAAACCACTTGACTGCCCACATACACACACGTGCACACAGCAGCCAGGCTCAGCCACAGCTCATTATTTCAAATGCCTCTCTCCCCCACCCCCTCACTGAGGCTGCTTTACATACATACTGTCCACTAGGTAAAAAGGTAAAGGACCCCTGGATGGTTAAGTCCAGTCAAAGGCGACTATGGGGTTGTGGCGCTTATCTCACTTTCAGGCTGAGGGAGCCAGTGTTTGTCCACAGACAGCTTTCCGAGTCATGTGGCCAGCATGACTAAACCATTTCTGGCGCAACAGGACACTGTGATGGAAACCAGAACACATGGAAATGCTGTTTACCTTCCCGCCACAGCAGTACCTATTTATCTACTTGCACTGGTGTGCTTTCAAACTGCTAGGTTGGCAGGAGCTGGGACAGAGCAACGGGAGCTCACCCCATTGTGTAGATTTGAACCGCTGAACTTCTGACTGGCAAGCCCAAGAGGCTCAGTGGTTCAGACCACAGCGCCACCCGCATCCTTGAACTAGAATCAACTGCGCACTAGAATCCATGTGCTCAGCTCATCTTATCTGCCAACACGAGCCACAAGAACAAACAGGAAATTGTTGTCGTTAGCTTTGCCCCTGTTGGAGTCCACCACACTCTGCCCCCTGGCCTGTCTCGCTCTTCCCACTAGCCTCACCCAAATGCCTTGACATTTGAAAGCTAAACATTGGCAACCCTAGTGACAAGTTCCTGCAAATTATAAAATGCCAACTGAGGGTGAATGGGAAAATCTGTAAGAGGCAAGGCTGGCTCCACAACTCGGAACACCTGATGAGGGTACCAGGGAAACTCAGTCTCACTCACACATTGATTGATTGGTTGATTGATTTTGTATAGCGCCCTATACCCGGAGGTCTCAGGGCAGTTCACAAAATAAAATCACAATCCATAAAATCAAAATAAGAACAATAACCCAATAACACTCCCCGCAAAAGAGCCACATTTTTAAAGTACAATAGATGTCCATCAGGTCAATCAAAGGCCTGGTTAAAAAGGAACATTTTGCCTGGCGTCTAAAGGTGTATAATGAAGGCGCCAGGCAAACTTCCCTGGGGAGAGCATTCCACAGACAGGGAGCCACTGCAGAGAAGGCCCGTTCTCGTGTTGCCACCCTCTGGACCTCTTGAGGAGGGGGCACACGAAGTAGGGCCTCAGAAGATGATCTCAGGGTCTGGGTGGGTTCATATGGAAAGAGGTGGTCCTTGAGGTTTTGCGGTCCTGAGCCATTGCTCCATATGTTCTCCAGCTGCCACTAAATGCGGTCCTAGACCACTCGATGAGTGTTGCCCCTATCAACCAAATGCTCACATACATCTGCCCAATCCTTCTGAAAACTGGCAAAATGGCTGAGCAGTGAGAAAAGCAGCAGGAAAAGAAACAGAAAGCCACATGTTTTAGAAGAGATTCCTGATATCCCTTATGTAGCAATTACACAACTAGAATTGGCCAAGTACAATGGGCTTGCATGCAACAGTCGGCAACACACACACACCCCTTCAGCAAAGAGCATCCTGCCTGGGACACCTGAGATGCTTGGACCACACTGGAGCTGCCACATGAAGAACAATTAATGGTCCATGGTTACAATGGTCCGGCCATTGGCCCAGCAACCAGGCTGGCTGATGTAGGCCACAGCTACTGGAAGCTTCTGCTTTGCTGTCTTGAGGGGTTTAAAAGGTGGTGGCATTATTGCAGAACGTGCCAAGGGTTATCTCAACTTAGAAAAGTGCAGGCCAAGGAGCACTCCTCTGGATCTCTCTAGGAGCACGGAGGAGGCGGATGCAAGGAGGAAGAGAAGAAAGGTGATAACGCACAATTTTATTGCCCATGAAGCAGGACCCCAAGGGTGGCGACAACACTTTCCTTCCTCACTTTTCCACAACATTCCCACCCCACTCTGAGCTGGAAGCAGGGGGACCAATGTCATGTGCTCAAGCATCAGGGAAGGTGCCTGAAATATACTCGGAATCAAGTGTGAATTTCATGCTCTTTATTCAGCGCGTAGTAGCAATGAATGCAACTTCCCCCAAAACGTCTAGCTATATATACATCATTTACACAATGGTTCCTGCGTGATTGGCTAATTCCGGGCTGCTCCTGTAGGCCAATCAGGTTGCGGATTCACCTCCTCCAGAAGCCTGATTGGCTGCTCCTGCAGGCCAATCAGGTCGCTGATTCACTTCATCCAGGAGCCTGATTGGGTGGCTCCTGCAGACCAATCAGACTGCTGCATTCTGGATCCTATTGTTCTAGCATTCAACTCAGTACATAACAGTGCCACACATCCCAAGCAAGCTGGCCTAGGCAGTAGGATTCCATCGCTATTGATTGAAAAATGGTGGTGGCATTAGAAAGAAACGCTAGGGACAAAGAAGTAGCACAATTTGGGCAGTGTTCATAACTACTTGCTTTTTCAATGTTTCCATGGTTGGAGTGAAGAGAGCTTTTACTTTGTTTTCCTTCCCTCTGTTGGGAGTTCCTCAGGGCTCTGTTCTTGGCCCTTTACAATGTACATTGTACCCAAGTAGCCTCATCATATCCAATGGCTTTCAGTTCCACACAGAACTTTTTTCCAGCCAGAACTCACTGGAACTCCATTCCAGCACTTCTCAGGTGGGCACCATAATAACAGAACAAGGGGGGTGTTCATGGTGAGTTCCGGCACCTTTTTCTAGAAAAAATGCATTGGTTCCACCCATATGCTCAGTTGTAGCTCTCCATACCAGAATATTCTCCCTTCCTCCTGCAACTTCCTCTGCTATTTCCATACTTTGTGACCATCTCAAAGTGCCAGATATGTCCAAGACCAAACCTCTCATCGATCCTTCCAATGATGATCACTGTTCACCTCTGTGGGTCACAGTAAAGTTCTACCCATTTTGAAGCTACTAGTTTGCCTTGTGAGTTTATTACAGTGGTACCTCGGGTTAAGTACTTAATTCGTTCCGGAGGTCCGTTCTTAACCTGAAACTGTTCTTAAGATGAAGCACCACTTTAGCTAATGGGGCCTCCTACTGCTGCCACGCCGCCGGAGCACGATTTCTGTTCTCATTCTGAAGCAAAGGTCTTAACCCGAGGTACCATTTCTGGGTTAGCGGAGTCTGTAACCTGAAGTGTATGTAACCTGAGGTACCACTGTAATGCTTGCTGTTTAGAATAAAATTTTTAATCTTCCCACTCACTTGTGTTTCTATTGCCTCTGAATCTCTGTACTGTCATTTTGCTACCAGTTCACAGTATTGTATTGTATTCTGAATTTTTACACCTATGATTTCCCCCATGCAAAAGAAAAAATGGTTAGTTAATATTTTAAAACACATTGATTCCCCCCCCCCCAATATAAATATACACAACTCAAGCTTCTGGCACACAGATATGCTTGCCAGACATAACAATATCCAGGCTGTAGCTGATAGATTTAGAAACACACTAGGCAGCGACATAAAACAGATCTCCATTGTTTGGAGTTCTGGGTTGCTTGCTACTGAATCTGCAGAGCAGGTCATTGACCCACAACCCATAGGAACCAAGTGCCTCACAAACAAAGAGTGTCACAAGGACTGTGTGAACAGTGTAGTCTAGAATTAATTTCTGAATTGGGGAACTCAGCTGATGCAAAGTGGGAGAGCTTTCTCGAGGGAAGAAACTTTAAATCACTGTTGCTAGAATTTTTAGCCACATTGGGCGTCAAGCCTAGGGGGCGCCGCAACTAAGACGGAAGTTGGGAGATGAGGGAGAACCAAATTTTGGACTTGCATGGAATTTGAAAGACCAAAGTCTTTCCTTACTTTCAAACAAACCACCAGTAAATTCTTCTGTGAAAGAACCACTGAGATCAATGGCAGCTCGGCAGGTCAGGCAAGAAAATTCTATTTGAGATCAGTTATATATGCTGTGGTCTAAACCACAGAGCCTAGGACTTGCCGATCAGAAGGTCGGCAGTTTGAATCCCCGCAATGGGGTGAGCTCCGATTACTCGGTCCCTGCTCCTGCCAACTTAGCGTTTCGAAAGCACATCAAAGTGCAAGTAGATAAATAGGTACCGCTCTGGTGGGAAGGTAAACAGCGTTTCCGTGCGCTGCTCTGGTTCGCCAGAAGTGGCTTAGTCATGCTGGCCACATGACCCGGAAGCTGTACACCGGCTTCCTCAGCCAATAAAGCGAGATGAGCCCACAACCCCAGAGTCGGTCACGACTGGACCTAATGGTCAGGGGTCCCTTTACCTTTTTATATGTGGTGGACTTGTAAAAGGTAAGGGAGTATTGGGAAATGGTATATAATGAACGGGGGGGGGGTGTTTAAAAGTACCTTTAAAAAAAAACCCAGAGTCCTTTATGCTGGGGATAATTCAGAGGAAAATTCCCAGGTGTTAAAAAAAACTATGTATGCTACTACAGCAGCCCGTGTTTTGTCAGTCCCAAAATGGAAAACAAGCGAGGTTCCAACCAAAGAAGAATGGCAACTTAAATTGATGGAATACGTGCAGCTTGCAGATTTAACATATAGACTAAAAGAACAAGAAGAACATACGTTCAAAGACGACTGGAAAATGTTGGCTGAGTATATGGGTGAAAATTGTGTTTGTTTAAAAACATTGGCAGCATTAAGATAAATTCAAACAGTGTAAATAAGATTTGATGGATGTAACATTGGATTACTGAATGGTTTAATTCATGGGTAGGCAAACTAAGGCCCGGGGGCCAATGCTGCCCAATCGCCTTCTAAATCCGGCCCACGGACAGTCCAGGAATCAGCCTGTTTTTACATGAGTCGAATGTGTTCTTTTATTTAAAATGCATCTCTGGGTTATTTGTGGGACCTGTCTGGTGTTTTTACATGAGCAGAATGTGTGATTTTATTTATGTGTGCATCTCTGGGTTACTTGTGGGGCATAGGAATTCATTCATTATTATTTTTTCAAAATATAGTCCGCCCCCCCCCCCCAAGGTCTGAGGTACAGTGGACCGGCCGCCTGCTGAAAAAGTTTGCTGACCCCTGGTTTAGTTCGTGTGAAACATGCAGGGATGTATGGTATGCAAATTGAACCACGGAAAGAGAAGAAGGGAAGTCATTGATTTAAGGTTGTTTAAATGAATATTTTGAAATGTAATTTAGAGAAATATATATACATTGAGCTCAAAACATTAATCATTGCTAATGAGAGTGGCAGCATAACCATGGTTAAGGATAGCAGGAGGAAAAGGACTGGGAAGGAAGAGCGTGTGAACTTGATGCTTGTTCCAGACCTCTTAACCATGATGAATGATCAGACCCCATTATGTCTGCACCATCCCCAAGATTAGAATCATGGTTGCAGTTATGATTCTAGGCATAGAAAAGCCTATTACTCTTGAGTTATGTATGTTATCTGACTTCATTCCGCTGTGACATTTTGTACAAATAAATCACTGTTAATTCTGCGGACTGGTCAGACCAGGTAACTGCCATTCTTTTTCCATATGGAAAATCAGCCCCCTGCCTCCACACACAAACAAAGATTGTTAGCGTGTGCAACATTCTTCAGACAATGCTTCAACACAGTTTAAGGAAAGTTGAGCGACCGAAATGAATTTTACAGGGAGGATGAGTTTTATAGAGGGAAATGTCTTTCTACTCCTCTAATTGGGTAGACACATCAGCCCTTGTTAGAGTACCTCATTAAATCATTTGTTGTTTATTGAGGCATGCACTGGAAGATTTCATTGGCTGGCTTTCAAGGGTCACTGAGAAACCTTTTCCCATTGAAATAAGAAATTAAGTTGTCTTTCAATGACTTTTTGATAAACATCGTTGCATTTAACCCATGTTGGATGCATGTTTTATTGAGATTTGTGGTGTTGTCTTCCAAGAAAGCTGAACATAGCTTCTCGTATCTTTGTCAGTAAGTAGCTATTAAAGTCTTAGTGACTTTGGACAGAAAATTGATATAATTTGTTTAAGGTTGCCATATTTTCTTACTGCCTTTGCTCCTGTGCCTTCAACAGTGGCTCAATCCACCAGCATAGTAACATGTGCCAACTCTCATCTCTAAACTGTGAAAAACTTAACTTCACGATTCCTGCTGAAGTAGTTTTTATTAAGACTCCCTTCAACCAAAACACTCAACATCTCTAGCAAGTTTGTTAAAGGCTGAGATGCATGGCAGATTACAGTGGTACCTCAGGTTAAGAACTTAATTCGTTCTGGAGGTCCGTTCTTAACCTGAAACTGTTCTTAACCTGAAGCACCACTTTAGCTAATGGGGCCTCCTGCTGCTGCCACGCCGCCAGAGCACGATTTCTGTTCTCATTCTGAAGCAAAGGTCTTAACCCGAGGTACCATTTCTGGGTTAGCGGAGTCTGTAACCTGAAGCTTATGTAACCCAAGGTACCACTGTATTGTCATTTTGCTACCAGTTCACAGTATTGCATTCTGAATTTTTACACCAATGATTTTTCAACTTCTCCAAAGATCTGCCCCTGTCTTTCTTCTGCTTTTGCTAAACTTCCTGCTTGTGTCTTGGCGATCTTTTGTCTTGATGGATGTGGGTCACCTCCTGGCTCATCCTCTCTCCTTTCGCCTATCTCCTTCATTCATAGTGATACCCCGGGTTAAGTACTTAATTCGTTCCGGAGGTCTGTTCTTAACCTGAAACTGTTCTTAACCTGAAGCACCACTTTAGCTAATGGGGCCTTCTGCTGCCGCCGCGCCACTGCTGCGCGATTTCTGTTCTCATCCTGAAGCAAAGTTCTTAGCCTGAGGTACTATTTCTGGGTTAGCTGAGTCTGTAACCTGAAGCGTCTGTAACCTAGAATCATAGAATCATAGAGTTGGAAGAGACCACAAGGGCCATCGAGTCCAACCCCCTGCCAAGCAGGAAACACCATCAGAGCACTCCTGACATATGGTTGTCAAGCCTCTGCTGAAGCGTCTTTAACCCGAGGTACCACGGTATATTTTCTGGTCATAAAGCAATTCTATGCTCACTGATAAAAAGTTTTCCTACATCAATTGCAGTAACAGCAATTGGATCCTGGTTCAAAGCTTCTTAAAAATCCGTCCATTGCCATTGAAGGACATTAGGTCCCATCCATCAATATTTCACATAACACCAAAATAATGGACATATTCTACTCCAAACCTAACTTTTGGGACATCCCTGAGCTGGGTTATCATTTCAAGGCTTGAATCACCTGCCTTCACCCAGAGGAATTACTTCATGGGATTATCATATCAGTTACAGGCAGGTGGCTGGTAAGTATCTGATCACTAGGGGTGCTAATCAACAAAGAAGGGAGGGGATCTCCATAATATTTTTTAACCTCTGGTCCAAGTTGTCAGATTAGTTGTATGTAAAAGCCAGAAATTTGGGCTAGCTGCCAGAATATTTTCAACAAAAGTAGTCACCAGCATTTTTCTCATAGGAAAGTTGCTTGAGTTTAGTGTTCATGTGCACATTAAGGAGCCCAGGTCACTAAGCTCGTCCCCAGCACAACTGTGTGTGAGAGATCTTTGTACATAAAATCGTAGAGTTGGAAGGGATCCACCTGAAGTGCAGGAATCCTGCCCACAGCCATCCCTGGGTGGGCTTGAACCATCAAACTTCTGGTTAACAGGTGTGCCACCTGAGGATCGTGTGTGGTTCCTCTATACCTGCTTCCCACAATAGCTGCTGAGCAGACTGAAGCACTGCTCAGAGTTCAAGAAAAAGGAAGGAATAAAAGCAAAAGTACTTCCAGTTTAGGAGGCATTATTGTTTAGATTTAGGGTTCAGTGATTCATCACAACAGAATTACTACAACTCTGTGTGTGGTGTTTTCTTTTTGATTGTGGTATGTAGTATTGTTCTTATACTGTAAATCACCCTATGATCTTCGGATGAAGGGTGGTATAGACCAGGGGTCGGGAACCTAAGGCCCATGGGGGTCGTTTAACCAGCCCATGGACCCCCGCCACCCGCTTGGCTCCCATGTGCCGCACTAAACCTGCGCAGAGCAGAGCAGGGACCACCTTCTGCGATGCTGGCTGGCTTCCCATTGGCTGCGCATGCCTCCTCCACGCCAGAAGGAGTGCCAGAAATAGCGTTTGCACATGCGTGCACTCACGCACACACACTCCAGCCCACCACGGCGTCTGCGGGACCATGAACTGGCCCAAGCCACAAAAACTTTGACGACCCCTGGTATAGACTGTTGTTGTTGTAAAAGGTAAAGGACCCCTGGACAGTTAAGTCCAGTCAAAGGCGACTATGGGGTTGTGGCGCTCAACTTGCTTTCAGGCCAAGGGAGCAGGCGTTTGTCTCAAATGCTTCTGGTGCAATGGAACACCATGATGGAATCCAGAGCGCACAGAAATGCTGTTTACCTTCCCACCACAACTGTACCTATTTATCTACTTGCACTGGCGTGCTTTCGAACTGCTAGGTTGGCAAGCGCTGGGACAGAGCAATGGGAGCTCACCCCACTGCGGGGATTCAAACTGCCAACCTTCTGATTGGCAAGCCCAAGAGGCTCAGTGGCTTAGACCACAGTACCACCTGCATTATTACCGCTGTGATGTCTGTTGTAGTGACCAAGGGTAAAAACCATTAACTGCAGTTTCTCCATTTTCTTTGTAAGTTAATGCCTTGACCTCTGTGATGAATTGGATGATGATTTCTTAAGGACTAAACTAAGCATCTTAAATAAGTACTGTAAGCAGATGAAGAGATGACTAGTTCTCACCAGAAGCTTACTCAACAATCACAGCTGGATTCGGTGCAGCCACATTCCCCTACTCTTCCAAGTTTCAATCACTTTGAACCACAAAAGCTGACTGTTCAAAATACTGATGCTTTCATTGCCTAAAAGAATACTGAAATTGAACAAGACGATGGATGTCCAATGCAGTTTATCTTGCAAACAGACTGACCGCTTCCATAAGTCCCATAAAACACAAGCTAAAACTAACTTCTGAATCAACATGCAAAGGATTGTGCTGTGAAACAGAAGAAGTGGGACTTAAAATGTTACTGGTGTATCTCCTCCCTCTTTACAGGAGTGTTCCTGCTCAGAATTCCAGCCACCCATTCCTTCCAAGCAGAGCATTCCCACCCACTAGGAATGAAAGTTTTAACTCCACTGTTTCCTTGCATACCTGCATTTCTGGTCAGGTGTGCAAGTTCGCTGAAATTATTCTTGATGCCTGGAATGATGATACACAACAGTTTCCCAAGGGCCCATATGCACCCTAGAGTAAATTAAGGTAAAGGTAAAGGGACCCCTGACCATTAGGTCCAGTCGTGACCGACTCTGGGGTTACAGCGCTCCTCTCGCTTTATTGGCCGAGGGAGCCGGCATACAGCTTCCGGGTCATGTGGCCAGCATGACTAAGCCGCTTCTGGCGAACCAGAGCAGTGCACGAAAATGCTGTTTACCTTCCCGCCGGAGCAGTACCTATTTATCTCTGGGTTATTTGTGGGTCATAAGAATGTGTTCATTTTCCCCCTCCAAAATATAGTCTGCCCCCCCCACAAGGTCTGAGGGACAGTGGACTGGCCCCCTGCTGAAAAAGTTTGCTGACCCCTGTTTTAGAGGGTGAAACTTAATTTTTGCTAATTTCTTTAGCGAGGGGTCTTAAAAATATTATTGGGTGTGTGTGAGGAAATCACTATTATTTTTGTGATTGGACAACATTTAGCTTGGTATGTCTACACTTGATGAAGAAGCACTTAAACTTCTTTCAGAAAACCAAAGAATTTTAATTTTACCTTCTGAAAATGTCAGGCAGTGCTAAATAGTAAATAATTATGATTGTAATTATATATAATATAACTGCCAACACTTGGCAATCATTTTTAATGATTCTATGCAGTTTTGCACACAAGAAAAACTAATGTATATTCATTTAACCAAAATATATTTTGAATTCCCAAGTCATGCTGCAACTTTTTAACACCCCTCTTTTTTGTAATTTGAAAGTTGAAAAAATCAGTATGCCCTAGAGCTATAGTCCCAAACAACTAGAGTGCATCCAACAGGGGGAGGTTGCCCTACAGAAATCAACCCAGCAAACTTAGGTTTGAATCTAGAGCAAGCTTGACTTCTCCATCACCATTTTGACTCCATATTTTCAGAATCTATGCACCTTCATTTTAGGATTGCCTAAAGCCATTTCGATACAGTACATATAAAATTAAGACTATAAATATTTAAAATATTTAAAACAACCCACTAAGAGAGGTCATGACCATTACCCACACAGCACTGATGAGAATGATGTTAAGGGAAAAGTGACTAGTTTTTCATCACTTTCTGGAAAAAAGCTTCCCTTATTAATTTATTCTCAATTGTGTCATCACATAGTCCTACATGATTTATGTCGGCCCATCCACCACATGATCATTGCTTGGGTGAGATCACCTATGTGACTATTCCAGGAAAAAATAAACAGCCGGAAGACAAAATAATAACAAACAAGTTTTTTAAAAAGGAAATATCTGTACAATCTTAAGTACCGGGAAGCAAACAAATTCCAACCCACCGAAACTGCTAGTGAAAATTGAAACTGGAGAATATTCAGTGCGGCTATCATTTCTAGCACCTGAAGACGAAAAACAAACTGAAACAGTGCCAAGTTATGTTATTCCACGTATCAGGCTTGAAGTCAGTAAAAATGACTGCTCTAAAAACATACTGCAAATTGCCAATATGTAGGCAACGGTGGGCCTGAAGGTTAAATAAATGCCACGTCTACTTCAGGGACAAAAGTAAGACAGGTTAAGCCAGTTGTATAATATCTAAAGAAAGGCCTGCTCCGAAACTAGGGAGCTATCATTTGAACAGTCCACCTGCACGGAAAATTGGGCCAGACAGAGGTGTTTGCATTGCCAAACGTTCAGCCTATTCAAACAACTTAGAACGCAGGTGAGCAATTTCCCTCCTGCACCAAGTTCAGCCTTGGAAAGCAACTGTGATCACTATTAAGTTTGGCCAGCCATGTGCTTCAAACGTTTGTATATACTGTAGCTTGGTTTTAAACAGTCTTGCTTCTCCACTGACTTCTCACATGAATACATTTCTTCCGGAGAGCAGATAAGAATAGGTGTGTTGCTGCCATTTAAATTATATATACAGTGGTACCTCTAGATGCGAACGGGATCCGTTCTGGAGCCCCATTCACATATAGAAGCAAACGTAACCAGCGACAGCACGTCTGCGCATACGTACATCGCTTTTTGCCGCTTCTGTGCATGGCGTCATTATGAGCGTCTGCGCATGCGCAAGTGGCGAAACCCGGATGTAACGCACTCCATTACTTCCGGGTTGCCACAGAGCACAACTCGAACGCGCTCATCCTGAAGCACATTCAACCCGAGGTATGGCTGTACTGTAATCAAAATTATTAAAAATGCACACTGGGTTCAACAACCAGGCCTTTCTTACTGAGGTCAAAGATTTGGGAATAAGCAGGAAGGGTTAAGAAACCATCTCCGGAAAAAACGAATCCCCATACAGTGGTACCTTGTTTCTTCAACTTAATCCATTCCAGGAGTCTGTTTGACTCCCAAAACGGTTCAAAAACCAAGGCGCAGCTTCTGATTGGCTGCAGGAGCTATCTGTACTCAATCAGAAACTGTGGAAGCCATGTCGGACGTTCGGCTTCCGAAAAACGTTTGCAAACCAGAACACTCACTTTCGGGTTTGCAGCGTTCAGGAGCCGATTTGTTCAGGAGCCAAGCTGTTTGGGAACCAAGGTACCACTGTATATAGAAATCGATAGTGTTGGCTGTGCCTAGATTTTTTCCACACATCCTTTACAATACGAATGTTAATAGGAGTTAACTGATTTGTTACTGAATCCCTTGACCCAGACTTACTATGAACATTTGGTTTTTCCTGCCAAGATCTGCTAACCACTTGCCATTGCTGACATTGGTGGGAAGTGAGCCTCCCTAAGGAGGTGCAGATATTTGCCAAGGGAGGCATCTTGTTCTTCCCAGTCCAGGTTATGCATTACAGAAAATACAGTATTAGCTTTCTGTCCGTCCACCCATCACAATATTTGCAGCTGCCCAACCTGCCTTTTGCTGAGGCAATCATTCTTTGCCCTTCACATGAGCCTGTCATGAGAACATGGAACAAACTGGAAGACCCATATGACACTGTTCCCGTCTCTTTCCTTTTGATTTACTGAGAGATCAACTGTGTTGATTCATAACAGTTTTTAAAAATGGCAGAAAAGCTCCACAGTTAGGTATATATTCAGTACGTCTTACTACACCAGGGCTAGGCAGGGACTGGGGGAGGGAGGAAGAGAAATGCAATCTACCCCCCATTCCTAATCCCCCTTCCACATGCAGCCGGATGCCACCTCCAGCATTGCTCCACACCTCCCACACAGCATTTGAGCAATGAACTACAGAGTACATATTGGAAGTATGTGGATCTAACCAGCTCCATGGGGCTGCAGGTAGAGAAGGTGCTAGAACAATCAAAGGATGGACCTTTTCATGCGCTCTGTCCCACCTCATGTGTGGGACTTTTCTAAGGTGGAAGAGCCTTTCTGAGAACTGCTCTTTGCCTGGAACATAATAGTAGTAGTAGTAATCATCATCATCATCATTGGTGCCTTTTTCTTTAAAAAAATGTTTAGGGGTACACTCATTTTCCTTCTCTTACTGAAATACTGCCCCTCAATGAGGCCAAACTTAGATTCCCTCCCAGAAAAAAGCACTGATGATGGACCATGGAGCTGGTTAAATCCACTCTGGGCAGCTTCCAACAGGATATTAAAAACATGATAAAACATCAAACATTAAAAATTTCCCTAAACAGGGCTGCCTTCAGATGTCTTCTCAAAGTCTAGATAGTTGTTTATTTCCTTGACATCTGATGGGAGGGCATTCCACAGGGTGGGCGCCACTACCAAGAAGGCCCTCTGCCTTGTTTCCTGTAACCTCACCTCTCACAGTGAGGGAACCGCCAGAAGGCCCTCGGCGCTGGACCTCAGTGTCTGGGCTGAATGATGTGGGTAGAGACGCTCCTTCAGGTATACTGGGCTGAGGCCGTTTAAGGCTTTAAAGGTCAGAACCACCACTTTGAATTGTGCTCAGAAACATACTGGGAGCCAATGTAGGTCTTTCAGGACTGGTGTTATATGGTCCCTGCACCACTCCCAGTCACCAGTCTAGCTGCCGCATTCTGGATTAGTTGTAGTTTCCGGGTCACCTCAAAAGTAGCTCCCATTCATATCAAAAAGGGCTTGTGCAGAATTGTTTCGAGTAAGTTATGTCCTTCATCACCCTTTCCTAGATATTCAAAAATGGCCCAGAGAAGGAAAGAAGATAAAATCCCTACCAGAGAAGAAGGGCAGATCAAGTTGATGGACTATGCTGAAATGGCTAAAACAACCAGAAGAATCAGAAATCAGGGAGACCAAAATTGTAATGAGGAATGAGGAAAATTTATAACTTGTCTTAAAGACCACTGTAAACAGTTAAAATCGTTAGTAGGATTGGAAGATCACTTGTAGTTTAATGGTGAATTTTGGATACGACGGAGAGATTAAAGATTTGGATTATTATAAAAGATGCAGGAGGAAATGATTAACAATAGGACCCACAAAGAGGAGAAGGAAAGTCCAAGAATCTTGTTTTTATGTTGTATGTTGGACATGTGACTGTAAATTTTTAATCTGAAAAACCAAATAAATATTTATTTTTTAAAAAATAGATATTCAAAATTTGAAAGAATCTACAGCATTTCTTGCTATTCTATTTGCCAGCATCCTTTCCCCTCCTACGTCTACATATGCATTCATTTGATATTGAAATCAAACTCTTTACAGCAGCCACCAGTGCTTACTGCCAGGTGCTGAGCCAATTCCTGCTTTCGGGAGCTCTCCAACTGCAGCAAATATGATTACATGCTTACCTTACCTGGGGGCAAGATTTATCCTGCCTCCCTTTAGCTTCTTTCAGTCTCTCAAAAGCAGAAAAGAAAACATTCACCATGAAATGGTCATTACATTGTCACCCGATCAAACGGAGAGGATATATCCTAATTGGGCATGATGAAAGTGTCAAGCAGTTCAAAAGCACCTGAAAAATAGGTGAGCTTGTGCTATTAAAATCCGAGCCAGCAAAGCATCCAAAACGGACTTTAATGAATGTGCAGTCTTGCAAAGCCATGGCTTGGCAAAGAAAGCCTCCCGTCCCTAATGTGATGGCTGTTTCTGCAAGGCAGGCAAGTTTGTAAAGTGCTTTGACAGCCATTGTAGTGTGGTTAATTTGCAATTGTCCTGCGATTGGCTTACAATTTACTACGAAAATCACACAGGTGCTACTGTTCTGTAATGAAACCTGCCAGTCTCTGCCAATATCTATGCTAAGGGGAGGAGAGGGAGACTGCTCTGTCCAATAGGTGAATTGGCTGCTTGGCCTGAAAGGTCTATACTTGGGTTACCACGAACTGTGGGGTACTTAATTCTCTCTTAAATAATATGCCACGTGTCCCTTGAGTTTAGATCTTATATATACACACACACACACACACACACACACACGGGTATATATATAGGAAAGGAAGAGGGAAAAGGATATACATATAGAATTATGAATAATTTTTGTAAGGTGTCAATGCCAATTATTCATAATTCTATATGTATATCCTTTTTCCTTCAGTGAGGTTAGGATGATGTCAACAAACCTAATTGCATGATACCTGCCCACAGACTGTCTCACCAGAGTGGTGCATGCTCTGGTTATCTCCCGCTTGCACTACTGCAAGGTGCTCTACATGGGGCTACCTTTGAAGATGACCTGGAAACTACAACTAATCCAGAATGCAGCAGCTAGACTGGGAGAGGGGGAGGAGGAGGAGGAGAAGGAGGAAGCACCAGGGGAGTGACAGCTGATGGACACAGTATCTTTAGAAAGCATCCCAGACCCTCAACACATACCTTGCATAGTGAGTATGTGTGTGTACAATTGCCCTGAATATATATGTATCGCTTCTGATGGGGGGAATTTGAATCGATGTCAGGGACTGTGTTGAGGAGGGCTGCACTGAGGAGGAATGATGGGAGCCCCACCCCACCCTGCTCCGGATCTGGATCCTGAATCTTTCCAAGAGCTGGAGGACAGTATAGATTTGGAACAGTGGTTTGCAGAGGGACATAGTTCAGAAGGCAGAAGCTGGGAAATACTGGAGTGGGAACAGCTAGCAGAAGAAATGCCAGAAGAGAGAGAGATTCACAGTCTCTGGACAGGATTCCTCTGCTCAGCCCAAGGTCAAGAAGAGCTCAGAAAGTGTTGGAACAGAGAGCACAGAGGGTACAAATTCAGATTACAAGACATAGATTAATAGGGATGGGGAGGGAGTAACCCTTAATTGGGAGCGCCACCATTTCTAGGAGATGTGTTCTTTGGTCTCTCACTCTGGTTATTAAAGATTCTAAGTGGTAAGACATTCCTTTCTTTGATCTTCTTATCTACTGCCACGGGGGAAGGAAGCCAATTCCCCGAAGCCTGACAATTGGTTCATTTTGGTCACTGACCAGAGTGCTGATGGGGGGAAAAGGATCTGGTCTGCCACATGGATCTTGTTCCCTACCCCTGCTTTGAAGACAAACCTATAAGAAGGTATTTCCAGTTTGCTGCCCTTTAACAGTATTCCAAAATCTGCCACCTGTGGTGGCTCATATCTCACCCATGCTTAATAGGTTTTTGATAACATCTAGACATATCACTAATAGGGATAGGTATCCAAAGTTCTCACTCTTGTGTGTCTTAGAAGCAGGTGGGATCTATCTGTACTGGTCAACTAAAAGTTATGTGTCTGAAAATTCTTTTTGAGGCACTTGAGATGTTTTACTAAAAATGAAGGCATATTTCTCTGGGCTAACTCTGGTGGCTGTGGTTGGCTGAAGCACATCTAAATGGGGCAGGATTTACTGGACAAGAAGAAGCTGACGCAACCAAATATAGGTGATAAATGTGTCTCTGTTTAGTGATTAATCACATGGTTATCTATCACCTCTCACAGGTATTGATCATGCTATGGCTCCATTGTACTCCAAACAAAACAAAAAAATACCATGTTCAACAACACAGAGAGGAGTGAAATAGAATGTTGTCTATGACATATCAAAAAGGAGTGGAATGGTTTATTGGCATCTTTCTTAGAAAAGAGGGTGTGTGCTAAACTGCCCTTGCCCCTTGTGCCTCTCTATTCAGTGAGCATTATCCAGTCAATGTTAAGCCAATTAAGTCTGATTGATTTCAATGGGGAGTTAAGCATGTGCTTATCTCCTTTTATTCAGATGCGGGCAAAGCTGTGGAAGTGCTGAATCGATGTCTGAAATCAGTACCAGTCTGGCTGAGAGCCAACAAAGGGAAGCTCAGTCCAGGCAAGATGGAGGCATTACTGGTGCAACCTGTTTCAGAGGAGGTTGAAGTGCCCCCCAAAAATCAGGTTCACCACCTAGAAGTGGTGCCTGTTTATTTAGGACATTGGTTATTAATAAGAATTATAAACTGCTTGCTCACAAAAGAAATCTCCAAGTCCAATTGTATCCAGCTCTGGCCTTGTCTTTTGAGACCCATATAGCATCCATGACACAAAGTACTTTTCACCAACTTAAGATGGTACCCCAATTCCAGGGACAGCCTAAATGACGATAGCCTGGCCACAACTGTCCATACTCTGGTAGCAACCCAGAGCTTGTACCAGATCCTGCCAAAGCTTAGCAGTTCTAATTCCATTTATTTGCTAAGTTAGAAGTTTTCAATCTTTTTGGGTCCCCGGCTCCCTTGACCAACTACAGTGGTACCTCGGGTTACATACACTTCAGGTTACATACGCTTTAGGTTACAGACTCTGCTAACCCAGAAATAGTGCTTCAGGTTAAGAACTTTGCTTCAGGATGAGAACAGAAATCATGCTCTGGTGGTGCGGCAGCAACAGAAAGCCCCATTAGCTGAAGTGGTGCTTCAGGTTAAGAACAGTTTCAGGTTAAGAACGGACCTCCGGAACAAATTAAGTACTTAACCCGAGGTACCACTGTACATTCTTTCTGCGGCAGCCCTGTGGGGCTCAGGGGTCCAGTTATGTCACCAATTGCCTGCAGAGCTGGCAGCCTCTTACCCTTTTTTGAACACCCTCCCTTGTGGAGTGGTCCCTCAGCCTCCTCTCCTCTCTCCTTGGGAGTCCTCCAGGCACCCAAAGCTGCTGCCCCTGGTCTCTTGAGTTGCCCCCCACCCTGCCCCAAAGAGAGGTGCCTCCTCCCACTGCCCCACAGGGGCGTGGGAAGCACCACCTGGCCAGCCCCATAGGCACCATTCTCCTGGGAAGCTTGTAGCTGCTGCAACCAGCAGCTGTGCAAGCCTTTGTGAGGCAGAGATATGAGAGGGCATCAGAGGAGGGAAGGCAGAAAAGAGGGACAGATCAGTGTTGCCCGTGGCACCCCTGACCATCATTCAAGGCACCCCAGGAAACTATTGAAAACCACTGTGCTGTGGGATTGCCAACATAAATGAAGTCCTCCGAACACTTAAAAGGCACTATATAAATAAGGGACACTTGCAACTACAGTGGTGCCCCGCAAGACGAATGCCTCGCAAGACGGAAAACCTGCAAGACGAAAGGGTTTTCTGTTTGCAGAGGCGCTTCACAAGACGAATTTCCCTATGGGCTTGCTTCGCAAAACGAAAATTGATGAAAATTTTTGAGGGTTTTTTCCGCTCCAAAACCCCTTTTTCTGAAGCGCTAAGCTGCTAAAAGCATTTTAGCAGCAAAACCGCTAATCCCTTAAGCCTTTAATAGGCGTTAATAGCCCTTAAACTGTCAATAGAGCTAATAGCGCTAATCCGCTAATGGGCTTGCTTCGCAAGACGAAAAAACCGCAAGACGAAAAGACTCGCGGAACGGATTCTTTTCGTCTTGCGAGGCACCACTGTACTGGGGATTAAAAGTCACTAACTTATGCTTTGCAGCTGCAAACTCTAAACCCAAACTTGGATGCAATTTTAAATGACCTAGCTCTATTTAGATTAGGCAACTTGCATGGAGTGGCACTTAATCCATATTTCAAGGGCAGGCAGTCCCCCTTTGTAGAAACCAATTTAACAGCGAAACTGATCTCAGAGAAGACACAACAGCCTTCTGTTGCAAGCAGATGACTGCACAGTTTGCCGGGTTCAGGAGTCCTAACAAGGCCTTGGATGCAATCAGTATGCCCTGAAGGCCATTCCTCCCTTTAGCAAGCTATCTGACAGTTATGTCTGTGCCCTGTTGTACAGCATTCTTAGCTTATAATCTATTTAGGCCTCCAATTTTTTGGAATCTGCTTGGTCCCGGTATCTGTTTCTGGAGCAAGTAGTTTCATCTGCCTGGAATTAAATGTCGCACTCTACCAATTGTTCCATCTGCGCAAGCATCTCAGGTTGCCAGACAGAAGCATCTCCCCTTCATCATCCAACATCTCAGTTATGTCTGGAGATACAGGCAACTATGGAGAGCGGTCATGGCTGCAGAGGCAGATTTAGGGCAACGTGACTGATTCTCCTGCACAGGGCACAGGAGTCAAGTGCTTTTTCCAGGAGTAGCAAGTGCTTGTTTCAGGAAGGAGGCACGATGACTCGTCCTTCCCAAAGCCTAGTTACTGCTTGCCCAGCTTTGGGAAGGAGTTAGGAGGGCTATAAAGGTAAAAAAAGGTAAAGGGACCCTGGATGGTTAAGTCCAGTCAAAGACAACTATGGGGTTGCGGCACTCATCTCACTTTCAGGCCAAAGGAGCTGGCGTTTGTCCACAAACAGCTTTCTGGGTCATGTGGCCAGCATGACCAAACTGCTTCTGGTGCAATGGAACACCGTGACGGAAACCAAAGCGCGTGGAAACACCGTTTACCTTCCCGCCGCAGCGGGAACTATTTATCTACTTGCACTGGCATGCTTTCGAACTGCTAGGTTGGCAGGAGCTAGGACCGAACAACGGGAGCTCACTCCGTCACAGGGATTCAAACTGCTGACCTTCCGATCGGCAAGCCCTAGGTTCTGTGGTTTAGACCACAGCACCACCCGTGTTCCTAAAAAATATTTTAAAAATAAAAATACAATAGGGTTGCCATATTTCAAACAGTGAAAATCCAGAAAGAAAAGCTATTTGGGGGGGCCAAATTGTTGAGCTTTGCCCAAAGAGCTATTTGAAGGGGAAATTGGCAAAATCAGCACTGCCGACATGGGCTGCCATATGTCCAGATTGTCCTGGACATTTGTCCGATTTCTGCCAGGACACTGCTGACAAATGTGGGAAATGTATGGTGTGTCATTCATAGCCTTTGTCAGCCAACGGGAACTAGGTGGTTTTGTTTGGCTGTGATACCTAGGTAGCAATACCATCAGAAAAGAAGGCAGAAGAGAAGTTTTAATGTCGCACGGCACTTTCAGACAATCCCCACCATCCCCAGAGAATGGCCTTCGACTCAGCGCAGCCTCAGGGATATGACCAAGAGGACAGTGCGCCTTAATGGACTCTTGTCAATGCAGCACATTGTCTTGGCCAGGTTCAGAGCCTCCACACAAGAAGCCCTGCAGTTCAGTTGCCATCACTATCAATAATTTGTTTAGAAATCAGTTTGTCAGAGAGACCAACTCGTCTGGAGAAGTACATGACAGCTGAACTCCCAGTGACCTGGTAATTATTCAAATGCCTGTGAAAAGCTACTGTGCCTCACATTTTCTGGAGACTTGCTGGAGTCTTTTATTCAAGGTTCTATGAATAGAATTCCCAGAGCACATTTGAGCGCACCAGAGCACATCTCCATCCCTGGCCAAACAATACTGAATGTAGCTTCTGAAATCATCTTATGATCGTGGTGGGATAGAGCTTTGGGGTTAAGTCTCTCTATGATTTTTCTTAATGTCCTTTAATCCATTGGTCTTCATTGGAGGGAGTTGGAGACCCCAAAGTGGGACACGATGGAACATACCAGTGACTTGAGTGTAGTTTTATCTCTCAGGTTATACAATGAGGAGAGAAAGGCAGACATATGTGGCAGGGAACAAAATAGAAGCTAATCTCATTCTGTAAAGGGTAAAGGTAAAGGTAGCCCTGACCATAAGGTCCAGTCGTAGATGACTCTGGGGTTTTGCGTGCATCTCACTCTATAGGCCAAGGGAGCTGGCGTTTGTCCGCAGACAGCTTCCAGGTCATGTGGCCAGCAGGACTCAGCTGCTTCTGGTGAACGAGAGTAGCGCACAGAAACACCGTTTACCTTCCCGCCGGAATGGTACCTATTTATCTACTTGCACTTTGATGGGCTTTCGAACTGCTAGGTTGGCAGGAGCTGTGACCGAACAATGGGAGCTCACCCCGTTGCGGGGATTTGAACTGCCGACCTTCCGATCGGCAAGCCCTAGACTCTGTGGTTTAGACCACAGTTCCACCCATGTCCCTTCTCATGCTGTAGGTCGGGGTTAAAGCTGGCGTCTGGGTGTGAAAAATGTGAGGACATTCTCAATGTTCTTCCACCTTAGCCTCCCAGGAAGGCAAAGGACTACATCTCAAGAACACTACTCATCAGATGGAGGGTCAATTGACACAGCCATTGCGACCTGCAGGGATATATTTCCAGCTTGTTGTGCTTGCATTCCTCCATTTGCCTTTGGCAAAGCAGCCGTCTGCACGCTCTCCATTTTGCAGCGATTGCCAGCATTCCCAGTATTGTAGGAAAAACTCCACAGGAGTTTACTGCTGATCTACGCTTATGATACAGCAATAATATGGCCAATTTACCCTGGATAAAAATGAGCACAATGCTGCCATGCCAGAACTGTGTGAACTGGCCCAGAACTACAACAGCCAACCCTGTTTGTCTCAGGTTAAACCCAGGTGATCCAAATGCATTTTCTCTCTCTCTTATGCCTCTGCATCTTATTTGAGGACAAAGCCAGGCTCTTTTGAGCAAGGGTGCATGGCCTGGGGGGGAAAGAACAAACTCCCATCAACACATCAAAAAGAGAGGTTATTTCCCAGCTTTCCCCCTCATCTGCCTCTGAGCTGTCTTCTCTGGAAGGGTCAGGCTAGGGAAGTACCATATTTTTTGCTCTATAAGACTCACTTTTTCCCTCCTAAAAAGTAAGGGGAAATGTGTGTGCGTCTTATGGAGCGAATGCAGGCTGCGCAGCTATCACAGAAGCCAGAACAGCAAGAGGGATTGCTGCTTTCACTGTGCAGCGATCCCTCTTGCTGTTGTGGTTTATGAGATTCAGAATATTTTTTTTTCTTGTGCTCCTCCTCCAAAAACTATGTGCGTCTTGTGGTCTGGTGCGTCTTATAGAGCGAAAAATACGGAAGTGTCCACCATTTCTCCTCTGCCCAGTCCCTGACACTTATGCACCCCACAGTGCATTCCCTTCCGCCTTGGAGTTGGTTGTTCCTCCATTGAACTGCAGAGTACAGAAGTTAAAAGGCAAGGAGACTTGACCTTAAGCAGCTACCTTCCTGTTCCTGTCCATGTATGCTACAAGCTGCCTGGCCTTTGGCACAAAGTGGCCCAAGCTAAAATTTGCCAGCCATGTCGCAGCACGTTAAACCCCACAGTACCCCACCTCCTTTAATGACATTGGGCAAGTGTGTGCTGTTGCATGCTAAGAAGAAGTCTCCCCCGTGCTCATGCCTTCTTCCTGAACAGGGTACATTCAGTGCCTATGAAACTGATCAAACCATTGTGAGGGCATTGCCCAACGCAAGCAAGCTGTTCTCAGACTTAAGTACAGACATGCATCAAAATGTTTTATCTTTTAAATCTATATTGCATTGGTCCCGGGCCATGACAAGCACATGTCAGAACTACTGAATGTTCTAGCATTTCCCTGTGTTTGTGGCAACAGTAGCTTTAAAGAATCATGGTCAATGGGGGGGGGGTTTAAAATGTTAGAGCAGGGGTCAGCAACCTTTTTCAGCTGTGGGCTGGTCCACCGTCCCTCAGACCATGTGCTGGGCCGGACTATATTTTGGGGGGGGAAATATGAACGAATTCTTATGCCCCACAAATAACCCAGAGATGCATTTTAAATAAAAGCACACATTCTACTCATGTAAAAACACCAGGCAGGCCCCACAAATAACCCAGAGATGCATTTTAAATAAAATGACACATTCCCGTCCACGGGCCGGATTGAGAAAGTGATTGGGCCACATCCAGCCCCTGGGCCTTAGGTTGCCTACCCCTGCATTAGAGTATGGTTTAGGAATTCAATTGCAAGTTACCAAGTTGGTGAAAATGTTAAGTCTCAGTCCCAACTGAACAGCAAACGTCTTTGAAAAGAATTGGACAGAGGTATGCAGCAAGATCATCACTTTTGTAAAATAGATATGACCCATGGCTTGAATGTTTTGTTGTGGGTTTCTGCTGCAATTGTCAGCCTTCCATTTGCAGTTTCGTCTCAATGTGGCAACTAATCGAGGTGAAAAGAGCTGATGGGCACACTTACCTGAGATGTGAGAATGACTCGGTGTATAGAACACTGTTTTTTGACAGATAGAATGAAGGGAGAGCAGGGCAGCGGGGAATGGAAAACAAAAAAGATTTGTCAACCCAAAAAGCATATCCAATGGTTGGGAGGACAGGGTTCAACTCTGCTGTGGTCCGCTTTGCCAGTGCGTTCCCTACAGAGAGGAAGAGCCTTGCAGCCAGCAGAACTGAACCCTCCACTCATCAGCTGATGAGCTGTGGGTTTAATCCTGCTCAGTTTGGCTGTATGCACCTGTTCCCTGCTTTGGGGCTCAAAAAGCTGCGCACACTGTTTGAAAGCCCTTTCACAAACACTCTTTGCTGAGCTTTGAAGTCCTAGTGGTTGGGGCTTCAAAGCATAGCATCGCCTGAAGTCACTGAGATGCCAAGTGATTGACAGGCGGCCCTCCAGGTGTGGGGAGATGAGTGTCCGACCACTAACCAGAAAATATTCTGTACCCCCGCTTTGGAAAGCCATTGACGAATTTGTTAGTTAGTGAACCTACACCTCATTGCCCAGGTCGTGAAAACGATAATGAGCCACTTCATATGCAGCTGTTTTTGTTTTTTTGCCTGCATTTATGCATTTTGAAGATGTCGTAGGATGTTTTCATTATTATATCTATATCTGTATCTATTTTGTTTTATTGACGTCTTGCTTCTCTACTGTTGTGGTTCCACCTGGGACCAGGTGGTGAAGAGCAGGTTAGAAACAAACAAACAAATCTTACGATTCGTAACTAGGCTAAATACAGCCTCATTCAACAAATCTTTGGAGAGGGGATAGAATATATTCCAAAGTCCTTGCAGACTTAAGGGAAAAGAGTGAAAAGGGATCGAAAAGAAACCCTTACCTGTCTTCTCTCTGTCTACACTCTGGTCTATATTACCTCTGTGGATGTGTGTTCTATTTATCAACTCCCATGGGAGACAGGATATACGGACAGGTAAAAATACTCTTCTCTAAGGAGCATTAGGACGCGGGTGGTGCTGTGGGTAAAAGCCTCAGCGCCTAGGGCTTGCCGATCGAAAGGTCGGTGGTTTGAATCCCCGCGGCGGGGTGCGCTCCCGCTGCTCGGTCCCAGCGCTTGCCAACCTACAGTTTGAAAGCACTCTTGGGTGCAAGTAGATAAATAGGGACCGCTTACTAGCGGGAAGGTAAACGGTGTTTCCGTGTGCGGCTCTGGCTCGCCAGAGCAGCGATGTCACGCTGGCCACGTGACCTGGAAGTGTCTTCGGACAGCACTGGCCCTCGGCCTCTTTGAGTGAGATGGGCGCACAACCCTAGAGTCTGTCAAGACTGGCCCGTACGGGCAGGGGTACCTTTACCTTTACCTTTAAGGAGCATTAGTTTGGGGTGCTTGCTTACTGGAATTCAACAGAAATTCCTTCCTGCTCTCTGTCTGTGGTCTGATCATGGAAGCCATTTTTCTCTTATGTAAGCAGATCTGAGAGGGATGTTTTGAGCACAGTATTTCCTGCTTCTGTGCCGATGACTTGTGCTAAATGACCCATGAGGCCCTTGCAAGTTATAATTCTCTACATGCGCAGGAATCGGAGAGAAAGTGAAGAAATTATTTATGTTCTTGGGGAGGATCAGTTAAGTCCTGCTGAATTAGAGCACATCCATTCTTTTGAGACGCTTTCTCCCTCTGACTTCCAAAACAAAGGATTGGTGCGGTCTGGGAGTTCGCTAAGAGCTGTGACCATGTTTATATCCTTTTCATTTACAAGAACAATAAAACAAACATTCTTAGCAACCCTAATATGGTTTTTTTAAGAATGTACTGCGAAAAGGAATCCTACACGGAATACTTCAAAACAAACATATTTGTCATATGTCTTCTCTCTCTCTCTCTCTCTCTCTCTCTCTCTCTCTCTCTCTCTCTCTTTCTTTCTTTCTCTGTCTCTGTGCCTGTCTCTCTCTTGTCCACACATTATTATCCTCATTGGCTAGGATTTTTATTCTTATTTATACCCCGCCCATCTGGCTGGGTATCCCCAACCACTCTGGGCGGCTCCCAACAGAATATTAAAAACACATTAAACATCAAACATTAAACACTTCCCTATACAGGGATGCCTTCAGATGTCTTCTCAAAGTCAAAACAAAATTAAAAAATTCCTTCCAGTAGCACCTTAGAGACCAACCAAGTTTGTTCTTGGTATGAGCTTTCATGTGCATGCACACTTCTTCAGATACACTGAAACAGAAGTCACCAGACCCTTATATATAGTGAGAGGGTGGGGAGGGGTATTACTCAGAAGGGTGGTGGGAGTGGGTGATTGGCTGATAGGTGTGGTAAACCTGTTGACGACTGTCAAGACTGCAATTGGTCTTACAGGAAAAAGCAAGGGGTGAGATGGCTAAAAATAGCTTTATCATGTATAATGAGATAAGAATCCAATGCCTCTATTCAGACCAGGTCTCTCCATGGTTTTAAGTTTGGTAACAAGTTGCAATTGAGCAACTTCTCTTTGCAGTCTATTTCTGAAATTCTTTTGTAATAAGACAGCTACTTTGAGATCTTGTATAGAATGTCCTGGGAGATTAAAGTGTTCTCCTACTGATTTCTCTGTCTTGTGATTCCTAGTGTATCTGAAGAAGTGTGCATGCACACGGAAGCTCATGCCAATAACAAACTTAGTTGGTCTCTAAGGTGCTACTAGAAGGATTTTTTAAATTTTGTTTCAACTACGGCTACCTACCTGTTTCTCAAAGTCAGATAGTTGCTTATTGCCTTGACATCTGATGGGAGGGCGTGGGTGCCACTACCGAGAAGGCCCTTTGCCTGGTTCCCTGTAACCTCACTTCTTGCAATGAGGGAACCACCAGAAAGCCCTCGGAGCTGGACCTCAGTGTCCAAGCTGAACGATGGGGGTGGAGACGCTCCTTCAGGTATACTGAGGCCATTTAGGACTTTAAAGGTCAGCACCAACACTCTGAATTGTGCTCGGAAATGTACTGGGAGCCAATGTAGGTCTTTCAGGATCTTAAGGAGCTCCTCTGTTCACACAAGGGGGGGGATGTGATTTCCACCAAGTCTCCATCCCCTTACAAGGTATCATCCACCACTTCCAAGGGTCCCCCAGCTCCCAGGAAGAGACTTGTGGTCAGTGGGATATGTATGAACAAGGAACTGCAGATGGAAGGCTTTGTTCTGTGAATGTAATCTCTTGCTCCATTTGCAGTTATGATCCAAACCCTCACCTATCTTATGCAGAAATACTGATGTAAGGAGCTGCCTTATAATAAGTTACACTACTGGTTGGTTAAGCCCTGTCCTGTCACCTCTGATTGGCTGAAAGGTTCTTTACCAGCCCCACTGCCAAATATCCTTTCAAGTGGGATTAACCCTAGTGCCTTCTATATTTAAAGCCCAGGGGCATATCACAGGCATAAGTCTGTAGCATCTCTGTTTCTCTGGTGCACCTGAGTATGGTGAATGTGATTGGTTAACTCATGTGCACTGGTTGTTAGCACATTTTGGATTCCTAGCTTGAACTGACTGACCACCTTTCTGCAAAAGGCTGGAAGCAGAGAATCCTAAATCTTCAAGTGACCCACCTATTTTATAAATATTCCCATCCTATAGACACCGGCAGTAAACAAATCCCTGGCTGGAATCCAAAGAACTCATTTGTGTGCATCTCAGGCCTGTGGATTTGTCATTTTTATTCTTTCTGACCAAAGAGCAGATTTCCCTGCTGCACCATATACGAAACTCCCCCCAGGTTTCATAAAAGGCTTGCCATTCTGTTCAAGGACCTAAACCCCAAAATGAGATCTAGGACTCTGGATGCAAATTTCTGACTTGGGTGCTGCCACAAGAGCACAGCCAGCTGGCTTTGCCCCACCCTGTCCCCTCATCCATACAAAACAAACGTTTACTCTGCTGTGCAAAGAAAGAAGAGCGCCCAGAGGGATTTGATGCAAATATACTGACATATTCATTTCCCAGGATGGTCTCACCATCCCAAGAATTGTCATGTACTTACCAGGGCACAATAAGTGTGGATTCAGCTGCAATCCACACACACACTACACCCAAAACATTTTATTATTACATGGCTATCCCATCTTTCCTTCAAGGAAGGAGGAATGCTTATCCCCCTCTCCATTTTATCCTCGCAACAACTTCGTCAGACTGTAGGCAAGGCTGAGGTACTGTGACCATCTCAGGATCACCAAGGGAGCTTCATGACTGAGCGAATATTTGAACTCTGATCTCACAGATCCTAACACAACGCCCTAACCACACTGTCTGAATGCTGTGTGGATATTCTGAGTTCACATTCTCAACAACAAACCACAGTAACACGGACAACAAGTTCCTGTGAAGATGGGTTTGAAGCAGGAATTGGGGAGGGTTAGCTGACAGAAAATGTGGCTTTATGTTTAACTTTGCGGAAGTAAGAGTCTGATGAGGAACTCAGACTTAAGTGAGACACTTGAGAGACGGATAAAGTTCCATTAGATAAAAGTAGCTGGATAGATGACAGAAAACTAGTATTACAAAAAAAGGTTAAAAAAGAAAGTAAAGGATCCCGGCATGGTTAAGTCCAGTCAAAGGTGACTATGGGGTTGCAGTGCTCATCTCGCTTTCAGGCCGAGGGAGCTGGCGTTTGTCCACAGACAGCTTTCCAGGTCATGTGGCCAGCATGACTAAACCACTTCTGGCACAATGGGACACCATGACGGAAACCAGAGCACGTGGAAACACTGTTTACCTTCCCACCACAGCAGTACCTATTTATCTACTTGCACTGGTGTGCTTTCAAACTGCTACGTTGGCAGGAGCTGGGACAGAGCAATGGAAGCTCACCCCGTCGCGGGGATCCAAACCACCGACCTTCTGATCGGCAAGCCCAAGAGGCTCAGATGGCCTCTAATGAAGTGTGGCAGGGCACAAGAACTGTAATAAAGGGAGCTGAGAAATGTAGCTGGAAAGTAAGAGAAAAGAGTGTCAGAGGAAAACTGCACCACAACACGTATCATTTATGTTCCGGTTTCATGGCTTGCTCCAAAGACTCTTGGGAAAATATAGGAACCCATCTCCGAGAACTGCAGGATTGCTTTGGGTGGGGAATGACCATTTTAAAAAGTCTAAGTGTGTAATGCAGATATCTTGTTTAGTGAAAGGATGCTGAGCTTCAAACAGAAGGCAAGTAGTGCAGAAGCATTAAGAAGTACAGTGGTACCTCGGGTTACATACACTTCAGGTTACATACGCTTCAGGTTACAGACTCCACTAACTCAGAAATAGTACCTCAGGTTAAGAACTTTGATTCAGGATGAGAACAAAAATTGTGCTCCAGCAGTGCGGCAGAAGCAGGCCCCATTAGCTAAAGTGGTGCTTCAGGTTAAGAACAGTTTCAGGTTAAGAACAGACCTCCAGAACGAATTAAGTACTTAACCCGAGGTACCACTATGAATGAAGGAGATAGGCAAAAGGAGAGAGGACGAGCCAGGAGGAGACCCACATCCATCAAGACAAAAGATCGCCAAGACACAAGCAGGAAGTTTAGCAAAAGCAGGAGAAAGACAGGGGCAGATCTTTGGAGAAGTTGAAAAAGCAGCGGCAGCAGAATTTGGCAGACGTCTGCAAGAGGTTGCAGTGAAAAGAGGAGTGCATGCTATGGAAGGAAATAAAATGGCAGGTAAAAGGCAGAGCTCCCTGGTCACAATGCTAGATTTAGGATGACAGCAAGACATCCACGGGGGGTGGGAGGGCAAGAGAAAAGAAGAGGAAATAGATTATAGAGGAAGGCCATCTGCACAGCTGGGCATTCATGCATATGTGGGTCGCTGATTCCATGTGCATTCGTGAACCTTGATTGCCACAATCTATCTCAAGTGTTTTCTATCCACACCAGTACGTGGTGCCCGGTGGGGTTTTTTGTGCTGCGTGTTGCTTTCCCTTCTCTTAAAATGGTACTTCACCAACCACCTTAAGTTTCAGAGAAACCTGGGGTCCACTGTGGGCATGCACACAGACTTGAGTGGTTTAAACCAATTTATTGGCCCATGTTTTCCTGCTGTGGTGTGTAGTGTCGCTCAGGAAGACCCCAGTTAAAAATCTCACAGCATGTTAGTAGGATTGGAATATCACTTGTAGCTTAAGGTTGATTCTGACCATAATGGAAGAGGCAAAAGGACTAGGATTATCATAAAAGATGTGGAAGGAAAGGATTAATAATAGGACCCACAAAGGGGAGGATGGAAGTCCAGGAGATTCCTTGGAAACTTGTTTGTATGATTTATGTTTGAAATATCTCTGTAAAATTTTAATTTGAAAAACCAAATAAAGAAATTTTATAAAAAATCTCACAGCAGCCTTAGACTCACAAGATGGCCTCCGATGAGCCGATGTCCTTCAGCCTCAGCACCCAGCTTAAGGGACAACATAAATGCATCTTTTGTGCTCTGGGTGTGTTTCACTTATCTGGAAAGTAATACATAAGCATCTACACCTTTCGCTTATCATGTTAATAATAATAATAATAATAAAATTTTATTTATATCCCGCCCTCCCCAGCTGAAGCCAGGCTCAGAGCGGCTAACAACAGTAAAAGTAACACAGTTTACATAAAATCACAATCAATTAATTGAAATACATTCTAAAATCAGTTCATTCTAAAATCAATTCTGAATCAAATTAATGGCAACCATTGCGCTAGAGTTCTATGAGGACTGTGCCTTGGCCAAAGGCCTGGTGGAACAGCTCTGTCTTGCAGGCCCTGCAGAAAGATGTCAAGTCCCGCAGGGCCCTAGTTTCTTGTGACAGAGCGTTCCACCAGATTGGGGCCATGGCCAAAAAAGTCCTGGCTCTGGTCGAGGCCAGCCTAACCTCCCTGTGGCCTGGGACCTCCATGGTGCCTTTATTTGAAGACTGTAAGGTCCTCCGTGGGACACACCAGGACATTGACACATGTTGTTCCTTTTAAAAATGGATTTCTTGTAAGAGGCCTTACAAGAGTTTCACCACAGAAGCTTAACCTCTACAACCATGCACCAGTGGAGCATCAAACCACCTTCTAGACTTGGCAGGAGAAGGGCCAGCAGCTTGTCAGGAGAAGGGCACATTGCCAAATCCTCTCCTGTCATCAGTCACCTGAAGGGACACAGCATGAAGCCTCCTCATGATTTCTGTATATTTATACACTCCGGTGTCATTGTTGAGCCTTGTGTAAAAGCATGGCAAAACAACTAGTGCTGTGGCACACACACAGTCAGGATGTGTGTAGTTTGGCCAACTGGGCAGCAGGGAATCTGGCATCTGCTACAACATTCTGTGGAGAACCCTTGCTGTTTTCTTTCTCAAGGCATTGTGGCTTTTAGAAGAGGACACGGAAAAACACATGGTCACTGTGAAGAAATGGTTCAAAAGACACAAGGAGCTCTGGGCAGACTGTCTAGATCCGATATAATTTCTCCCAGGAGGTAGAACACACATGGCATGTCAAAAATGTACAGCTACACATAAAAATGTCAACAGGAAAAACTGTTTGTTTGTAAACCCATGTGCCAGATAGATGTTTTCAGCACAGAGCCAGGACTAGCCCTGAGTCCCTGCTGAGTGCACAGTGGTTGGAAACCCAGATCCGCAAACACATCATATGTAAAAAAAAGTCTCTGCTTTGCCATTGCTGCTTCTCCTTCCTTCCCTCTTTGAATTTGAGTGTATCAGGGCATTTCCCCCAAATCTAAATTAGGTGACAACTTGACTTTTGCACTCAAAATACCACCTTGCAACTAATTAAGCGCATGCATGCAAATGATTTTAATTTGCATACGCCTTCTTTTCTCTATACAGGAGCGTAAAATGTAGATTCCCCCACCAACACATAAAGTACATTTAACTCCATACATGCTTCCAGATCCAAAACTTTTGTGCTGAGTTCTCAGAAGACCAGGATAGAAGGAACAGAAGCTATATTATTTTCTTCTTTTTTCATGCCTCAGTATAACCAACAGTCAATTAATTAATGACTCATGCAAAGGAATATGCTTCTTAAGAGAGGAAGTAAAATCTTGTTCCTTGGGCTTTTAAAATAAATGGTTGCACTGGGGCTTGCATTGCAAGTTTTATTTCCCAGCATTCTAGCCACTACACAGTAGCTCTCCTCTTCCAGCATCTTCCCATTTTTTGATCACAGCTCTATACCGTCCAGTATATTCCATGAGGTCAAGCATATTCTTCTGTGGGCGCCTGATTTTTACTGCACCATAAGCGTTTTCTGATTGCAAAATAAGAACCCCTTTGCAATACAGTCACCAAAAGCCAGCATTGCACACCTCACAGTTAGGAACAGCAAACTCAGTGGTGTAGCGTGGGGGGTGCAGGGGGGGCTGGCCGCACCGGGCGCAACATCTGGGGGTTAGGGTTAGGGGGCGCAAATCCATGGGTTAGGGGGCGCAAATCCACGGGTTAGGAGGCGCAAATCCACGGGTTAGGGAGCGCAAATTACTTGCCTTGCCCCGGGTGCTGACAACCCACGCTACGCCACTGAGCAAACTCCTCCTAAATCCTTGTCTCTCCCCTCTCATCGCCCAATTTAACCAACAGAGCCTAATTTCACCTGCTATCCATGTGCTGTATGTAACTAGAAACAAAGGCACGGATTTTAGTGTGCACACACACAGGGAGAGAGATCTGTAGCAATTCTGCGAATACAGTGGTACCTCGGGTTACATACACTTCAGGTTACATACGCTTCAGGTTACAGACTCCACTAACCCAGAAATACTACCTTGGGTTAAGAACTTTGCTTCAGGATGAGAACAGAAATCGCACAGTGGCAGCAACGGGAGGCCTCATTAGCTAAAGTGGTGCTTCAGGTTAAGAACAGTTTCAGGTTAAGAACAGACCTCCAGAACGAATTAAGTACATAACCAGAGGTACCACTGTATAAGCAAGGGGTGGAGAGTGAAGCTAAACTGCAGGATCTAAGATTTACAAAAAGCCACATTTGCTTGGGAGTGGGGCATGAGGGAGGGATTGCCCAAGAATATTAGTTGGCAGAGAGAAAGCCATGGGGTCCATGCAATATTTAAGAATGTGTTATCTGTCTTTGCATAAAGAAGAAACGCCCTCCATAATACAGCTTCCTTCCAAGTGCTTGTTGTGGGCATCCATTTGTGCCTTTGGGAGTGAAGTCAAATTGTTGGAAGGTTGCAGTGCCTGCTGCGGTTGTAGAGACTGATACGGGAGAGACATGTTTTGTTGCAGCTGGGGCAGGTGAAGGTGTCCGGTTGTGCTGCTACAGATGCACCATGGTGTTTCTTCTCTCTGTGCTCCTCCCGGCGGTCTTTCCTCCTCTGGTCACTGCTGTGGATACAGGACCTGGCCATCTGTCTCCAGGCCCTGTGGTCATCTGCAAGGGATTCCCACAGGGTTGGATTGATGCTGCCAGCCTTCGTGTCACATTTGCTGAAATCTTTGTAATGTGGAGTTGGTCTGCCAACATGCCCGAAGCAAACTGCCCATGGAGCAAGACTTGGGGGATCCTGCCATCTTCCATTCTGCGGACATGACCAAGCGAGCATAGACATTGATGGGACAGAAGTGCAAATGTGCTGAGAATGTGGGACTGGGAGCACAAACTTCTGTTTGAGACTCTGTCCTGCCATGTGATGCCCAAAATCTTCCTGATGGAAGGCACTGAGGCATCGCTCCTGGTGGTTGCAAGCTGCCCAAGACTCACCTCCATAAAGCAGTGTGCTAAACACACATGCCTAGTAGACCTTCAACATGATATTGGACATTAGCACCACATTCTCCCATACTCCTTTGGAGAGGTGAGCCATTGCCATAGCTGCCTTCTTCTGGATCAGCATTGAGGGAGAGGCTGCTGGTTATGGTGGAACCCAGGGAGACAAAATTGTCTACCACCTCAAGTGTGTGGTCACCAATCCTGATGTGTGGAGTGCTGGTGATGTCCTGACCCCAGACGTTGGTCTTCGTCAGGCTGATGGTAACACCGAACTCCCTGCAGACTTGGGGAAACAACCGATGAATCTCTGTAGAGCTTCCTCTGAGTGTGCTGTCAAGACTGAGCAGTGCATGCTCTGGTTATCTCCTGCTCGGACTACTGCAATGCGCTCTACATGGGACTACCTATAAAGGTGACCTGGAAACTACAGCTAGAATGCGGCAGCCAGACTGGTGATGGGGAGTGGCCACCGAGACCACATAACACCGGTCCTGAAAGACCTACATGGACTCCCAGTACATTTCCAAGCACAATTCAAAGTGTTGGTGCTGACCTCTGAAGCCCTAAATGGCCTCGGCCCAGTATAACTGAAGGAGTGACTCCATCTCCATCGTTCAGCCCAGACACTGAGGTCCAGCACCGAGGGCTTTCTTGCGGTTCCCTCACTATGAGATGTGAGGTTACAGGGAACCAGGCAGAGGGCCTTCGTGGTAGTGGTGCCTGCCCTGTGGAACGCCCTCCCATCAGATGTCAAGGAAATAAAAACTATCTGACTTTGAGAAGACATCTGAAGGCAGCCCTGTTTAGGGAAGTTTTATATGTTTGATGTTTTATCGTGTTTTTAATATTCTGTTGGGAGCCGCCCAGAGTGGCTGGGGAAACCCAGTCAGATGGGCAGGGTATAAGTAATAACTTATTATTATTATTATTATCATCTGCAAACTGCATCTCTCAGATAAGGACCATCAGGGAGAAGAATATGTCAAAGAGAGTTGCTGCAGGAACACAGCCCTGTTTCACACAGCTCTTTATAGGGAAAGCATCTGAGGATGAGCTGTCCTATTGGACGGTACCATGCATGTTCTTGTGAAAGGGCACCATCATCTTGTGATGCTTAGGTGGATATCTTTTCTGGCTGATGAATACTTTTCGGCCTTCTAAATACTGCTAGACCCAAAATTGGCATTTCTGTAGCATTCAGCTACAGTGGGTGATCTCTATCAACACCACCACAGTGCCCAAGAACCAGGAATCCCATATAATCCATTGCATTTGAAGGAGGATGTAGAGGGTCTTCATCTTTTCTGGTACAGTGCTTTGTAGCTTCCAGGACTGGGCAACGGAAATCTTCTAGAAATTAGAAGCTGTAGGCATGTTATCACTGAGACAGTATGCTTGTCTCTGGGCTGTACCACCTCAGACTTCTATGGGGTTTCTTTCCTTCCATACAATAGAGTTCCCTCTGTATAGAAAACTAGATGTCAAAGAGAAGGGTTCAATTCTTCCCTTCCCTTCCTGCCATTGTGTGTATGTGGGGGCAGACCTTTCCATCATCTGAGCTCCCATCTGCAGTTTTAATCCACATGGCTTCCATCTTTTTAAGAACTGCGCACAATCAAGCCAAAAGTAAGAAATTTCCAGCTACACTGATTTCAGTGGGAAAGATTTAATTTCATCTATCTCAACAGGATAGATAAATAAAATGCCTTTAAATGTGTCCTGGCTGTGACCATTCACAGCACGTAAGTACAAACGTTTACATTTTCTTTTGTTCACACATGTTTGGGGGGGTGAGGGATAAGCATTCCTTGTGTCAGCTTGTGAGATGTTGGGGAAAGAACTAAAAAGTTTCATATTTGAAAAAAGCAGAAAAACTGGAAGGCAAAAGGCATTGTGGAAATGGGAAGTTTCTATTTTCTTCTTTGTTTCATTCATTTGACAGGTGCAAATTGTAATGAAACTATCACCTCTCTCTTTAACTAAGATGTCAAGATGCTATCGGCATCCAGAAAGCAAGAAAATTGTGGCACATGTGATATTGCAACGCTGCAGGGGAGAGATCCATCGTAAGAGTGCTTTCCATTCTCCACAGGCATTTTTTCATACAGTATCTTGAAACCACTTCTTAATGCATTAAGCCTCCATTACACGTTGCATATGGTTTCTATTTTCAAATCTCTGATGCTTTTAGGAATTTGTTCCTTGACTTCATTCATTGGTGCCTGGCTGCAATTAGCGTTGACTGACAAGAAGAAGGCCAGCCGTTTCTCTCCCCCTTAGCCCACTTCCCAAATTTTCTGTTTCCTGACTCAGCTCAACAACTTAATCCAAAACATTCATCTTTTAGAAGGGATTGTTGTCTGGCAGGAAGACATCTTCTCTAGCGTTTTTCCTGTTTGGGCACTTTTCTTTTTTTCTTCACAAGATGGAGCCAGAACCAGAGAGAAAAGGAAAACAACGAAGCATATGTGATGTCTCTATGAAAAAACAATTTGTATTGTTCATCATCGTCAGGTGAAACCTGATATTTAAAGAGGGTGTAAATCTATTGTCGATTTGACTGCATAGGATGTTTAAAGATTTGTATTAGCGCATGGTTTTCCGTTAAGTGCTTCTTTTTGCACCATTAACAGTGGCTTTGCATTACTTTCCAGGTGCTGTGCCGTAAATGACACACACAGCAGCAAACTGAATATGGAAAGCAGCTAGGAACAATTAATCCTACTGCGGCAATTCCTACATTTGTGTGCCACAAGAGAACTGCTGGCATGCCACACAAAATAAATAAATTAATGGCTTCTTTCAGCCCCAAGTACCTGCCCACGGCTGCCTCAGCGCATCATTCGCTGTTTTCACTGGCCTGGCTACTTTCCCATTGGTTCTGCCGGTGCAAGGTAATTCAGCCACATCTTTTCATTGGTTGTGACTGGATCGTTTTATCACACCAAGACAGAGACTGGGCAGAAGGCCCTGACTTCAGAAGAAACTGCTCACTGTATCTCTGCCCTGGTCCAGTCGAGAACAGTGGCTCAGGGCTTTTCCACGCTTACTTTTTGGCCCACTCTTTCCAGACAAAGGTCCGCACTTTAACACTCTGCACCCAAGCGTAATTTTTCTTTTTCTTTTGCCCCGAAATTTCCCCCACGAAAACCCACTCTCTCAAGCTGAATCGGAGCAAATGTCAATTCAGGTTTTGCATAGATTGACCTTTGTTCCAACTGAGCTTTTAAAGAGCAGGTTTGCTAAGGGAAGATAAGCCTTCATTTTGCAGACTCTCAATGTAAAACTTTGCAAATGTTCAGGGTGAAGTGTGGCTCCTACAAAGGTGGTTTTAGAAGAATTTGAGTAGTTTGCCTGCACTGGGTGCCAAGACGAGAGGGAGCTGCAGGTGGGCTTCTGACTTAGAACAGAAGGCAAGAGAGAGGGAGGTACCAAATTTTGGCATTGCACAGGGAACTGCTGAAATTTGAATGCCCATAGTCCGCCACTACCTCAAATTTCAATTCAGACTAAAATGTGACTTGGTTGTCAGAAGCCTGGGAAATGCTTGTTTGCCGGCATACAAATAATACATTACGTTGACCATGGGTGGAATTATAAACTGCAAACATACCTGTGTAACTAATGTCCACTTTTCAGAGCGGAAAAGCAGCTTTGGGAGTGTTCAAAATCAGTGTTGGAAACTCCCATTGTTCTAGGGGCATTTTGTGACAGGGAATTCCATTGGCGTGAGAGGTTTCTGAGCTCTGGGCACAGTACTGTGCCTAAGATTTCAGATTAAAACTGCAGAGTGGAAGGAAAGGAGGTCCTTTTCCTGCCTCCCCACTTCCAGCTGTTCTCTGGAGACCATCTTAAGAATATTAGGGGAGTGGGCAAGGGAAGGACTATACCATGTTAAAAATGAACATAATATTTTAGCTGCAGTTCATTCATGTTCAGCTTTGTATTCTTGTTATTAAAAAAGTATGCCTGGACATTCTGTTGTTGTGCCCATAACCTAGGTTTAAGGTGCCATTTAGCTCCTAGTTTCCATATCTCAGTTTCTAACATGGTATACAATGTGCTTTGTAATTATTTTCTGCTTTTGCCTTATAACTGCAAGAACACCAGCAACCTCTTTACATTGCAAGTCTGCAGGTGGGACTCACTTTTAACATCATCCTTGTACAATGCCTACGTTTTCAAGACACTTTGTAGACTCTACACTATGATTACTGCCACAGCCACCCAGTGATATTCATGGGCGGATGGCTACGCAAATGTTATTGGCCCAGAGATGGAAAGAAGATAAAGTTCCTAACAGAGAAGAATGGCAGATGAAGATGATGGACTATCCAGTGGTCCCCAGATGTTGTTGGACTACAACTCCCATCATCCCTGAGCTCTGGCCTTGCTAGCTAGGGGTCATGGGAGTTGCAGTTCAACAACATCTGGGGACCCACAGGTTGAGAAAGGCTGGATTATGCCAAAATGGCTAAAATGACAGAAAGAATCAGAAATCGGGAAGACCAAAATTTTAATAAGGAATGGGGGAAATATAGAACTTATCTTAAAGACCATTGTAATTAGTTAAAATCGTTAGTAGGATTGGAATACTACTTGTAGTTAAGGGTAAATTCTGGATACAATGGAGATGTAAAATATTTAGATCATCATAAAAGATGGGGGAGGAAAGGATTAATAATAGGGCCCACAAAGGAGAGGATGGAAGTCCAGGAGATTCCTTAGAATCTTGTTTTTATGATTTATGTTTGATATATCTCTGTAATTTTTTAATTTGAAAAACCAAATAAATAAATTAAAAAATTAAAAAGAGATTCATGGGCAGGGATGGAGTCTGAGGAACCATTCCCCAGAACCACTGAGGAAGCTATTTCCTGTCACTAAAAAAACCCATTTATCTAAATCAACTCCTTCTCCAACACCATTATCTTACCCTTACTGTTCTGCTCAATTCTGGCTTCCCTCAATATTCTTCTGGACTGTGAGTGGACATCTCACCACATGCAGAGGAGCAATACAGGCAACCAAGCTAACTTAAGAAAAGCCATTCAGGTCAACACAGAGTCACAGTTCCAGAACCACCTAGGCTCTAGCCATAATATCCAGCCCAACACACCATACCCGTCAACTGTCCCGGGCATCCAGTTTTGGGGGACCGTTCTCTCATGCAGGTCACATGACTCACACGGAAGTGCGGCCCTGGAAGATGGCCGTCCTGGCTTTCCAGTGGGACGTGTTGGAGGCTATGCACACTGGTCAGGGGTCCCCCCCCCCATCTATCTCTTAAATGAGGGGTAGAAGACATGCTAATTAATCCAGAAGGCGGCAGCTAGACTGGTGACTGAGAGTGGCCGCCGAGACCATAAAACACCAGTCTTGGAAGACCTACATTGGCTCCCAGTACATTTCCAAGCACAGTTCAACGTGTTGGTGCTGACCTTTGAAGCCCTAAATGGCCTCGGTCCTGTATACCTGAAGGAGCATCTCCACCCCCATTGTTCAGCCTGGACACTGAGGTCCAGCTCCAAGGGCCTTCTGGTGGTTCCCTCACTGTGAGATGTGAGGTTACAGGGAACCAGGCAGAGGGCCTTCTCGGTAGTGGCACCCACCCTGTGGAACACCCTCCCCAAGGAAATAAACAACTATCTTTTAGAAGACATCTGAAGGCAGCCCTTTTTAGGGAAGTTTTTAATGTTTGATTATTTATCGTGTTTTTAATATTCCGTTGGGAGTCGCCCAGAGCAGCTAAGGAAACCCAGCCAGATGGGCGGGGTATTATTATTATTATTATTATTATTATTATTATTATTATTATTTTGACTTCTCATCCAGTCTTTGTGCTGTGGCATACATAGGTATTTACTGCATGGAGTGCCACTGTCTCCATACTCTGGCAGCTACTACTGGTAGTGTGAGGCTCCGCTATGGTGATGGTCTATGCTATTAATGATACGGAAAGGGAAGGACCAGGTGTCAGTTTTCCCCGTGGCACCTGCAATATGCTCCAACCTCAAGGCGAGGCTTATTTTTCCTATTGACTGGTAGCAGTAATGTAGGCCTCTTGTCCTGATGGGGATTAGGGGGAAAGAGGACCACTTTAGTCATTCTGTTACTGGCTGAAGATCAAGGTGGGGAGGTATGAAACAAGGCCGTGCTCAGGTCAGGAGGAACTTCTAAATGCATCAAGCCCTGCGTAAGTTTGTGTAAGAGGGCCAGTGTGGTGTAGTGGTTAAGAGCGGTAGTCTCCTAATCTGGGGAACCGGGTTTGCATCTCCGCTCCTCCACATGCAGCTGCTGGGTGACCTTGGGCCAGTCACACTTCTTTGAAGTCTCTCAGCCCCACTCACCTCACAGAGTGTTTGTTGTGGGGGAGGAAGGGAAAGGAGAATGTTAGCCGCTTTGAGACTCCTTAAAGGGAGTGAAAGGCGGGATATCAAATCCAAACTCTTCTTCTTCTTCTTCTTCTTCTTCTTCTTCTTCTTCTTCTTCTTCTTCTTCTTCTTCTTAAGCTACCTAGCACTATTACTCAGTGACAGGACAAAGGAACTCTGCACATGCCCAGTAGCACTGTATTGTTATTTCATGTTATTGCTATTTAGACAGAGAGTGGGCCCTGGAAATTGTTCCTTGCCAAGAACAGAAAACCGCCTGCACCACTTCCAGATACAGCCTAGGACCCTCGTACCTACGGGACCGCCTCTCCTGGTATGTCCCACGGAGGACCTTACGGTCTTCAAACAAAAACACCATGGAGGTCCCGGGCCACAGAGAGGTTAGGCTGGCCTCGACCAGAGCCAGGGCTTTTTTGGCTGTGGCCCCGATCTGGTGGAATGCTCTGTCACAAGAAACAAGGGCCCTGCGGGACTTGACATCTTTCTGCAGGGCCTGCAAGACAGAGCTGTTCTAAGGCACAGCCTGACCCCCTCCTTTGGTAATTCTTCACAGAACTCTAGCCCAATGCTTGCCATTAATTTGATCTGAACTGATTTTATAATGAATTGATTTTAGATTGCTGTATTATTTTACTTTTGTTAGCCGTTCTGAGACCAGCTTTGGCTGGGGAGGGCGGGATATAAATTATTTTTATTATACTATTATTATTAATTCACTAGTTAGGTAAAGGAGTAGATAAATTAGCTCATAGTCATATTCATGTATTAGCCAGGCTACAAGCATCTCATGGGTCAGTTAAAATTCACTAGCACTAACTAAAGCCTATAATCAGGGCTGATCTCTATGTTAGCTACAGACAGGCTTATCTCTATGTTAGCTACAGACAACTCAGTATTGCAAGACTCCATACACTACTCCATTTATTGATTCAACAGGCAAACTCTGGCACTGGTTAGACTCGCCTCGGGCTCCGAATTGCACACTTGCCACTCTGTGGGTCTCCCTTCCATTTTGCCACCCCCAGCAGCATCCGCACCTGGGAACCTTTGGTCCTCTAGATGCTGATGAACTGAAACTCTCTTCGGCTCCACCAAGCATGGCCAACAGCCAAGGATGATGGGAGTTGTATCTCAGTGACATGTGTAAGGCGAAATGTTCCCCACACCTGTCTGTATCCTTTCCCCCTCTTCCCAACGTCTACACTTGGCTGTAGCACTGCTAGCAAGAGATTCTGTGAACCTTCTCCATTTTGTCTACTCTGAACTTCTCGGGCCCTCAGCTTCTCTCCATGCCACTACTTGCTTCCTTATTTTCAGTAGCCAACACACCCACGCTTGACCTCTGCTCCAACTTCTTCCTAGCTTCTCCTACCAGGGGCTGTTCCCCGTACCACCGAGACAAATTTCATTGCTCCATTTTAGTAGGATCATTTATCCTCCCCTCAGCTGCAACCCCTGAAAAGGGAGAATATACTTCCTCTCGTTTCTGGGGAACAACAGAAAATACCTCCAAGTTTTCATGGGAGAAGGAAGGGCTGGATTTCCTTAATTAAATCCTGTTTTTGAACAAGTCCCAGACCAAGCATGAAGCGCCTAAGAACCTCCCCATTTGCTGTGGTTCCTCTGCTAGTGGTGACCAGGAGTTCCCCTTGGCATATTGGCCTGCCTCCAACAGAAAACAGGACCGGAAGATCCTGTCATGCCTTGCAGAGACGATGGGCAGCCAGGTGATTTCCACCCCCAATTAATTTTTTTAAAAAACAAACGAACCACCACCTCATTTATGTAAGGCAAACCAAGCCCTTCCCCACAACCACCACCACACACAAGATAAAGTCTCCTGCACCACCTCTGGTTTGTGAGTGATTTCTTTTCATTCCCACTCTAAACTGCTGAAAAAAGCTGGGCCGAAAATCCTGGCCCTGCTCTAGTCGATGGCCTCAGATTCCTCTTCTTTCTGTTCCTGCTGGTGCCTTGGGAGCTCATTCATTTCTAGCAACCCAGCCCCATGCTCTCCCGTGCCAAGAAACCCAAAGTCTGCCTTCCCAGTAAATTATGCAGATGTTTCCACTAACATAGGAAGCTGCTATGTAAAGACCATTGGTCCATCTAGTTCAGTTTGGCAAGGTTTCAGACTGGGATCCTTCCCAGCCCTACCTGGGGATACCAAGAGCTTGAAGCTGGGGGCTTCTGCATGCAAAGCAAATGTTCTCTGTCTTTACGTGAACCTGTGAGATGTGTGTCCTATATCCTGGTTGCAAAATAGAACATATTCACAGAAAGTCAAAGGTTCTGTTGGGAATGGGAGGGCAAAGGACTGCTTGGCAGGGGGTTGGACTCGATGACCCTTGTGGTCTCTTCCAACTCTATGATTCTATGATTCTATTCTATGATTCTAAGAAGTGTGGGATGTAACCTAAGCAGTCAAATACAACATTTCCTGTTTGCCTAGAGTGGACATGCAGGGAATGTCGGTCCAACCAGTTGAACTTCCTGTTACACCTGGTCTGGAGCATCCTTCCTTGGTAAGGTGGGCATGACCCTTCCAGACCCCACAAAAGGTCTGGTCACATAGCCACTTTCCTTTTTTGATGCCTTTTCTTCTCTTGGACTACACTGTGGCTCTCAGCCAGCAGCATGTGGGATGAATTCCCATATGGGATGAACTAAAACCCTCTTCTGTAACTCTAAGCTAAAGCCTGCCTTCAGGGCTCCAACTGTGAACTGAATGTGAGTAAACTTATTACTTTTAAAAGAAGACTGTTGTGTTTTTATTCTTTTAGGAGGGAATCAAAGGGGTCTTACCAGGAATAGTAGAACTTAAGAGATTCTAACAAATCTGCAACTAGCTTCCTGCTGTGTAAAGAGGGGAATGTACTCTGCTGTGTGAATAAACTCACTAGCGTGAGTTAGGAAGGATAATATTTAATCAATATATCCTCTCCTGCTACCCACAACATTCCAACAAGAAGTGCAGACATGGCTGTGTGGGTGGCAAAAGGAACGAGGAAATAAGAGATTTGGGAGAACCAGAAGTTCTACCCCTTCCCTACATTTAGTTTCTGATCTTTCAGGTGACATTGTTTGGACACACTTTTCTTGGAAACCATGTGGGCTAGGAATCTTTTCAAAACAAAGAAGTGAAAGCCCTATGCTCTCGCTCGGTGAAATTTTGCACATCAAAATCACATCTGTAGAATTAAGGGTCTACTAGAATAAGGCAATTCCTGCCCACCTAGCAGTTCGAAAGCCCCCCTAAGTGCAAGTAGATAAATAGGTACCGCTTTATAGCGGGAAGGTAAACGGCGTTTCCGTGTGCTGCGCTGGTGCTGGCTCACCAGAGCAGCTTCATCACGCTGGCCACGTGACCTGGAAGTGTCTCCGGACAGCGCTGGCCCCCGGCCTCTTAAGTGAGATGGGCGCACAACCCTAGAGTCGGACACGACTGGCCCGTACAGGCAGGGGTACCTTTACCTTTACCTAGAATAAGGCAATTAGCAGCCCAATACCCAAGCAAGTGGACTTGGAAGCAAATCTCATTGATTTATGTGGGTTTATGTCCAAGTTTACTTGGAAGTGTGCTCTCACAAGTTGAAATTTTGCACATCAAAAGCACACCTGTAGAATTAAGGGTCTACTAGAATAAGGCAATTAGCAGCCCAATACCCAAGCAAGCTGACTTGGAAGCAAATCTCATTGATTTATGTGGGTTTATGTCCAAGATGACTTGGAAGTGTGACCTACTGACATTTACTTGGAAGTAAGCTCATTTGAACTCAGTAGAACTTACTTCAAAGGAGTCATGGGATCGGGCCATGCTACTTCTCCAGATGACACTTACCAATAATTGTTCCTCAGGAGATCTTGTTTAGTACTGGCTCTTAACTGTTAAAAACGACCATAGAACTTCATCAGTCAACTTGCACCCAATCCTACATATTATGTGAAAGCAAGTTCCACTGATTTCAGTGAGATATACTTCTGGTTGCTATGTTAAGGATGCGAGCACCAACCACTTACTCAAAAGTAGCATTGTTAAAGAGGTAAAGAGAATTTATGATGTGAGAGGAGGAATCCATTTTACATTGTGGGTTTCACCAATTGCTTATTAATAAAACAAACCTACTTCTGTTTTCTGTGGAAAAGATGTTTTTAGAAGTGCAACTGATGACACAAATGGCTTGGTCAGCAAATCAAAATGTCAGCTGCGACAAGGGATTGCAAGAAAGACAGATGAATACAGGACGCTTTAGAAAATACAAATTTTATTTGTAGCTTCCGGTTGCAGTTACTAACGCTGCCATTTTTGCAGAGGGCCATGATTTCACAAAACACATGGGCATGGTGCAATTTTGGAACTATGCTTTTAACAAAAACTGAAATATTTATTATCTTCTACTCTCTTTTGATACATGGGGGGATGGGAGCAAGAAAGGCTATGGACAATATTGCAAGCAGAAGATTCCACAAGTTTGGGCAGTATTTGTAAACAGCATGCAGCAAGGGGACTGGCAGATCTGTTTTTTTGCAGAGCAGTGTTGTGTGATGTGCTTCCCTAACGGTTATTTCACTAACAAATTTCCTGAGTTACCCAATCAGCTGTTTTGACAAGTTAACATGTGGGGAGCTGCTGGCTTCCTGTCAGCAGTTTTACTTGACTGGGGAAAGCAGCTTTCACTATTAATATGCAGCCACTAACAGGTGACAAAAAAAAACAAGTGGTAGTGGTGACTTCTTTCCTTCGATTCATGCTCCTCCTCTCCATCTAAAACTTCACTTTCTGTTTTCTTCTCCAAACCAGCTGTGCCGTTCAGCAAAACAAAGGGAAATAATCCTACCCACATTCTATATGTCTGAGCAACTATTGATCAGTTATTGGGTCGATACACTAGGCATTCCAAAAGCACAAATCCTTTTGCTTTGAGGATTTGGGTTGTGTGCATTTTTACTGATGTCTGTTTGTTTAGGTGACTGATTAACCTGCAGGGAGGTGTGTGTGTGTGTATATATGTATGTATATATATGTGTGTGTGTGTGTGTGTGTGTGTGTGTGTGTGTGTGTGTACTACTACAGCTGTTGTTAAAATATACCATGCTACTGTTTGCACTCTAATAAATCTGGGAATCTTGTGCCAGCCTTTAGCAAAGTCCCCTCCCCTCTCCCCCCACTCTGAGACTGTGGTTCTCAGATATATTCTGTCACTTGGTGTGTTTTTTTAATGTCCTGTGGGCAAGGCAATAAACTGTTGATGGACTGACTCTGAGGCCTGTGGACAGACATTACCCAATCAGCATTCCAAGATATCTCAAAATCCAGTGTTTGGCTGGATTATATATATATATATATATATATATAGGCCTAGAAGTAGCAATTCAGATGTGACAGCTCCTGTGTGTTGGCAAATTCTTGATTAGATCTGTGCCTGGGTAAAGCTGCAAATCCAACCAGTTCATCACTGTGGTTTCCTCTAGACTAACTAGCCAAGGTTGAGCCTGGTCATTTGCATCATCAGCCTCCCATGTGAACAAGACAATGTTAACACACATAGGAGCATGGTAAACTTGTCGTCTCAATTCCCACATTGTGCGTAGATGTTTGTACCTCCCAAACTGCTGTGTCTAAGCAAATGGTGCTTCTGCACCATTCCCCCACCTCTTATAAATGGAAGAATTTGAGTATGATGCCAAGGTTTCCACCAGGAACCAAAATCTGAGTGTGGGCTCACTACTAAACTAATTCATCCGTATTATCCTAGCAAAATGCTGCCTGTGGAGGGTTTTGCCACACTTCAATTGCAGATGTGGGGGGGGGGGGGGGAATGGGCATCAGTATCCACCGTACAGTACATCTTGGTAAATCCCATTTCTTGAAATGAATGGAGAGAAGGTTGGAAAGAAGAGAACTAAATGAAGAAAACAGGATTGTATAGGAAAAAATGCCAGAGAGGAGGAGAGTGTCTCCCTCTAGGTGGAGGAATTTGGCAGACAGTGTCAGCCGGGGTGCTTCCTATAGCGACAGATTCTTCACAGTATCATTAAACACGGACTTTAATTGAACTAGGTACACGGAAGTTGCCTAATTGTCCTCTTCTAATGGATCGGCCTCATTAGTGCAGTTCATTTGGTACCCCCAAAATGTTTGCAGAAAAGATGGCCAGCCTAGCAGATAAGAGACAGGGTGTGGAGAAACGCATTGAAATGGTTGCCCCTATTCCTCGGCACAGTTCTTTGAAGGCCATTTTGCAAGATACTAGACAGTGAAGATTTTCCACAGCCTACACCCCAGCATGGCCATTTCTTTACCCTTCCCCCCCCACCCCCATTCATCTAGATTAGAAGCAATTTTTTCACTGCTACATTGGAAAAAGGAGTTGTGATAGTATGGCTGGACTGATGCACAATCTTAACAGCGAACAGAGACCACCACCGCTTAATATTAAGCAGAATTTCATTCACATGGGTTTGTAAAATTGATGCTGAGTCTACAATCTCCCTCTCCCTCTGCCCCTTTAAATCCACTGGAGCATTTAACAAGGTGCTTATGCAAGATGGATCTGCTGGCAAAAAAAAAAAGGATTCCCTCCAATGCTGTCCTACAGGTCTGGGGAGATCCTTATCTCAAGATGCCTGCCTTTGTTCTGCCAATTCTGATAAGTGCCTGACTAACGATGGAGAGACTTGCCTCGTCCGTCTTCCCCACCCTGCTCTGCTACGCATGCGCGAGGCGAAGACAAAGGAATAGGTAATTACAAGAGAGTTTCATTCATTTTCCCCGCAGTATCGCCAAAAGAGGAGCCCAGCTGGGAGGTTTTCTCACCCAACACCGACCCGGTGTCGTAGACGACGTGTGAATGCGCTGGCCTCGGGGAGGGCTACTTGAAAAGGCATCCCCAAAAAAAGAAAGCGTGGTACCCGGGAGCCTCATCTCCGGGAGCCACTAAGATGCGCTCGTTTTCATGTGCCATGATTCGGTGGCTAACGCAGCAGAAGGGTGGAGAAGGGAGAGAAACTGCAGGATCTCTGATTTACAAGAAACCACATTCGCTTGGGGGTGGGGAGAGGATGCCAGGAGGGGGCTTGCTATGCATATTCATGGCGGAGAGGACGAAGCCACGGGGATCCATGCAGTATTCCTAAACTCCATAGAGATGATGTGGATCTTTGCATTAAAGCAAAAAAAAATCCCCAAGCCAAGACACACACTGGTCTTGCAGGCTTTGCATTTAAGCAGGGTGGGAGATTAAAATGTTCGTGGCCACTGCTATCATATAACCCCCCACCCCGCCCCCTCCTCGTCTGTCTTTCTTTTTCACCCCACACGCCTGACCAATAATAAAACCAGAAGCTCTTTTCTTCAGGATCGCCTAAGCAAGAACAATCGCACAGTGTAACAGCCCAGGATGGTTTTAAAATAAAAAATTGGCAGGCGTCCACTTTACATCTCGCCCGCCCTCTGCTAAGAGAAGATTGAAGGGGTGATTTAAAAAGAAAGAAGGAGGAGGGGAGACACGTTTAGCCAAAATACACACGCACAGATCGTTTAGGAGTTTTCTCCAAAGTGTTCCACAGGTAATATAACTGCGAAAAACCATCCTTTCAAGCCCAAGCTGAGGCTCTCATGCCATGTTATCTCGCTTTTACGCTCTTCCCCCCTCCTTCCTCTCCCCCCTCCCCTGCATGATCTTAACATGGATGTATGCCCCCTCCCCAATATGCCTTCTTCGAGATATCCATGCTATGCAGTCTATATTTATTTATATATATATACTGTACATATAGATATATATATATATTAAAAAGATGGGGAAAGAAATCTGTAACATCCTCTCCCAAAAAAAAAGGGGGGGTGGTTGTAAAAAAATTAAAGAGAAAAACAACCCCAAACCCTCCACCCCGATTCCCCACATCCATCCCTTTCTCCATCATGCCACCTCTCCAGCCCGTGGACGTCTCCATGCAAAGATTTCAAGACATAGGCACTGAATTAAATTTCTCCCTTTCATAGAAACCCATCGCCCAGGCATGTGGGCTACCTAGCTCTTGCTTCTCCCTCTTTTAAATATATATATATATATATCCCAACACACATACACACACACATTAAATATTTCGAGAGAACAAGCGGTTTTCATTTTTGGAGGCGGGGGCGTTTGTTTCAACAGCAATAAGAACCGGATCGACCAGCTGGCTGCCGCGTAAAAAACAGAGGGGGGAAACAAGAAAATCCAAATTCTCTCCAGCCTCTCGGATGGCTCTTACCTCGTTCCTTTGCTCCGCTGTCCCCTTTGGCGCGGCTGCGAGGCTGGGGTCACAAAGAGAGAGAGAGAGCGGGGTCCCGGCTCGCCCTGGCGCCCGCTGAGTCTCGCCGGAGATCTCCCTCGCTCGCTGGCTGGGAGTGTAGTGGCTGGAGCTGTGGCTGCTTGGAGTAACGCCGGCGCCGCCGCTACTGCTGCCGCTGCATTTCTCCCCCTCCCTCCCGCTTCTCTCGGTGACAGTCTGTGGGCAGTTCAAAAGGCACACATGCACACGCACGCACGCGCGCACAGACACGCGCACCGGGTTTGGTTCCTCTCCTTCTCCTCACCCCCTCCGCGCGCGCGCGCGCGCACCCACCCACCCCTCCCTCCTTACCTTTTTTTTTTCCTTCTCCCCCCCCCCAATTATTTCACCCAAAGCTCATCAGCTTCAAGAGATGCCTCCTTTCGCCCTTAGGGGGCGGTCCCGAGCCAAGGTTTTAAATATCCGCTTTGCGCGTTTCAAGACGGAGTCTTGTTTTGGAAGGCGCGTAAACATGCCCATCGAGCTTCCAGCCCCCACGTGAAGGGATGGATCCCGCGGTGGGGAGGAACAGCAAGGGCAGATCTCTCTGCTGGTGGATTCTGACTCCTTTCCTAAGAGATCTTGCAAGCCTTCAGAGGTGCTTTGTACTTCGCTTCCCCTGCCTCTGTATATATTACTAATATTATTGTGGTTTTTACGCACGGGGCGGAGCGCAAGCGGTCGTCGTCGTTGGCATTCTGGCACCGCGCGGCTGGATGGGGAATGGGAGAGACGCGCGCCAGCAAAACGGGCTTCTTCTGCGCGCTCTGGGCTTCCTCGAAGGAACGGCAGCTTGTGACCAAAGGATGGCAAACGCGGATGGCGAAGGGATGAGGAGAGGACCACCCCGGGGAGGCTTCCGCGCAGGGGTGCGCGGCGTGCTGCGTGGGGTTGCAGGAGGGCCGGAATGCTTGCCTTTAAAAGTGCCACTTGCTTGGGACATCGAGGAAAACCTTCCTCTGGTGATGGGACGGTTGTGAGACAACGGAGAGAGGGCTGCGTTTTAATCTCGAAAGCATGGAGGCAACTCTACTCGAAATAGTGTGGGAAAAGGATGCTTAGGAGTATGGACGTGTTGTAAGGGCAGGCAGGATACTTCGCCATGCACGAAAGATGTGTATGAACTGTCTGAGATATAAGCAACCGCTTATTAAACTAGCTACAAATTGTCTCCTAATATTCTGCAAGCTGGCGACCGCCCCCTCCTTCAGTGAGCAACGTGAAGGCAACGATTTTGTGTTTTTTTCTATCACAGAGCAAGCAGTGCGTGCAGTTAGCATGCTGCTAAACAGAGATTTTTATTTATTGGCGTGGGGTTTGTATTTGTAGTTCTGTAGCGCCCTCTGCTATTTAAATGACTGTATAGCAGGACATATTTTTAATGATTTCTTTTTTTAGTTAAAATAATGGGGCATTAAACTTTGCATATTTTATTGAAGAATATTCAGAAATGAAAGTGAAGATGTCCACAAAGTATATGCCAATCTGAAAAACTGCTTAGAATAAGCAGATCTATTGCCACATGACATTGGCTAAACAATTTCAAACAATTGCAACCTAAAGATACAAGCCAAAATCTTGTTTTTCAAAATATTTTTATAAAATATACATATATGGTAATGTATTGTTGTTTTTGGTTCATTATGAAAAGTACAGCACAAAATTGTGCCTGCAAATTGAAGAGCAGGAATTCTATACAAAGCAATTGAATTAACCTGAAGTTGATAAAAGTAATTTGTACTAAGAATTTTGTCTAAGGCACCTGTTTCATTGCTGATATATATTACACCAAAGCATGGTTTCATGCATGGCACCAAAAACACTTGCATTTCCTTCATCTGTAATGTGAATGTAAAATTGCCTAGAATGTATACTGAATTTCAAATGGCATTTTCCCCTCTCTCCTGCACTGATTTTCATACATATCCACAGCAACAATATGAGAGGCTCAAAAGTGCTTTGTTTGCTCAGCATGTTTGCTCAGAAGCAAGTTCCATTTAGTACAATGAGATGTACTCCCTAGTCAGTGTGCTTAGCAGCCTATTCATGTTTTACTAGAAGAAAGTCCTATTGTGTTCAATGGGACTTACTCCCAGGTAAGGTTTGCAGCATCAGTGATGTGCGCAACACACCCTAGCGTAATTTCTTCTGAAATCAGTGGAAATTACTCCAGTGGCTTCTGCCAGTGGGCTAGGATGAAAGTTTGCAACTTTCATGGATCGAGTATGTATTATACTGGATCCAACTTTCATGGATCCAGTATAAAAAAGATAAGGCACTGAGGAAGGAGACAAAACACTGCATAGCACAGCTACATCAGAATGGTAAATGGGTCCTTTCAAATTCAAAGACTTAATATTCACATATTCTGTTCTATACTATAAAGCTTGTCAGGAATGCTCATCCAGTATTTACTTAAGCTTTGGTAAACGGAATTAGTATAGAAAGCTTAACAGGTGATCAAAAACAGACTATTGGACCTCCTTCCTAAGACTTCTGGTAAAGGGGGAAAAATGATATGTAGAATTCATTGTTTCAGTATACAGAGCAGCATGGCGGCAGAAGCAACAAGCCTGTTAAAATTATTTACATGTAGAACACTACCAACCATATAAGAACATACAGAAGTAGCTTGTATGATCGAGAAGAAAAAATGCACTGGAGAATGCAGCCCTGTTTTCTTGGAGAGAGTGATAGAAAAAACTATTAATTTCTCATTTGTAGTAAGCATGCTAGACAAATTCCGGCTGCCGAGAGCTATGCCAATAAAACAATGTTCACCTAGTGTGGTATCTAATTTCTTCTGAAATTATGAGTCGGCGTTCTGAAGAAATGCACACAAGCAAAGTTGCTCCATTGATATATCCCCATTCAAATATCCAATGAATCCGACTCTTTATTTTAGAGTTTGCCATGCCACATCATTCCCCAAAACGCACACGTACTAAGTAACTGGCTCCGTTTTCCTGATGGAGACAGCAAGCCCAGCAGACAGCGTGATTGGAATATAGATCTACTCATTGCTATGGAAACAAGAGACAAAGCCTGCATGAGGATTAAGAAATGCAAATCCACTAGAATGTGGTTTGTGCCTTTCTATTAAGCTGTCCCTGCACAGGCTATAAAAGACCTGTAATATATTTATGTACGACTAAGTGACTGGTATGAATTGATAAAATCGTTAACTCCAGTATTCAAATTATTGTAAATCAGTGCTAAATGTCATTTATTTGTTTCTCCTTGACACCAATGTATGTTAACTACCTTGTAAAAATCAATTCAGAAGTGTCCTAAGCATGAATAGCTAACACATTTATGCATTAGCCTTCTAAGTATATTTGTGAAAAGATTTTTCTGCAGCCATAGCTACTACATTTCCACTGAGAAAGCAGTATTTCCCCCCTTGGAAAGCTGGCAGCATTTTGACGTGTTTCCTGGACTCTAGACTATGCTACCCCATTTATCCAGAGTGCTTTGAGGAGTGTGGTCTATGGCTGCAATCCTATACCACTTACCTTTCCTGAGCAAGGTTCTGGAACGAGTGGTTGCAGACCAGATCCAGGTGCTTTGGGAAGAAACTGGTTTTCTGGATCCATTTCAATCGGTATAGGCCCGGTTTTGGCACAGAAATTGCTTTGGTCGTCCTGTATGACGACCTCTGTCGAGAGAGAGACAAGGGAAACCTATCCCTGTCAATTCTTCTCGACCTCTCAGTGGCTTTTGATACCATCAACCATGTTATCCATCTGGAGCGACTCTCAGAACTAAGTGTGGGCGGCACTACTTTGCAGTGGTTCCAGTCCTACTTGGATGGTTGCTCCCAGAGGGTGTTACTTGGGGATTGCTTTTCATCCCCTTGGAATCTTCAACGAGGGGTTCCGCAGGACTCAATCCTTTCCCCTATGTTGTTTAAAAGATGTTGTTGGACTCCAACCCCCATCAGGACCAGATAGCATAGGCGATGGTCAGGGATTATAGGAGTTAAGAGTCTAACAGCAACTGGAAGACCACAGATTCCCTGTTTTATAGCTGAAGGTCTAATCTAGATTTGCATTTGAGTCAAAATTAGGCCTGCTAATAAGAGCATACTGTTCCATGTCAGGAGATGGTACCGGCCCATAGCTAACCTCATAAGCAGAACTCCAGACAAAGCATAGGATAATCCACCTAAGGTTATCAGGACAGTGGTGTCTCGGGCTGCCATAGGAATAACACAGGTCAGCCTGAGCTGTTTCATTTGAATAGGGTAATGCGGGGAACAGCAGCTTATGAACACTTCTCCATGTGTTTTGTGCTCTTGGTAGCACTTGTGTCAACAGGGTCTGGCTCAAGTAAGAAACCTTTTTCTTGCAGATGCCTTGAAAGCACAACTTAGGTGCTCCTTTATTACTTCAGAGAATTCTACAAGGCAGAAATGCAGAGTCCTGTTTTTTTATCTCTGTTAAGGCTGAATTGTTTCTTGTGTGGTATTTGTGGAAACATCATTGTAAGAGGCCTGAGTTACTTTTCCCTAGAATGTCAGTCATTGCACACATCCTCTAAAATGTGTCCAGCCCATTCACTGCACGAGATATATGTTGTCTCCCTTTGAATCTCCATCTTTTGAGTTCTGCCCTTAAAGGAACTAAAAGCTTGAATACTGCAAAGCATATCCATAAGGCAAGTGAGCTGGTGCAATAAGGTATTATATGGCCTAATTAGCCGAGCCAATATTACTATCTGGTTACGGCAAAAGCTCAGGGGTAGAACAAATATTCCGACCTGCAGCCCATGTTTCATATTTGACTCATCCTCTTCTTTCTTCTATATCCAATCCAGTCATTTCTTCCTGTCCAACTGACTTTAATAATAGCTTTCCCCTTTGAAGTTGTCACTTACATATGCTACTGCTTTCTATGCTGCTGTGGCTGTCTGTCCCAAAGAAAATAAACAAAAGAATGTGATTGTGAGTGTGTGTGTGTGTGTGTGTGTGTCTCCGTGTGTGTCCTGACTAATCAAACAGCAGCATAAAACAAAATAGGGGAAAAAATAAATTAAAAGTTGCGGACTCAAATAAACTTTGTGATCCATCAATATATGCGCAAAATCTAATAGCTGTGTTCCCCTCACAGAGCTGCAAGCTCCAGAGTTCCCTAGGAAGAGGAACTAACCTCTCAGCAACCCTTAATAAACTCCAGTTCCCAATATTTTAGAGGGGGAATTCATGACTGTGTAAATAGGTATGACATTGCTTTATATGTATGGTGCAGATGGGGCCTAAAACCAGCAGAAGATTAATATCTGGGGCAGCGAGAGGAAGACAGAGGGCAAGGAAGACCTTACACAGGAATGGACGGATTATGAAGTTAACAGGATCAAAGAATCAAAGAGCTAGAATGGAATAGAGGGTCATCTAGTTCAACATCCTGCAATGCAGGGGCTCAAAGCCATGACCCTGACCTGAAAATGAAAGCCAAGGTAGGAACTGGGGAAAGCCAGAAGCGAAGTTGAATGAAATGCCACAGCAAAGAGTTGGGCTCAACCCAAGAGACAAAGAAACCTGGGAGCAAAGCAAAGAGGACTTCCAGACCAGTCTTGGGTGGGATTCAGCCACATCCCAGCAAATCCCGGTTGTGCATGGGCATATATAGGATAAGGAAATCTCACAAGTAAACTAGGGACAAGCTGTTAAGGGCTTTATATACTAACATGTATATTTGACCTTGGCCCTGAACTTGATACTGCTAAATTGAGGCACATGCTAAGGAGCCTGACCATACCTGCATGACCCTGCTGTTCACTGTGATATTATCTGACATGACCACACTGGGAAGAGATATTTACCTAATATTGCCTTTAAAAAAAAAAAAAGCCTGCTGCCACTTTCTCTGTGACCCCAGAGCCCCAAGGGATCAGAACTTTCATTGCACCCCTTTCCTGATCAGCATAAGAGGATGTCTAGAGCCCAGGAAACAGGATTTGTACAGCGTTCATGTAGACTGATTAATAGATACTGAATTCTTGCCTGAACTTGTCATGAGTACTCTCAGGTACTATGACCTCTTCACCATTTTTCCCCTGAAGCAGACATCCAGCTGGTTGAGAGATGGCATTTCTGCAGCACAACCCAAGTCCCATCCACGATAGCCTGATTAATCATCTTTGCTGCGATTGTTCCTTGGCCCTGGCCAAGTGAAGTAGTCTGGATGCTTTCCATGCTGAGATCATCAAGACTAGGGTCAAATATTTAAATACAAATTGTTTTAATAAATGTGCAGGGTTTTAGTGTCAGGAACGCTATTCAAGAAACCCAAACCGAATCTTCTCATTTAAAGTAACTGTCACCTTTAGAAGACATCTGAAGGCAGGCATGTAAAGAGAAGCTTTTTAATATGCAATGTTTTATTATGTTTTTATATATGCTGGAAGCTGCTCATGGTGCCACACAGTCAAATGGGTGGGGTACAAAGAAAATTATTATTATTATTATTAAAGTGTTTTTTTGAGGACTTTCAGGCAAGCTGCTGATGCAGACTTCTGCACACAACATACAGATAAATTAAGGAATGTCAGTAGGAAGCTACTTTATTTATACAGAGTCAGAACATGGGTTCATCTAGCCCAGTTAGGGTAACATGGACTGGCAACAGCTCTCCATGGCTTAAGGCAGATTTCTCTCCAAGCCTTACCTGGAGATGCCAGCAACTGAACCTGTGAACCTCTCCATGAAAAGGGTACCATGAACTGTGGTCTTTCTCTGCTGAGTTCCCTTGGATGCATTTTGTGTGATGGAAAACAGGCCCTGGGGCAGAAGGGAAGGTTGGACCTACAGATGAATCTGACCCCGGAGATGCTGTCCCTGGGGATCACAGTTTGGGGGTTTAATAAGAGCATAATAAGAACCAATGGTCCATCTAGTCCAGAATCCTGCTCTCATAATGCTCAACCAGATGCCTGTGGGCAACTTGCAAGCAAGTCTTGAACACAGCAGCACTGTTGCCTTCTGTGGTTTCCAGCAACTGGCATTGAGAAGCATTACTGCCACTGACCATGGAATCTCTGGCTCAAGTTTAGAATGGGGGACCCAGGTCTGGGTGCAGCACCTCGTTGAGACCCAGTGTGGTGTAGTGGTTAAGAGCAGGGGACTCGTGATCTGGTGAACCGGGTTCGCTTCCCCGCTCCTCCACATGTAGCTGCTGGGTGACCTTAGGCTAGTCACACTTCTCTGAAGTCACTCAGCCTCACTCATCTCACAGTGTTTGTTGTGGGGGAGGAAGGAAAAGGAGATTGTTTGCTGCTTTAAGACTCCTTGGGGTAGTGATAAAGCGGGATATCAAATCCAAACTCTTCCTGCTTCTTGCACTGCCATTTTTTTAAAAAAAATCTGGCTGTGCACTCCTCCTCTGGGTCAGAGTTTGCGCTGCTGCTCAGGGTGTTAGTAGTGAAAGATTCAGATTATAGCCTTGTTCAACTGGAAAGGCAGTATCATAAAAGAAGGATTTAATGTTGGGTATTTAAGAAACCTCACCTGCCATGGGATCAGCACCTGGCAACAGAACAAAAAATCAGAGGTGGGGGTTCAATATATATCTTCCCCATGCTGTCTGCGATGAAGGGTTGGGCGGCTGGGATGATTTCATCTTGTCTCAGGCATCGGAGGATGACCATGCAGTCAAGACCTGTGACCAGATTCCATTCACCAGGAAACTCTTCTTCATGAGGTTTGGCAGAACCATAAATTGTTTTCCACTCCACAACATTGGATTCCACATGATGCAACAGCCCATGCAAGTTTTTCAGCCCTGAGGAATGCACAATTTCAGCCCATGATTTGTCAGACAACCACTCTGGGGCGGGATTCGCATCCGGGTTCTTGAGCGCAACCTTACCTGTCAGTAGGAAACGCCAGACCTCACCATCAATCTCATCTCTCCCTTTCACAATCCCTATAGTCAGAAGGAAGGAGAAAAGAAGCTTGACCTTCTCAAACGGGGATCGGCAGTCGTTGCGTGTTGAGTCCCACAATGCCACCCCCAAAAAATTCACACTTCACACATCAAATTTTGTTTAGGTTTTTGGCATAATTTTGGCCACAACTTTATTCAAATACAAAAAATGTGAGTGGTTGCTTAGGCATTGGTTATGACTATCTGTCCTTGCCCTCAGGGACAGAGCTGGTCTTCCGGACTCCAACGGAAGCCAGCGTGGGAAACAAGTATTGGGTGAGAAAATGAAGCTGGGCATCAGTCCCTCACTTCTCACCCTCATGTTCCTGTGGGGCTTGCACGGCCCAGGTCCGATGCCAGGGACAAGGACGAAAATAATGGCAAGCCCCTGGATTCCTTTAACGGAATTCCCTTTCCACATCATTTGGAGGGGTAGGCACTTACCCCTCCAAGCACCAATTTAACCAATGCCTAACCGCCAACCTTACAAGTTGTGACGATTTGCTACGCGGTAGGCGAAAACCAAATGGCACCAGCCAATCAGCCAGATGGCAAAATTCCTACCGAGCCCCTGCTCCAAGGCAGACGACCCCATGACAGGCAATAGCAAGGTCAAGCTATCAGAAACCACCCTATTAAAGGGAGGGAGGGCGGGTGATCCGCTGCAAAACGGCCAAGAGGCCGTGCTAACGTCTGTCCCCTGTATTTATAGACTTTGACCCCTCCTCTCAATTAGCAACAATCAATACTCCCCAGCAACCCAATTAACCATTTAACGGCTGGGTTCCTTTCAAAAATGCCAAGTCATGGCAAGGTGGCCTGTTCCCCCAACCGCAACACGTGCTCTCTTTTAGGGAGAACACGCTTTGCGTGTTGAGTCCCACAATGCCACCCCCAAAAAATTCACACTTCACACATCAAATTTTGTTTAGGTTTTTGGCATAATTTTGGCCACAACTTTATTCAAATACAAAAAATGTGAGTGGTTGCTTAGGCATTGGTTATGACTATCTGTCCTTGCCCTCAGGGACAGAGCTGGTCTTCCGGACTCCAACGGAAGCCAGCGTGGGAAACAAGTATTGGGTGAGAAAATGAAGCTGGGCATCAGTCCCTCACTTCTCACCCTCATGTTCCTGTGGGGCTTGCACGGCCCAGGTCCGATGCCAGGGACAAGGACGAAAATAATGGCAAGCCCCTGGATTCCTTTAACGGAATTCCCTTTCCACATCATTTGGAGGGGTAGGCACTTACCCCTCCAAGCACCAATTTAACCAATGCCTAACCGCCACGGAGCCCCACGGCTCACCGCCAAACCACTCACAAACCCAGCCAAGCCCTCAGCTTGGCCACCACTGCACCCAGCCACGCCTCATTCCCTGAGGCAGAAAGATGCACGCCATCCGTTCTGAAAAAGGATGCAGCCTGAAAAAGAATCTCCGGGTGAGAAATCACATCTCCACCCAACTCAAAAATTTTCCTGGACACAGTGGAATTGATGCGTTTTCTGGCCCTTTCCATGGCAGCTGGGCAACGACTGCCCATCCAAACACGTCGCTGCAACAGCTTTGACCAAAATATTTTCGCTGTCGGCACCAGTGCCCGCAGCGTCTCCAAGTCCGTCAAGATTGCGGAGCGTAATGAAAAACAGTCCATGGAAACCAGGTCGTTCTCACCCAGTTGTACTACAATAGCCGTGGGTGGCCCTTCCTGCAGCAATTGGCTCCGAATCTGCGGCAGGAACTCTGACCAGCGCATACCCCGTCGGGACAGCCAAGACACCCGCACGTGTGGAGGAAGGCCAAGACCTGGACCCATTCCGGACTGCCGAGCAGCGACGCCAGCCCAATGGATGATGCTGTGCCCCACCATCCAAATGCGTACGACTGCCATTCCTAAGATAGACAAAGCAAAACCATGTAAGACACCAGTTGTTAGCGAACATAACCCTTAAACGCATCCGACTTCCAGCGACCCAAATCCTTTATTCTGGCGGCTGACAAACCCCAATGAGCCGCCGTCGTGGCAGCCCCAATCCTAAAAGAATGGGGCGCGAAACCCTCGGCCGTGCCACCACAGGCCAGAATCGCCTTGCGCAGCATCTTAGCAAACTGCTGCCTTGTTAGAGGCAACCCATTCTGGTGCCTAAGCAGAGGACCATCCCCAGGATTACGAAGCATCAGGAACTTGCTGAGGTCTTTTACCGGGCAGGGACCTGCTTCCCCTGTAGCAGGGAGACGAATAAGGGCCCCCCTACCTCTCTGATCCGTCTTTGAATTCCTGATTGTGATTCTCAGTTCAACTGGGGATAACTGCACGTCCTGGAGCAACAGGCCCCTGGAGCGACCATCCCTATGATCCTCCACCACGAGTTCACCCACTCTCAATGCTCCAAAGAAAGCCAGAGAAAAGGCAGCCGAAAACAGGCGAGCCTCATACCTGGACCAACATACCCCCCGCAACTTGCTGCGCATGTTGCTCAACAGTTCAAATGAGACTGGGCGCCTTGTAGCGGGCCGAGAAGGAGCAAGTCTACCCCAACCTTCAAGGGCCTTGCGTACAATAAACTTCGCACAAGGGTCCTTATTGAAAAGCGTTTTACAGAAAAACGCTATAGCAGCTGCCTGTATCCGAATTGTCTTCGCTGCCCGTCCCAACTGCCATAAATGCGCCAAATATCTCAACACCTGTGAGGAGGTGGGCGGAACCCCTTGTATTTCACATGCTGACTGACGCATAAATGTCAAAAAATCAGTCCAGGCTTTTGTATATGATCTGAGGGTAGAAGGGGAAACAGATGCCGCTACTCCCTGCAAAACTAATTGCTGCCAAGGTTCCAGAGATGTTCCGGGAAATATTCCGGATGTATCCGCGCCTCTGGAACCAGGAGTCTGAACCGCTCCATCTGCAAACGGGACAGAGCATCAGCAATTTCATTAGACACCCCTGGAACAAAGCGCGCCGAAAACACTATATTACAACGCAAACAGTGTAACACAAAGGCCCGTAAGAGGGCCGACACCCTGGGGGAGCGTGACGACAGCTTGGCCAGCACATCAACCACCGCCTGGTTATCAGTCCAGAAGCAAATACGACGGTTCCTGAACTCCTCTGCCCACAAATGCACTGCCACTGCAATGGGAAAAAACTCGAGAAAAGTTAGGTCCCGCGTAATCTCTCCTCCCCGCCATTCAGGCGGCCAACGCTTGGCGCACCAGCGGCCCTTCCAATAAAGGCCGAAACCCAGGGACCCCGCAGCGTCTGATTGCACTTGGAAATCATTCTGCAGATTTAACGTGTCTTGCCATAGCGACACCCCATTGAATTCCTTCAGGAATTCCAACCAAATGCCCAGATCAGCTTTTACCCCGCTAGAGAGGCGCACTCTATGATGCGGGGCTCTCAACCCTGCCGTGAGCCGTGCCAGGCGAGAACAGAAGGGGCGGCCAGGAGCCACCACCCTGCACGCGAAGTTCAGATGCCCCAGAAGAGACTGAAGCTGCCTGAGAGACACCTTTGTCAGAGGGAGCAAGTCCTCTATGACCCTCTTTAAGGCCACCAGCTTGTCGCTTGGTAAGCTGGAAGTTTGAGCGACCGTATCCAAGAGGATACCCAGGTAAGTGAGCTGAGTCGACGGGCCCTCCGTTTTTTCTGCTGCTAGCGGAACCCCCAGTTCCTGTGTGAGGTCGGCAAACGCCCGCAGCAACACCGAGCAATCGCCGGTATCGCAAGCCGAGGCCAACAGAAAATCATCCAAATAATGCGTGACCCCGCATAGTCCGGTTTTAAATTTGAGGGCCCATTCCAAGAAGGTGCTAAATGATTCAAAAGCCGCGCACGCTATAGAACAGCCCATAGGCATGGCTTTATCAAAATAATAGTTGCCCTCAAATTGGAAACCTAGCAGCCAAAAGTCATCCGGATGAATTGGCAAGAGACGAAATGCGGACTCAATATCGCACTTCGCCAGCAAAGCGGCGTGGCCAAATTTCCGAATCATTTTGATTGCCTGATCCAGGGAAGCATACTTTACGGAGCAAAGCTCCGGGGGAATCACATCATTGACGGATGTCCCTCTGGGATGCGACAAATTATGAATCAAATGGAATTCACCTGGGGCTTTCTTTGGCACAATACCCAATGGGGATATATGCAAATTATGGAAGGGTGGAGCACCAAAAGGACCAGCCATACGATGCATAGCTAACTCCTTTGCGATCTGTTTGCGTGCGACCTCGGGTAGCTCGCGAACTGATTTTTGATTAGCAGGATTCCGTGCCACGGGAGACATGGCTACCGGAATCCGAAAACCAGCTGAAAAACCATCAATCAAATAATATGCAGCCTCCCTATCAGGGTACAACTGCAACCAAGTGTGCAGGGCCGGCAGACAAACGGGGGTATGAGCCAATGAGGTCAGTACCTTATTTCCCTGTGCTTGAGGTTGAAGGGAGAGGAGCTGGCTTGGGGGGCTGCTGAGAGCCGCCCCTGCCCCCTCGAAAGGGCCGCCGGCCCCCAAGGCAAGAAGCGGCAGCATGTAGGCCATTACACTTTTCGCACATGTGCGCGTACTTGCACCCCTGTCGCTGACAGGAGCCTTTATTGAAATCCCAGCAAAGGAGGCGACGGCTAGACCTAAAGACCGAAGACCTCGCCTTTGGTTGGTCCTGCACCTTCTTCTCAATGAGTGGAGCCACATGAGTGGTCCACACATCGAGATCCTTACGATCCCAGCGGGCTGATGGGATCCTGGCAGCACGGCGCCGGAAATTCTCATCGTATTTGATCCCAGCTTTTTCACCAGCTTTTGTGAAAGCAGAGCGAACAATGGATAGGTAAACTAACAAATGAAGAGATCTCCGTGGGTAACATGCCATTACCACACCAGCGAAGACCTGGAAACAGTCAAGCCAATGCTCGAATGTCCTGTCTGTCGGTGGGCGTTTTTTAGAGGAGTTCCCCTTCTCTTGTTCCTCCGAAGGAGGGGCCAATTTGAAAATGTCCACATAGCGGCCATTCAATATCCTGGAACGCAGCTTTGTAGACAGATGCGAGCCAGGTATGATGTCCCTAGCAGAATTGGTGGAGACTTTAACGTCAGGCACCAGCACACCGTCCCTACACTCCTGGACAGCCCTATACCTCGCCCGATGAGTGTTGGCCCTTCGCTCCCAAGCCCACCGAGGAAGCCCCGAAGCCAGTTCGCCAAAACCCCAATAGAGGTCCATTGAACGACCCCCCTCATCGTCAGAGCTGGAAGAAGACGTACCAGAAAAGGAAGACGAAGTGTCGTCCCTCCTTCGCTTGGCGTGCTTCCGGGAAGATCTTCCACGGCGACGTTTTCCGCCAGAAGACTTCTTGGGAGGGACAGGCAGGCTGTCATCGATGGAGGACTCCGATTCAGGACACAGCTGCGATGCACCTGGGACTGACTGTGAAGATATAAGACGTGAGAGGCCAGATCCAGATGCCACCCCTGCCGGAGTTTGAGCAGGGATAACCTGGTGGGTGGAAGAAGCCGAAGGGCCCCTACGCCCTGAGGCCCCCCCGGTGGATCGACCTGCCCTCCGCGAGCGGCCCCGCACCCCAGGTAGGATGGAGGATTGGGTTGACTGGGGATCCAAGACCAAAGCCCTGGAGAAAGACCCTTCTCTCCCATCCTCGCTAGACGAAGGCGATGCCGGGTAGGACGCCACTGCCGAACCACGCGACCTCGTGGACACTGGAGGCTGGGTGGAACACTGCTGGAGGAAACCGTCCATATCTGCCGCAAAGCGAGACAGTGCAGCTGGATCGCCAGCCATGCTTTCCACCAAGGATTGCACCCGCCCAACCGGTTGGGCCGGGCCAGGTGAACGAAGAGCCTGCGACGGGCCTCTAATAGGCCGCTTTGAGGCAATGGAAGGGCCGGGGCGGGCAGCGTCCTTCTTTGGAGCCATATCTGCTTTGGGCAGAAAATGAACAATAAATTATTAGTACTGCCTTTGCTAAGAAATTCTTCCTGAAATTGGAAGAGAGTAAGCAATAGATAAAATCAAGCGAACTCAGCCAATACCTCAGCAACTAGGTATCTAGGTATCTATCTATCTATCTATCTATCTATCTATCTATCTATCTATCTATTTAATATGTATCCGCCTGAACACCTTATCTAAACCGGCTACCAGGCAAAATATTATGTGCACCTCCTCAGGTCGGCCAGCAGGGGTCGCCAGCCGGCTCGACCTTAGCCAAGGGAGGAAGCAGTACCCCTCTGAGCCACTGGAGGGAGCCCCGGCACACAGCCTGCTGCAATACCTCCTGCAGCCACCAGAGGGCCGAGAGGCCAGGAAGCCTCAGCAAGGCCGATGAGTCAGGATTCCAACAAAATGTCGGGCGCAACAGGCTCACAGCCTGAAACGGTAATGGAGGCAGCACGGTCACCCCGAAACAACCCGGGCCGGTGCTCGGAGCCGCAGCCGCCCTCAATTTTTTGACCTTTTCGCCCCCGCCGCCCTCGCGCCCGGCGGCGCCGCGCGTCGATGGCCCGGGCTCACTCGCTCGTCCGTGGGATCAGCACGGCACGGCGGGTCGGAGCCTCGGCCGGGCGCGAACTCCCGGGCCCGTTTAAACCTCGCCGCCCCTCTCTACGCGCGGCTGTACGCGCGGGGGGGGGGGGCAAATGACGGCGTGCCGCTGCGCCGCGGCCCGTCAGGGGCCCGCGGAGAACGGGGAAGATGCGGCTGGGTCCCCGGCCAACGCAACGCGGGGGGGGGAAGGGCGCCGCTACGCCGCCCGGAACGTCGTTGGCCGCCCCGAGGCGCGCGAAACGAGCCGGCCGCTCCTTATAGCTCTTAAGCGCGCTGATCGGGAGGCCTGGGAGGCCAGACAGAATCCCTCCCACCGACGGAGGCCGCTGGATAAGACCGGAGACCGGCGAGCGGCCTACGGTTCCCGGTAAACAAAAAACAGGCCCCCAAATTCAAACAGGAGGGCCCGAGCCTATCCCGGGCTGGGGGGGGGGACCCCACCCTCTACGCCCAAACCTGCCTTCTCCCGCTTTTTTTTTTTTTTTTAATTATCAGATATAGGGGTAAAAGAACGGGGGTTATTGGCAGTATCGGACGAAAGGAGGGGGGGTGGGGGAGGTGAGGGAGGAAGGGGGGGGTTAGCGTAGGTAAAGGAATAAGAAAGTAAATTCAATTAATTATTAATATTATTATTATAATTATTATTATTTTTCAGGCCAAGGGGAAAACGAAAGTAGAACCCGAGGTAAGCTCAATACAACCGTCTCCGATGTTCCTGATCCGCTGCAAAACGGCCAAGAGGCCGTGCTAACGTCTGTCCCCTGTATTTATAGACTTTGACCCCTCCTCTCAATTAGCAACAATCAATACTCCCCAGCAACCCAATTAACCATTTAACGGCTGGGTTCCTTTCAAAAATGCCAAGTCATGGCAAGGTGGCCTGTTCCCCCAACGGCAACACGTGCTCTCTTTTAGGGAGAACACGCTTTGTAGATGCTGATTGTGAAATGCTCAATTATGAAGTCAATCCTTTCTTCCAAAACGTCACTTTTCCTGCTATTGGCAAGAGACTGGACATAGCAGTTAATAAACCATATCAGGGAATATTGATACATTGGTTCCATGTCAGCCAGATCAGACACGCAGAAGATGACTATTTCTAAATGAATGGCCACTGGCTTGTACCCCAATTCAGGTGGTATCTATTTCCATTTCAGTAATAGTGGTAATTCCTTGCTTTTCAGAGATTTCTTCAGACAAGTAGGCTACTTCAGACAAGATGATTTTAATAGCTGTTTCATCTTCTTAGGTATTTCCTTCTGACTTGGAAAGAACTTCCAGGATTTCGTCTTCAATCTCCTCCAGCTGTTTCTTGTTTGCTGCACTTTCTACAATCAGCTTGTTCTTCTCTTTCAGCTCAGGCTTTTCCTTCACAGCCACAATCCCAAGAAGCTAAATTTTATGGTGATGATGGTGCCCCTATTTGATGAAATAAAAGCAAGTGTAGCTTTTACACCTGCAAATGGGTATGGTGGCAGAGCAAAACTTCTCTGATGATCCGGGAGAAATCGTGCAGGTTGAAGACGTAGTGAGATTTTGAAGGAGTTAGGAGAAGGTTTTCCGCAGCCATTGTTTTGCCAATCCTTTGAAAAGAAGCAAAAAAGTTAAATGTAACTCTGACCTTTTTTTCCAATGTACCCCACCCTTAGGTTCTCTTCTCCCACTTTGCCATGAAGAGTTGCAGACATCACTAGGGATGAGCAAATCCGTTAATTTCGGTTTCTCATTTCCCAATTTTATGTTCAGTTCTGCTGATTTCCACACCGGTTTGCAATACCCATCCCCCGGCCCCCCAAAAATAAATCATTAGCATTTGAGTGCTAATTTCCCCTAACATACACACTTTTGTATGTATTTGCCTAATATATCCATTTTTGCAAGCCATTTTCCCCAATATAATTCATTTCTGCATGTTATTTTCAGAAATATATGCATTTTGCCCACTGATTACCTAAGTAATAATAATAATAATAATAATAATAATATAATAAATTTTATTTATATCCCGCCCTCCCAGGCCAAGACCGGACTCACGGCGGCTAAAACCAGGTATAAAAACAATTGATTAAAATACAACTTAAAAAACAAGATTAAAATACAACATTAAATTGCAGCCTCATTTCAGTAGAAACTCAAATCAAAAACTTTTTTGGGAATGAAAACATGAAGTGTTCACCAAGGCTAACTATCCAGACTGGTCCTACATGGGCCAGAAAAAAACCAGGGAAGTCCCCAAATAGGAGTTCCATCACAGGAGGAGAGGGAGGGGGAGAAAGAGGGGGAGGGGACCAAGATGATTCCAAGCCAAAGGCCAGGCGGAACAACTCTGTCTTACAGGCCCTGCGGAAAGAAATCAGGTCCTGCAGGGCCCTGGTCTCATGAGGCAGAGCGTTCCCCCAGGCCAGAGCCAGTGTAGCATATGCATTGCATGACCAGGCGGTGACAGCCACAGCCCCCAGGGATCATAAGGAAGAAATAAAATTAGGCCACAACTTTATTAAACTTCCAAATGTAGGAAGACTTTGGCTTAGGTCTTGGGCGTGTACCCCCCCCCCAGCACCCCAGCCGGGGGGAACTGGGGCTCATCAAAGTAAATGGGATATGGGGGTGCTCTGCGAGACCTATGTGTAGCAGGCAGCCAAGCCCATATCCCCGCACGCTGGATAGTTCACTGGTGACCTTTCAGTGTAGGGCCAGTGATACCCATATATATAACCTCTCTAAGACGGGGACCCTGGAATTAATGCCGCAGTGGGGTGTGTCACCACTTCACGCCCTGCCCCCCACCATATAGGGAACAAAAGACTAAAGGATTCCACCCAAGGCCATAACTGCCACCCGAGACCATGAGTTTGCGGTCTTGCCAAGACCACCTACATCCGGAAAACCATTCACCTTATGTCCAACCACTCCATCAGGCCATGCCTGATGTCACACAACAAGAGCTCACTCACAGGGTTGGAAAGATGCACGCCATCACGTCTGAAAATAACAGGCCTACCAACTTTAATTTCGAGGTCCTTCACCACACGACCTCACTTTACGCAGCACTCCTGTGAACTGGTAACGAGTCAAAGCGTTGCCAGATGCATGAACAAGGAACTGGCCAGCAGTGGCGTAGCGTGGGTTGTCAGCACCCGGGGCAAGGCAAGTAATTTGCACACCCCCCCGCTGCACTGTCCCTCCCCCAGATAGCCCCTCGCTCTCTCTCCGCACCGCACCGCACGCCTGGCACCCTCCCCTCCATAGTGGGCGGCAACCCGGCAGCTCGGATCGGATTCGCACAGCCAGCACTGCAGTGAGAGAGTGAGTGAGCCAGGCAGGGGCAGAGAGCTGCGAGTGCGAGCGCGCCCCCCCCCCAGATGTTGCGCCCGGTGCGGCCGGCCCCCCCTGCACCCCCCACGCTACGCCACTGCTGGCCAGGCTCCTCAGGGGTGGGCTCTCATAAATTTACACATGTCTGCCACATGTGTAAATTTACACATGCTTTACATTTTAGTCCCTGGCATCTCCAACACCTGAAACCCTGGAGAGCTTCTACCAGTCAGTGCAGACAGTGCTACGTTAGATGGACCAACAACAGCTTCCTTTTTTGCTAACAATGGAGGTTTTTTATCAGCCTCCTGATCCTAAATCAAGTGTCACTTCAGATAACAAACACACAACAGTACAGGATTCTATAGCAAGAGCAGTGGCAGTGGTACATAGCGGCTAGATGTGGTTGAGGGAAATGCATTATGGAAAGAGTTGATGTGGTCTGGAATCCTAGGATGTCACCACAGCAGGCAGTTCTTTTCAGTTAGGTCTGTTATCAAGTCCAGAGAGTGAGAGAGAGACTTTTACTGTGCATTTTATACAGCTATGTGCCTCAGAATAAGTAGGTAAAACCTCATAAGTCTGCCAGTTTCTCGTGTGTGTGTGTATTTTCAGTACTTTTTTCTGGGGGGAACGCAGAGGTACTCACACCCCTAAACATTTTGTGAATCAAACGGAAGAAACTAAAAATTTTAAACATTTTATTTTCTTCTCTAGCACGGTGAATCCTCAATTCTGTTGCTACCCCCGATGGCAGCCTCATTTCCTGAGTCTCAGACTGAACAAGCATTTAATGTGTGAAGTAGGAGTTGGAATCTAGCATGAGGTAGTGCATGTTCTTTGTACTTTTGTCCATTTACTGTATTTATTTCCCCCAATTTCAACTATAAAATGGTTATTTCCTTGAGTCAAAATGAGAGTACCCCTAAACATCCCCCCCCCCAAAAAGCACTGTATGTTTTATTGTACCAAAGAAAGTTATGTGTTATGTTTAAACTCCTGGGGCAGCTTCTGCACATATAAATACCACAACATGTGCTCTCTTGAAGAGAAGCACATTCCTCAGAATAGTGGCCTCAGAATAGTGGTCTCAAATCTCAAATCTAAAGTTTGATCATCAATACCACTGATGGAAACAATGGCCAGGTGCCTTGTGAAACGCCCTGTGAGACACAAAGGAAGGCAGAGTAAGTCTCAGTGCAGCTTTGCCATTCCTTCTGGTGACCCCAGGCAGACAGGTGAAACTGCTGGTGAAGGTGGCAAGGTCACGTCTACACCATACATTTAAGGTACAGTGGTACCTCGCAAGACGAATGCCTCGCAAGACGAAAAACTCGCAAGACGAAAGAGTTTTTTGTTTTTTGAGTTGCTTCGCAAGACGAATTTCCCTATGGGCTTGCTTCGCAAGACGAAAACGTCTTGCGCCTTTTTCTTAAAACCGTCAATGCATTCCTATGGGAAACTGTCAATGCATTTCCTATGGGAAACCGTGCTTCGCAAGACGAAAAATTCACAAGACGAAAAAACTCGCAGAACGAATTAATTTCGTCTTGCGAGGCACCACTGTACTATTATGCCACTTTAAATTGCCCTGGCTTCCTGTCCCAAAGAATCCTGGGAACTGTAGTTTGTTAAAGGTGCTGAAAGTTGTTAGGAGATCCCTCACAGAGCTACCATTTGTAGGTTGATCCATATTTCTTTCAGACTGATTGACATGCAACTATCTGAGTCCAAAATTAGAGGAGGAAAGATGTTGGGCACCCTCACCTTCTAATAGGAGTGCTCTTGGTAAGGTTTCCAGTCAGGGTGACCCCCCCCTCCTTCCTCCATGTTTTCCACCTCCCCACCCTAATTAATTACAAGTATTCCCTGGGTAATGAGCATATCCAGTTCTTATGGCACCAGCTTTTGTGTTTGTACATTTCCCCCATTGCCTTTAGATTTTCTTCAAAAATCTCCATGGCCCTTTCTTAGCTAAAATCCTAACATTAGAGGGAAGGATGGTGCCCTTTTGCAGCCCTTCTCAACCTTGGGTCCCCAGATGTTGTAGGTCTACAACTCCCACCATCCCTGACCTGGTCCTTCTAGTTAGGGATGATGGGAGTTGTAGTCCAACAACATTGGGGACCCAAAGTTGAGAAAGGCTGTCCTATTGCATTTAATCTGACATCATGCAGGTAATATCATTCCTTCCACCTCCCGGAGGCCCCTTTGCTGAAAGGAACAGAACATCAACAATAGCAAGCCTTGAGATGACCTTCTTGTCATACCAGTGGCTGTGATCAATCCATTGCCTAAGGAATTCTGTAGAAGACTAGGCTCCGTATACCTCCTTGGCAGACATATTTAAGTCATCTAGGAAAAATATTGATGCATTTATCTTCCAAAGACAAAAAATAACTCCCTCTACCCTTCTCCCTCTCCCCATCAACACAAGCAAGCAAAGAAAGGGAGAGGATGAGAATGAGTTAGAGTGTTAGGCCAGAGGAGACCAGGGTTATCAAATCCCCACTGAGTTCTAAAACTTACTGGGTGACCACGTTCCCGTTGCAGCAGGGAGTGCATTTGACAGGTGGGGAACTGCCACCGAGAGGGCCCTCCATCAATACCAATCAAGGCACATCCAGTGACAGCACCTGGAATAAGAAAGGAAAGGGTGGTTCTTGGAAAGTTATTGTTTCACTGGACTGTTCATCCTGACAATGTGGTATATTTTATATGATTCCAGGAGGAGTGCGAAGGAGGCCTTGCTGAGGCAATGCCAGCCCTGGACCCTCCCTTTTCGGCTCCCCTTGCCCTGAACCTGCCAAATATCTCCTTTTTCAAACCCATGCCAGATCCACCAATACCCGTCAAGCTGGCCATGGAGAGCGTGAAAGAAGGGGTCAGGGCCGTTGAAGAGCACGACCGTGCCACAAATGTGGTGGCACCCAAACATGAACAACTGAGAGAAGCTGACGGTTTGCCCCCGGTGAGAATGAATGAAACTACACATTCTGGGGAAGAATAACTCAGACCTCTTACAATGATGTTTCCACAAATACCACACAAGAAACAATTCAGCCTTAACAGAGATCAAAGAACAGGACTCTGCATTTCTGCCTTGTAGAATTCTCTGACGTAATAAAGGAGCACCTAAGTTGTGCTTTCAAGGCATCTGCAAGAAAAAGGTTTCTTACTTGGGGCAGACTCTGTTGACGCAAGTGCTACCCCCCTTTCTTTCTTTTTAAATCTGTTCATCCTGACAATGTGGTATATTTGATATGATTACAGGAGGAGTTTGAGGGAGACCTTGCCGAGGCAATGCCAGCCCTGGACACTCCCCTTTCGGCTCTCCATACCCTGAACCTGGCAAATACCTCCTTTGTCAAATCCCTACAGGACCTGTCAAGCTGGTCATGGAGAGCGTGAAAGAAAAGCCAGAAAGAAAGCCTGATCCAAGTGGAAGCAGCCACTTCCTTGTTAGTATTTTGTGGGAGGGATTGCAGTGTACACTGGAGATTTAGGATGGTGCAGTTAAAGTGGATTAAAGTGCTCTGTCATCCAGCTTGCTCCTTAAAGTCCAGATATAATCTAACTTCTGCATAAGCAAGCAAATCAAGATGCATGCCCAATAAGTGGTTTGTCAGGTGGAGCTCACTGATCAAGTTGTTGACTATGCCTTCTGTCTAAGAGCAACCTTCATCTGCTCTTCTTTTTTAAATAGATGACCATGTCCACTCTGTGGCTCCTTGGTCTTTTCCTATTCACTGTGGTGCGGACCATGCTTGGCCCCACCAACTCTTGATTCCAGGTGCAGGTTGGATTTGGCTTAGGTATTGGAGGGCAGGCACATGATAGAGTCTGCGTAACAATAGCAGCAACTCCCCATACCACGCACCACGTTCAAATTACATTGAAAAAGTAAAGAAAAAGTAAAGCAAACTGTAGGGAAGGCCAGGGATGGATTTTCTGTGAAAACAAATTCCTATGTGGAAAAACTGCAGTCAGAGGCAGGGATAGAAGGCTCTGTCAATTTCAGTTCTCTTTCAGTTACTCTAAGGCTATCAGAGAGTTCCTATGAATTTCCAGTTTTGTTGAATATGAACTCTCATCATTATATTATAATATATATATATGTATATATATATATATATATATATATATATATATATATATATATATATATAAAATTATAATATAATTTTTATTATAATTATAATATAATTATAATTATAATATAATATAATTATAATATAATTATTCACATTGTTGCATTTATGACCTTTTTATTGACATGCAATATTTTATGAATTGTTGCATACAACCCTACTAAAAGAGAATTATATGAAAATGATGCATTGGTGGTATCTGGTTAAATTAGCAAAAATGTATAGAACAGGATCTAGTAAGTGTTGGAAATGTAAAGAAGCAGGGTATACTAGATGCCATGTTAACAAAGTGATAATTACTCCTTGGCTACGAGACATAAATGAGAGATATTACATGACCGTCCATGTCTTAGGACAAGCTTACAAGAGATAGACCCTTCTTGGTGGTGAGGCCAAGATGGCAGAACCATTGGTTCCAAAATGGTTACATTCTTAAACGGCTCTACCATCAATATGTTTCTCCCAATGTGCAAACAAACTCTGCTGAGTTGTCACGTAAGAGGCAAAAAGAGAGTTTTCTAGCTATGAAGTCACAGCAACAGCACAATTTCCCCCCGTATTGCCTTCCACCTACTGTGCAATGCGCTGTTTGTACCGCCAAACTTTGCAGTGGGCAATTTGCAGGTGTTGGCACCCTTTTCAAGTGAATCGGATGACTTTGCAGCAGGCAATTTGCAGGGGTTGGGCACCATTTTCAAGTGAATCGGACGTCAGATTTTTTGGTAAAAACGTGACCCGTGGGTCAGGGCACTGAGGGCTCGTTTTATGGCCTACCATGAAGCGTGGTGTTTTCACCACCCAAATGGACCCTTTCTCTGACCCACTCTCTTGCTCTAGCCAACATGTGGGAAGTTGTTACTGGCACTGGCCTATCTGAAAGTCTTCAGTGCAACCAGAAGATAGAATCATAGAATCATAGAGTTGGAAGAGACCACAAGGGCCATCGAGTCCAACCCCCTGCCAAGCAGGAAACACCATCAGAGCACTCCTGACATATGGTTGTCAAGCCTCTGCTTAAAGACTTCCAAAGAAGGAGACTCCACCACACTCCTTGGCAGCAAATTCCACTGTCTAACAGCTCTTACTGTCAGGAAGTTCTTCCTAATGTTTAGGTGGAATCTTCTTTCTTGTAGTTTGGATCCATTGCTCCGTGTCCGCTTCTCTGGAGCAGCAGAAAACAACCTTTCTCCCTCCTCTATGTGACATCCTTTTATATATTTGAACATGGCTATCATATCACCCCTTAACCTCCTCTTCTCCAGGCTAAACATGCCCAGCTCCCTTAGCCATTCCTCATAAGACATCGTTTCCAGGCCTTTGACCATTTTGGTTGCCCTCCTCTGGACACGTTCCAGTTTGTCAGTGTCCTTCTTGAACTGTGGTGCCCAGAACTGGACACAGTACTCCAGGTGAGGTCTGACCAGAGCAGAATACAGTGGCACTATTACTTCCCTTGATCTAGATGCTATACTCCTATTGATGCAGCCCAGAATTGCATTGGCTTTTTTAGCTGCCGCGTCACACTGTTGGCTCATGTCAAGTTTGTGGTCAACCAAGACTCCTAGATCCTTTTCACATGTACTGCTCTCAAGCCAGGTATCACCCATCTTGTATGGCATCAATGCCTAGTGGTCATCCCTAGACCATACTTTGAAAAATACTGTGCTGCATCATTTTCTTGGCTTCTGCAAAGAGCCACTTTGATCCAATGCATGGAATTTTGGACTCGCTTTGAGTATAGCAGGGTTCAAATCCAGGCTCATGTTATGAACCTTCCAGGCTCACTGGATATTGGAAAACCATGGGAAGGAAAATAAGCTTCAATTTATTGCACACTGATCTTTTCTGTCAGTTTTTCCTGAATCACTTCTAGTTCAATGACTTGACCACAAGGTGGAACACTCAGATCACTGAAGCAGATTCAGACTGTGCTTCTCATATGAGGACGAAGCCAATGCTAGAATTCCCATTTCAACATAACTTGCATTCATTTCTCCTCTTCCTAGTTGTGAATACAAAAGAGCTTTCTTCTACGGCTGCCAGATTTGCCAGTTGGCCCTTTCAACTTGACACACATTTCCAAAAATGCAGAATGCAGTTTTTGCAAGTGAAATCTTTCACTGCCCAGGCACGCTGATATAGAAATAATCCAAATCTAAGAAATGTAGTGAATTTTAAAATACCTTGGCTTTTCAGCTGCTTCCCGATTAGTGTCTCCAAGCATTACTGAGTCATCATTCACCTGCAGTTAAGCGGCAAAGGGAATTACAACTGACATTCTATACTGTTTGGAGTCTGACCCTTTTAAACCTCAGTCTATAAAAAGAGCCTGGCAAGATCGGACCTAAAACACACCTGCTTTTGTATCCTGCTCTCCCAGTGGCCAAGCGGGTGCCTATAGGACGTCCTCAAGGGGATCATGAGCATACTCCTCAATTAAAATTCCAGCAAGTGGAATATTGCCTCCAACAGAGGGATATTGGGGGCTGTTTGGACACTGAGTAGTGGTGGCTGGGCAGAAGTAGAGTTGCAAGACTGACTTGGAAGAAAGGAGCAGTGATCTGGGGGAGCCTGTAACAGCCAGGAGATGACAGTCAGAGGCAGGAGATGATGCAGGATAGAAAATCATCATCATCATCATCATCATCATCATCATCATTTATACACTGCCAATCAAACATTAAAAACTCCCCTAAACAGCGCTGCCTTCAGATGTCTTCTAAAAGTCAGATAGGTGTTTATTTCCTTGACATCTGCTGGGAGGGCGTTCAACAGGGTGGGCGCCACTACCGAGAAGGCCCTCTGCCTGGTTCCCTGTAACCTCACTTCTTGCAGTGAGGGAACTGCCAGAAGGCCCTCAGAGCTGGACCTCAGTGTCTGGGCTGAACGATGGGGGTGGAGACGCTCCTTCAGGTATACCGGGCCAAGGTCATTTAGGATTTTAAAGGTCAACGCCAACACTTTGAATTGTGCTCAGAAACGTACTGGGAGCCAATGTAGGTCTTTCAGGACCGGTGTTGTACAGTCTTGGCGGCCATTCAGAAAATGAAGAACAGGTGGTGGAGGAGGGAGGGATGCGGCAGGCTGTGTTGGGTCAAGGACTTCCACACCTCTCCCTCCTGCCCCCTGCTTCTGTCTCCCAGGTCAAGAAGAGGATTGAAGAGGGAGGAGCAGGTAGAGGTTACACTCAGATATAGTCTGCGCCTGCTTGCGCACAGCTCAGATAGTGGAGATACATAAGTCCAGGGTGGGACCTCTCCGTTGCAGCAACTGCCTCGACAGCTGCTCACCTAGGAGTAGCCAAGAGACAGAGGACTGGTGAGCAAATTATTGTCTTCCACCTGCACCAGTGGCTATGACACAGCTGCTGTGGATCGGACCCTTTTGGAATTCTAGAAATCCTACGTTGGATGCCATTCTATGACCCGATTTCAACCATGCGTGTCTGAAAGCTGTTGAAATTTCCCAAATCAACTGCTCCTTTGCGCTGGGCTTTCCTGGTGTGGAAAGAGCTTTGAAGCTCTCTGGCTCACTTCCTAGGCTCTGGGGTGCTCTTGTGAGATCTTACGGGAACTCAGACAGCCCTTTCAAGGTTTTGCGAGAGCGCCCCCAGAGCCACACACTGAGCAGGACTTGCCCAAAAGCAAGGAGGAGAGCTTAAAAGCTCTCAGCTTGTTTAGTGGGGAGGATTAAGGCCCTCTTAGCATGCCTGCTCTGGAAGAAAAGTTTGCTTGCGCAGGATAGTTCCAAGGGGGCAGGTTGTGTATACACGGTTTTGCGTATGTGCACCATCCCCAAAGCATAACCCTTGCACAAGATGCAATCATACTGTATTAAGGGCCATTATGAAATGTCAGTGCTTTCCTTTAAAGCACCAATAAATAACAGCCACTGGGGGGAGGACTTGAGTGCTCTATAGGAGACATTTGCACAATCAGTGCAGTAATGCATCTGCTATCTGAAGCTCTCCCGATGCAACACTCAGATTTCTTTGGGTGGAGTGGTTTTCAAGGAGTGGCATGGCAGCTGAGATGCCAGCTTCTGGAAACAGACACTGTTGCAGAGTGACAGATGACAACAAATTCTTACATGGAGGATTCTTGAAATGCAGTCACTCCTTGATTCTTTTGTCTTGCTTTGAAATTTTACCCCTTTGACTAAGAGAGATTTGATTTCATCTGATATTTTTAGATACAGAAGTTTGTTTGTTGTTTGCAATTGGGCATATTAAAAAAGGGACTTCTGTCTTGCAATGAATGTCATGATATGTATCACCAGCTGTCCATTTCTAAGAAAGTAAGGCGCCTTTAATAGCAACACTTTGTGCCTATATAAGGTAAAGGTTGGGCATGCCACTCATTAAGGATTCCATGGAGAAGTCTAAAGCAAGTGATACAATCAAGACCATTTTTTGTATTATAAGTAAACATATACATATGCATGCACACAGACTCACATTTTGGAAGGTTATAGCATCCTCAGCAGGCTGGGGAAAGATTTCAGCTCATTCCACAATCTGGAGCAAACCTTCCCATTCTGCAGCCAATAGATTATGCTCTGCTCAGAACACAAACATATGGATTAGACTGCATGCCTATGTGTTGGAGAAAACTACATTTCCTTTTCTTGAGTTCGTAGTTAAGGCATGTGTTACTTAAACCATGAGAGGGCACTGTTTGTGTATCAATGTTTCTTGTAACCCCACCCTTAAAACCTGAGCCATTTGGTTTGTTCTTCTCTACAGACAAGATGTCTTCTATTTTCTCTCATCTCCACCCACCCCGTAAATAGTTCCTGCATGAATAAAGCCTTTGAACTCCAGAAATTATTCCAATCTGATTCACACAAGCTGCAAGGTCTGCTGACACTACGAAGCTGTCCAAGAATGGTTCGTCCCATCTTAAGCTGAATTACACACTCCTGTTTACTCTGCATCCAATACCCACACTGCTGGTTTGAGAAGCAGTTTGCACACGATATTAGCCACAATCCATATCTATCCTGTTGCTTCTTAGGAAATACTGCATCTTAATGTGTTTTTCCCTAAATCAGATTCGATTGAAATTGAGAAAAAGAAAAACATAGCTGTGTTTTAAACTAGTTGCTCTAAATTCAGTGGAAAGTTCATAGTTCAGAAAGGGGAGCATCTGCTTTCCATGTAGAAAATCTCCAGGAGACAATCTTGCTGGGATAAAATCCTGGAATCTTGGAGAGCTGCTGTCAGTCAGTAAGGTAAGTTAGGCTGAGAGTGAGTGACTAACCAAAAGTCAGTGAGCTTCATGGCTGAGTGGGGATTTAGGCATGCCAAAGACAGAAATCCTTTCTAAAATGAAAGCAAAATGGATAATATTTGTTAATAACATTACTACAGTTATAGTATGTAAAGTATAAAGAAGTAGCAGCTGTGAATGCTCTTCAAATGCAGCATTTTGGGGGGTTTGCAAATTTAATTGGGAATATATCCAAGATTAGGCTTCCAAAGCTTGTTTGGCGTTTTGCCCCTCTATCTGAAATCTTTTATGCCTGCCCCAACCCCTCAATCTTAAATGGTTCCCCTATTCAGACAGAATAATATACAGTTTTAAGAAAGTGAAATATCCCTCGTCAGAAAGATATTTGGGCATGATCCATTGGCAAGGCTTCTTGACATTTGCCATTCTTTTTTTTTTTTCTGAAGAACAGGGCCGAAAAGTGTACTAACAGGAAATTCCATTCACGAGATAAGCAGCTGCTCAGTTCAAACATTTCAGCTGACGGTGCAACCACGAAGGATCTTTTGTACAACTCCCAGCTTCAAGAATACTCAGCATTCCTTGAATACCCAAAGGAAATGCTCAGAGAACAATTCGTCAGGATGCCTGTACAATTTCGTGTGTTTGTGAAACAGCACATTTGAGAAACCAGAATGGTGGCAGTTGTGTTTGTTTTTTGATCGTTACGGTTTGGCCATATAAATGTTCCCACTATGGAAACTTAGAAAAAGACCAGTGTGGCCCAATGACAAGTAATTTGGTTTCAACAAGTGCTATTTTCCTAGAAAAAGAGGTGCTGGAACTCAGGAGTAAAGCCTCTCTTGTTCTCTTAGGATGGCAGTGGCGCCCACCTCAAAGGTAACAACTCAGTTCTGGCCAATTCTGGCTGAAAAAAAGCTCTTTTCTCAGCAAAGAAAGAACGGATACAAAAACTTATGGAAGATGCAGAAATGGCGAACTTACCTGAAGAATAAGAAATCACGATAACGAACTTTTTATAAAAGAATGGAAACGGTTTATTGAATATTTACAGATAAATTGCAAACAGATAAAAACAATGGCAGGATTATGGTAATAACCTGCAGTTTCATAAGAGTATATATTTAAAGTAGATAATTAAATGAGCAAATTAAATGAATTTGGATATGCAGAAGATATTAAAAATTAAATTTAAGGAACCGCAGAAAAAGGGGGCAGGAGGTCAAACTCTGAAATGTTAAATTGGTTGTAAAACTAATGAAATGTATAAACTTGAAAAGTATAGCTAAAAACTTCACTAGAAGCTAGGTTTGCCTAGTAAAATGAAGGCATGCAGTTCAGTGAATCTGGGATGGTCACATAAGGAGTACACTCGTACATTGGTTCTTGAACGCCTTGTGATTAGAACATTTTGGCTCCTGAATGCCGCAAACCTGGAAGTGAGTGTTTCGGTTTGCAGATGTTTTTTGGAAGCCAAACATCTGACGCTGCACCTTGGTTTTCAAACATTTTCAGAAGTTGAACAGACGGATTCTATTTAAGAACCAAGGTACGACTGTAAGTCGTTACTTTTTATCATGCGATTCCTCAGAACTTCAGGTGTTACGGTTGTGAATTGTTGGCATATTTTTGTCATCTAGCTCATGTTCAAAAATAGTGCCTCTTTCCGCCTATATAATAGAATTGGATACAGGTGTTCAAAGAATGAACCTTCACTGCAGTTTCCAGATGATACGGTGGAAGCAACTCACAAGCATTATGCAGGATTCAAATCAAAATAGAACTGTTGCAGAAGACGTGTTCTATTTGTAATTGAGCAAAGGAACTTTAGAGCCCAAATTCCTGCTAGTGGAAATAGTCTATAAGGAGCCTGGTATTTACACACCCTAAATCCAGGAATGTTACGGGATTAGCAAATCATGCTTTCAGCAGGAAGTAAGGCATGAGGGAGTGATAATTTAAGACCAAGCAATCTTTTCAATCCAACTGATGAAGAGTGGTGGAGTCTCCTTCTTTGGAGGTCTTTAAGCAGAGGCTTGACAACCATATATTAGGAGTGCTCTGATGGTGTTTCCTGCTTGGCAGGGGGTTGGACTCGGTGGCCCTTGTGGTCTCTTCCAACTCTATGATTCTATGATTCTATGAATGCAACTGAATGTTACAGGCAATACCCTAATCTTCCCTTGTTAAAACATCACTAGATCGGTTCTGGATATCATGTTGCTATGTTTACACTGATACGGAGCAGAATCCTGTCAGTTTGTGATTAAACAAACCTTTAAAAATCCAATATTTAAAAAGGAGCTAGAAGAAAAAGTGTACCTGAAGAGACGAAAGACTCTACGGAGTGTAATGAATTCAGGGCAGCTTTTATCTTTACTTGCTCACAAAAAGCAGAAGTTATGCTTGCATTAGCATACCCCCTACTGTTTGGTTATTCTATAACTTAGAAAAATCCTGCAAGGTAGGATCCATTTGTCATATATGTAGTTGAGCGAACGCAATGTCTTTATGCCGCTGTAAACAGCTACCCTCATTGGACAGAGTTTTCTGAAAACTGGAACTATAATCCTAAGCATACTTCCTAGGAAATAAGGCACAATTTGTACTTGTAGAAGGGTAAAAGAGTATTGGGAAATAATTTATAATGAATTGAAAAAAATGTTTTAAAGCACTTTAAAAAAACAAAAAACACCAGAGTCCTTTTTGTTGGAGATAATTCAGATGGAAATTCCCAGGTGTCAAAAAAGTTTATTTATGTATGCCACTACTTTGTCCGTGTTTCGTTAGCCCAAAAATGGAAAGCGAGCGAGGTCCCAACTAAGAAGAATGGCAACTTAAACTGATGGAATATGTGCAGCTTGAGGACCTAACATATAGAATAAGAGAACAAGAAGAACATACATTTAGAGAAGATTGGGAAATGTTTATTGAATATATGGGGGGGGGGGGAATTGTGTACACTTGAAAACACTGGCAGCATTAAGATAAACTCAACAGTGTAAATAAGTTTTGATGGATATAAGTCCAGCATCGCCTGAGCTCTGAGAGTGTGGCTTTCTCCCGATTGAAGTGCAGAGTATTTGAGGACCAGGACATTCGCAGGGAAACCAAAATGCTTGTTTACAAAGCTATTGTACTACCAACCTTATTGTATGCTTGTGAAACATGGACCACTTACAAACGCCATCTCCAACTTCTCGAAAGATTCCATCAACGGTGTCTCCAAAAATTTTTACACATCACTTGGGAAGATAGGAGAACTAATGCCAGTGTACTGGAAGAAGCAAAGATCACCAGTGTTGAAGCGATGATTCTTCAAAATCAACTTCGTTGGACAGGCCATGTTGTGCAGATGCCTGATTATCGTCTTCCAAAGCAACTACTCTATTCTGAACTTAAAAATGGAAAGCGTAATGCTGGTGGTCAGCAAAAGAGGTTTAAAGACTGTTTCAAGGCAAATCTTTAAAAAAGTAGTATAAACATCGACAACGGGGAAACACTGGCCTGCTAGCACTCCAGCTGGAGAACAGCCTTTACCAAAGGTGTTATGGACTTTGAAGACACTCGAACTCAGGACACAAGGGAGAAACGTGCTAAGAGAAAGGCACGTTTGGCAAATCCACACCGTGATCAACTCCCGCCCAGGAACCAATGTCCCCACTGTGGAAGGACGTGTGGATCCAGAACTGGCCTCCACAGTCACTTACGGACTCATTGTTAAAACCATGTTTATGGAAGACAATCTTACTCGGCTACTAGTGATCGCCAAAGAAGAAAGAAGAAGTGTCAAAAGGAGAGGTGAGAGTAGCAGAGCTTTGTTTTCAAATGTGGCTTTGCTGCTGCGAAGTAGCGGTTGGGAGAGATTTCAAGCGGAAAGCTTTGCTTAACCCCCTTTGGTTCCTTTCCCTGCAATATCCTCCCAATTTCTTTCTCGCTCCCCTCCCTGTCCCCCAGCTCTCAGAGTCTTTAGTAGGTGAAAATAGGCTAGGGAGAAAGAATGGCAACAGGAGAGTATTGGGGGAAGAAAGAGTCCGGCACTCCCACTGACTGTTTTTCTGATTAAAATCGCCACAGCGTCCGACTTCATTGGAGTTTGTTTAGTGCAAACTTTATCTGAAGAATGGGGCTGCCAAGGTCATCTCAAAGTTGCTTCTTACATATTGATCCAACTATAATTAAGGTTGAACCTGAATATAAGATAGAAAAGTCTGTGTTTCTCTATGTGTGAAGCCATCTATTTCCCTATTTCCTAAAGAAGAGTGGTAATGAACATCTTGTTTTCAAAATCAGAATCCTTTTGCTGGGCTAATATAACTAATTCACTGGATTTCAGTAGATGAGCTTTCCGTGACCTATTGCTCTATTTACAGCTGCCTTGAGGCTCTTTCTTCATACTTCAACCCCTACGGAGAGTTCACTGGGTTAATTAGAATTCATTAGAATTGATTTTTATCTCTTCGTTTTCCTGCTAGGATGCAAACAGTGATACCCACTTAATATGTATGCACATTTCAGGGACTCTAAAGTTACTCAATGAGTTGAAATGCTTTTCCCACAGGAAAACATGCAATGAAATTAACACACACCAGGCTTTCAAAAACAGAAATGAAGTGTTTACTTAAAGGCATATCCAAAGCCCATTACATCCCATAGACCCGGGCCAGGCAACAACCCAATGGTTAAAGAAGAAAACTTGTCCCAAATATTGATTAATACTTGATTAAATGAGTTTTTAAAACAAAACAAAAAAATCCTTTTTGCCCTCCAAGCTCCTGACATCAAAAAAAGCAGCTTGGAATTTTCAAGGTTGCTACAAACTTCAGATTTGCCAAGTTTTCAAGTTTGTTTACTTGGTTAACATTTTCCATATTGGAGAAAAGCTCCAGTTGTGGGAGCTATTTCATATTTCAATAGCAGGGAAAGAGATCAAGTCAACAGGCCTGCTTGTGGGTTCCATTCACCGCCCCCCACCCCCACAATTATGCTGAAGAGCATTTGATTTTTTAAAATGTCTTATAACAGCAGAATGGTTACCAATACAGGACTTTTGGGGACAGAAATCGAAGCGAATGGAAGAGGGTCTTTGGCATGCACATAGACTCATTTATGACTTGGTAGGGACGCGGGTGGTGCTGTGGTCTAAACCACTGAGCCTAAGGCTTGCTGATCAGAAGGTCGGCAATTCGAATCCCCACGACAGGGTGAGCTCCCATTGTTTGATTCCAGCTCCTGCCAGCAGTTTGAAAGCACGTTAAAGTGCAAGTAGATAAATAGGTACCGCTCTGGCGGGAAGATAAATGGCATTTCCATGCGCTGCTCTGGTTCACCAGAAGTGGCTTAGTCATGCTGGCCACATGACCTGGAAGCTGTCTGTGGACAAACGCCGGCTCCCTTGACCTATAGAGCGAGATGAGCACGCAACCCCAGAGTTGTCCGTGACTGGACCTAACAGTCAGGGGTACCTTTACCTTTTTAAGGTAAAAGGTAAAGGACCCCTGGACAGTTAATTCATACAAAGGTGACTATGGCGTGGCACTCATCTTGCTTTCAGGTCGAGGAAGCCGGCGTTTGTCCACAGACAGCTTTCCGGGTCATGTGGCCAGCAGGTCTAAACTGCTTTTGGCGCAACAGAACACTGTGACGGAAACCAGAGCGCACGGAAACACTGTTTACCTTCCCGCCACCTATTTATCTACTTGCACTGGTGTGCTATTGAACTGCTAGGTTGGCAGGAGCTGGGACAGAGCAACGGGAGCTCACCCCGTTGTGGGGATTCAAAATGCCGACCTTCTGATCAGCAAGCCCTAGAGGCTCTGTGGTTTAGACCACAGCGCCACCCGTGTCCCTTTTCCATTTATAACTATACAGTGGTACCTCAGGCTACATACGCTTCAGGTTACATAGACTTCAGGTTGCAGACTCCTCTAACCCAAAAATACTACCTCAGGTTAAGAACCTTGCTTCAGGATGAGAACAGAAATCGTGCTCTGGTGGCGCGGCAGCAGCAGGAGGCCCCATTAGCTAAAGTGGTGCTTCAGGTTAAGAAGAGTTTCAGGTTAAGAACAGACCTCCAGAACAAATTAAGTTCTTAACCCAAGGTACCACTGTAATTGTATTGGTTGGGGTCCAAAGAGCTCCTTCAGGCACATCAGAGGGTTTGCATTCGCTCAATCAGATTCTTTACTCTGAACAGCAGAAGTCCATGTCTTATCACAAGCTGTCTGGCATCTCTTCAGCTTCAGAAGCATTTTGCATTGGTGTTGCCGAGCTGTGCTGCTCAAGAAACACAGGTGGAAGGAAAGAGATGGAGGTTTGGGAAGAGATTACAATTAATCCTTCCATTTACAGTTGGGTGAGTTGGGCAGCAAACACCAGCACATCCACACACCCTTTGAAGCCAAATGTACAAGGTGTTTGGCTTATGTGCTACAATTCCTGGGATATCCCACTGTTATGTACTGAGCTGAATAGGATCCAAACTGCAGCAGTCTGATTGGTCCTAGAACAATAGGATTCAGAATGCAGCAGTCTAATTGGTCCTAGAACAATGTAGCAGTATGATTGGTCAGCAGGAGCCACCCAATCCAGCTCCAGATATAAGTGAATCCGCAACCTGATTAGCCTACAGGAGAATTCCGGAATTAGCCAATTATGTGCAGCCCATTGTGTAAATAATGTATATAAAGCAGATACTTTGAGGGGACTTTCATTCCCTCCTCACCACTATGAGCTGAATAAAGAGCATGAAACCCACTCTCGACTCTGAGTATATTTCACCCACTTACCACCCGCTTGTGAAAGAGGCCATAAATATCCACACATGCCACAGGTCTCTACATACTACATTCTAAAGACAGGATTAAGTGGTTGTCTACCAGAATGAGAGAATGAGTGTGATATTCACTGCCAACACAATGATCCTATTAGGTAAAGGACCCCTGGACGTTAAGTTCAGTCAAAGGAGATTATGGGGTTGCGGTGCTCATCTTGCTTTCAGGGTGAGGGAGCTGGTGTTTTTCCACAGACACCTTTCCAGGTCATGTGGCCAGCATGACTAAACCAACTTCTGGTGCAACAGGACATCGTGATGGAAGCCAGAGCTCACAGAAATGCCATTTATCTTCCCACTGCAGTGGTGCCTATTTACCTACTTGCACTGGTGTGCTTTTGAACTGCTAGGTTAGCAGGAGCTGGGACAGAACAACTGGAGCTCACTCCGTCATGGGGATTCAAACCACCAACCTTTTCACAAGCCCAAGAGGCTCAGTGGTTAAGACCACAGCGCCATCCACCTTAGCCCCAATCCTGAAGGGTAGCCATTCACCAGACAGCAAAAGAGCAAGTGATGTAGCTCAGCCAACAATGTGCTCTGTCATAAATTGAAGTTGGGAATGTGTCTACCAGCCTTTGAAGGACACAAGCCTTTGTTATTTTAGGATTCTGTTGTCATTTCAGGGCTATAGCTGAGATTAGGATCCCTGCCTCCAACACGGACATTACGCTTATCTCAAGTGGGCAAAAACAGATTGTCACACGTAACCGGATCCTGCTCTGATCTTTATGTTTGGCTAATGTATTGGAGCCAATCCCATTTCCCCTGTGAGGCCAATACAGGTAATAATCTCATCATGACTCGCACATCACCTGCAATCATAGCTAGACCCCTTACTGATACAAGCAGGGCATCCATCAAACAACCACATTAACAGCAACAACAACAACAAAAAGTTTTATTTTTTTATTTTTAAAATATTTTTATTAAAAAAATTTAGCATAACAAATTATCAGTCCAAATAATCAATTACATTATTTTTTCCCTTTCCCCCCATCCCTCCCTCTCCCCCACACCCAGGACTTTCCTCAGCTCCCCTCTCTGGTTTCTTTGCACATATTGTTCTCTGCATGTTATAAAATTGTACATATCCTTGCCTTATCTATCATGTGTTCAACTAATAAATTTGTGGATGTTTATTCAAAACATGCCAAGGAGTCCAGATCATTCTGTTGTCTTTTTAGGTAATTTGTAAAAAGTTCCCATTCTTCCTTGAAGTCACAATTGTCCTTATCACACAGTTTGTATGTCAATTTGGCCAATTCCGCATAGCTCATCAATTTTTCTTGCCACCGTTCTTTCGTTGGGATTTCCTCATTCTTCCATCCTTGTGCTAACAAGACTCTTGCCGCTGTTGTAGCATACATAAACAAGTTCTTTATTTTTCTTGACAGGTCTTGTCCTACAATCCCTAACAAAAATGCTTCTGGGGTTTTTTTACAAACGTCATTTTAAACGTTTTTTTCAATTCATTATATATCATTTCCCCCAAAAAAATTAACTTCTCTACATTCCCACCACTACAACAAAAAGTTTTACAGCAGGAAGATTGGAAGAGCCTGGTGGGCTAGAGTTGACTTGGTCACAGGCTTCCCAACCAGAGTGAAATGTATCTTATTCCATGCTATTTATTTTTTTAATAAAAAAGTGGTGCCAGACCTTACCATTCACCCTTCAGTGGCGGAGGAAGGGGCAGTGGGGGCGGTTCACGCCCGGGTACCATGTCTGAGGGGGGTGACAAGAAGGCACCCCACGGGGTGCTTGTTTTGCCGCCCCCGGGCACGGCGGTGCAAGCAGCCATTGCGCCACCACAGCTGCATGTGAGGGGAGGATCCCGCCACCATCCGTACGCCGCTCGAATGCCGCCAGCGGCAAACCGCTATGTACAGCGCATGAAACAGACTGCAAATCCTAGTCACAAAGGAAATAATATTTTGGGTGGGTGTTCAGCTTTATAGATATGTTTTCAGCAGGAAGGAAATCTTGGTACCAAACTTCAGGTTAAGAAAGATAAATACAGTGGTACCTCGGGTTAAGTACTTAATTGGTTCCAGAGGTCCATTCTTAACCTGAAACTGTTCTTAACCTGAAGCACCACTTTAGCTAATGGGGCCTCCTGCTGCTGCCATGCTGCTGGAGCACAATTTCTGTTCTCATTCTGAAGCAAAGTTCTTAACCTGAAGCACTGTTTCTGGGTTAGCAGAGTCTGTAACCTGAAGCGTATGTAACCTGAAGCGTATGTAACCCGAGGTACCACTGTAAAGGTAAAGGACCCCTGACAGTTAAATCCAGTCGCGAACGACTCTGGGGTTGCGGCCCTCATTTCGCTTTACTGGCCGAGAGAGCTGACATTTCTCCACAGACAGTTTTTCCGGGTCATGTGGCCAGCATGACTAAGCCGCTTCTGGCGAAACCATAGCAGCGCATGGAAAAACCGTTTACCTTCTCGCCAGAGTGGTACCTATTTATCTACTTGCACTTTGATGTGCTTTTAAACTGCTTTATTATTTCTAAAAGTGCTAAAGCGTGTTCTCCCTAAACGAGAGCACGTGTTGCGGTTGGGGGATACAAGCCACCCTGTTGTTTCTGGGCAGATTTGGTTAAACCCATGCCTTTAAGTGGTTAATTGGGTTACTGGAGAGTTTTGAATGTTGCCAAATTTGGAGGAGGGGTCAGAGGCTTTAAATACAGGATGCACAAGCTTGGCGTCCTCTTGGCTTTTTGCACCGGATCACCCGCCCACCCTCCCCACCCTCCCTTTAAGGGGGCATTTCTTGATCGCTTGGCCTTGCTATGCCTGTCATGGGGTCGTCCGCCTTGGTGCGGGGGCCTGGTAGGAATTTTGCCAATTGGCTGATTGGCTGGTGCCATTTGGTTTTTGCCTACTGCGTAGCAACTCGTCACAACTTGTAAGGTTGGCGGTTAGGCATTGGTTAAATTGGTTGGTGGAGGGGTAAGTGCCTACCCCTCCAATCGTGGTGAGAAAAAGGGAATTCCATTAAAGGAATCCAGGGGCTTGCCATTCTTTTCGTCCTGTCCCTGGCAGCGGATTTGGGCCGTGCAAGCCCCACTGGAACATGAGGGTGAGAAGTGAGGGACTGATGCCCAGCTTCATTTTCTCACCCAATACCCAGTTCTGTCCCTGGGGCAAGGACAGATAGTCATAACCAATGCCTAAGCAACCACTCAAATTTTTTGTATTTGAATAAAGTTATGGCCAAAATTATGCCAAAAACCTTAAACAAAAAATTGATGTGTGATGTGTGACTTTTTTTGGTGGGGGTGGCATTGTGGGACTCAACATGCAAGGATTAAGCGCTGTAATGAATGTGTTTTTGTTGTTTTTCGTTACAAGCTTTCCACGCTTTATTTCTGACTGTTTAATATTATACAACATATTAATTTTACGGAAGCACATGACCTAAAAGGAAAAGAAAAGGTTATTCAAATAGTTTTGAGTTGTGTCCTCATTTTGAAATGGGGATTAAGTTCAAAGAGATGCTTTGCCAGCTTGTGGAGCCAGCAAAACGGGCTGGATTATTTGTTCTCAACGCCCAGTAACAGGATAGTAAGCAAAGGAAGGAACACAACTAAAAGAACACTAACAGCCATAACTTGAGATCTGCTGTGCCATCAAATAAACGCATTACCGTTAGTGCTTGGGTTACATGCTTGTTGGCTGCCAGACGAGAGCGAAGTTCGCACGCCTGAATGGATAAATCCGGGGTCAATAAAGTCTAAGGGTGTATTTGTTTTGATCCTCGCTCAGTGACAAATGGAGGACAAGGTCATGGAGCCAGTTAAATTCATCCAGTCAGGACTGGGAGGAAGATAGGAGGGGGGAAGCAAGTTAAAACAGGGCAAGACAGACACATAAGGCAGGAGAGCAAGGAAGTTGTCATGTGCCCACACAAAGCCAATCACAGGGCAGTCAAGAGAAGACTGCAAGTTCAGATTATTATGAACTAGATTTTCTCACCATCCCCAAAGTGGGTAGATGATGATGATGATGATGATGATGATGATGATGATGATATTCATTCATTCATTCATTCATTCATTTCATACCCCCCCCCCATGTGGCTGGGTTGCTCCAGCCACTCTGAGTGGCTTCCAGCACATAAAAACATAATAAAACACCAAACATTAATAGTAACAATCTGGTCCAAGGTAAAAGTCACAATAACTTTAAAATAAACAACTTATACCAAAAAGCAGAGACATCACCTTGCTGACAAAGGTCCGTATAGTTAAAGCTATGGTTTTCCCAGTAGTGATGTATGGAAGTGAGAGTTGGACCATAAAGAAGGCTGATTGCCGAAGAATTGGTGCTTTTGAATTATGGCGCTGGAGGAGACTCTTGAGAGTCCCATGGACTGCAAGAAGATCAAACCATTCTGAAGGAAATCAGCCCTGAGTGCTCACTGGAAGGACAGATCCTGAAGATGAGACTCCAATACTTTGACACCTCATGAGAAGAGAAGACTCCCTGGAAAAGACCCTGATGTTGGGAAAGATGGAGGGCACAAGGAGAAGGGGAAGACAGAGGATGAGATGGATGGACAGTGTTCTCAAAGCTACCAACATGAGTTTGACCAAACTCCGGGAGGCAGTGGAAGACAGGAGTGCCGGGCGTGCTCTGGTCCATGGGGTCACGAAGAGTCGAACACGACTAAACGACTAAACAACAAAATACCAAACAGAGCTACCGTATCCCCCCGTATCATGATTTAAATCACTAGTCAGTAAGGCTTGATTTAAATCATTTTTTTTCATAGAAAGACTCGTTCTTGCTGGTATAATCTTAATATTTACAACCAGATGAAGGTTTCACTTTTGGAAGAATAAATTTTCAGAGTAGCTTTTACAGTTCCGTCAAAAATTAACAATTTGGTTATACTATTAGAAACACATAGACAGATAATTATGAAATTATTGTGAGGCTTTAAAAATTAACTTTATATTTGGACAACTTTCTGCTGTACTTTATTGGAAGGAGAAAAATAATCATTTCCTTAATAACAATTTAAACAATTTATTTAACTAAAACAATAACATTATAGCATGTGTATCCATGTTTGTTAACTGATGTGGTTAAACTGTTTTTAAAACAAAAAAAAAACATAGACTGAGTTTTAGCACACATGAAAAACTTAAAACAAATCCTTATTTCCTGATGAATAGCCTTTGAACAATAATTTAACTTAAATTGAAAACTATCTGTAGATAGATTTTTTCTTCCAAAAGCATTTTATTTTTAAAATCCCATTTAAATTTTAAAAATATGTTTTATTTTTTAAAAAAATATATATATATATTTAAAAAATAATTGATTTTTATCCATCCTGCAGCCAAGGCACCTCAGTTCAGATCCTCCAATTGGGAAGAGATACTATGCATTTCAAACAGCCTGAAGAGAGCTTCACGATCGGATTCTTAACACTCGCATTTTCAAATATGACATTCTGGCAAAATATTTGGTTCTCCCGGGTGACAGATCATCTCCTTGATACAACAAGGCCTCAGCTCCCTTGCCAAGATTTTGGTTTCTTCTGCCCCACCCCCACCCCACCCCGGACTATCCTAAAAAAAGCATTTCTACAATACACATACTATTTTCACCTCACCTTGCAGCCTTGGGGTACCCCTTTCATCATCCAAATTTGGCTGCAGGCCTAGATATACATAGCAGAAGTACAGGAGGACCTGCTTTTTGTACATACTCCATGAGAAGTGGCTTTGCATAAAAGAAATGCTTGTTGGAAAAATATCAAGGGAAAAGACAGTTCAAAAGTGACAGGTCTAAAAAGTTCCACCTTTGATAGGGAAAGGAATTTGAAATCTAAACAGGCTGCTCCCCATAGCTCTGAAGGTACCGACTTCAAACCAGGTGCCTCCATACAGCAAACACTTCCAGGGATAAGAGATCCAGGGTGCTCTCGGTCTCCGACTGGCTTCCCTGTTTCTTTCCGTGGACAGATCTGATTGCAGACCAACTCACAGCACCCCCAACCCTCACGGGAGAAGACATTAACCAAAAACAGGCGGAAGAACTTTCAGAGAGCTGTGGGATATTTACAATACAGTCAAACCGAAGAATGAATGTTTGCTAGACAGGTGCATGATGAGGGTTGCCATATTGCAAAACTCTGGAGAGAGAAGTTGCTGAGCCTTTAGGGGGGGGGTAGTTGTTCAGCTTTATTTTACAAAATCGCTAAGAAATTTGACTTTTTTGCCAAACATTTCAGGGGAGCATTTGCAACCGGTTGGCACCATTTTTGAGTGAATTTCCGAAAGTCAGATTGTTTTCTGAAATTGTGATTTTTCAAAAAAATCTTTTTCTGCCGGTTAAGTTATCGAGGGGTGATTTCTTCTCCGGTGATAAAAAGCCTTCTGTTTCGACCGCCAAACCTCTCAGGGGAGCATTTGCAACCGTTTGGCAACATTTTTGAGTGATTTGATGAAAGTCAGATTTTTGATGCTTAGGGATTTTTTTCCAAAAAAAAATCTTTTTCTGACGGTTAACTTGTCAAGGGCTGATTTCTTTTCCTGTCATAAAAAGGCTTCTGTTTCGACCGCCAAAACTTTCAGAGGAGCATTTGGACTCGTTTGGCACTATTTTTGAGTGATCTGCTGAAAGTCAGATTTTTGATGAAATTTTGACCCCGGGGCTTGGGTATTTTTTCAAAAAAATCTTTTTCTAACGGTTAAGTTGTCGAGGGCTGATTTGTTTTCCTGTGATAAGAAGCCTTCTGTTTCGACCGCCAAACCTCTCAGGGGAATATTTGCAACCATTTGGCACCATTTTTGAGTGATTTGCCGAAAGTCAGATTTTTGATGAAATTGTGACCCCGGGACTTAGGGATTTTTTCAAAAAAATCTTTTTCTGCCGGTTAAGTTGTTGAGGGCTGCTTTCTTTTCCTCTGATAAAAAGGCTTCTCTTTCAACCGCCAAACTTCTCAGGGGAGCATTTCCAATTGTTTGGCACCATTTTTGAGTGATTTGCCGAAAGTCAGATTTTTGATGAAATTGTGACCCCGGGGCTTGGGGATTTTTTTCAAAAAAATCTTTTTTTCCTGGATAAGTTGTCGAGGGCTGATTTCTTTTCCTGTGATAAAAAGACTTCTGTTTCGACCGCCAAACCTCTCAGGGGAGAATTTGCAGCTGTTTGGCACCATTTTTGAGTGCTTTGCCGAAAGCCAGATTTTTGATGAAATTGTGACCCCGAGGCTTGGGGATTTTTTCAAAAAAATCTTTTTCTGCCGGTTAAGTTGTTGAGGGCTGATTTCTTTTCCTCTGATAAAAAGCCTTCTGTTTCGACCGCCAAACCTCTCAGGGGAGCATTTGCAACCATTTGGCACCATTCTTGAGTGATTTGCCAAAAGTCAAATTTTTGATGAAATTGTGACCCCGGGGCTTGGGGATTTTTTCAAAAAAATCTTTTTTTCCTGGATAAGTTGTCGAGGGCTGATTTCTTTTCCTGTGACAAAAAGACTTCTATTTCGACCGCCAAACCTCTCAGGGGAGCATTTGCAACCGTTTGGCACCATTTTTGAGTCAATTGCCAAAAATCAGATTTTTGATGAAATTCTGATCCCGGGGCTTCGGGATTTTTTCAAAAAAATCTTTTTTTCCTGGATAAGTTGTCGAGGGCTGATTTCTTTTCCTGTGACAAAAAGACTTCTGTTTCGACCGCCAAACCTCTCAGGGGAGCATTTGCAAGCGTTTGGCACCATTTTTGAGTCAATTGCCAAAAGTCAGATTTTTGATGAAATTCTGATCCCGGGGCTTCGGGATTTTTTCAAAAAAATCTTTTTCTGCCGGGTAAGTTGTTGAGGTCTGATTTGTTTTCCTGTGCTAAGAAGCCTTCTGTTTCGACCGCCAAACCTCTCAGGTGAGCATTTCCAACCGTTTGGCACCATTTTTCAGTGATTTGCCGAAAGTCAGATTTTTGATGAAATTGTCACCCTGGGGCTTGGGGATTTTTTCAAAAAAATGTTTTTCTGCCGGTTCAGTTGTTGAGGGCTGCTTTCTTTTCCTGTGATAAAAAGCCTTCTGTTTCGACCGCCAACCTCTCAGGGGAGCATTTCCAACCGTTTGGCACCATTTTTGAGTGATTTGCTGAAAGTCAGATTTTTGATGAAATTGTGGCCCCGGGGCTTGGGGATTTTCTCAAAAAAATATTTTTCTGTCGGTTAAGTTGTCGAGGGCTGATTTGTTTTCCTGTGATAAAAAGACTTCTGTTTCGACCGCCAAACCTCTCAGGGGAGCATTTGCAACCGTTTGGCACCATTTTTGAGTGATTTGCCGAAAGTCAGATTTTTGATGAAATTGTGACCCCGGAGCTTGGGGATTTTCTCAAAAAAATCTTTTTCTGTCGGTTAAGTTGTCGAGGGCTGATTTGTTTTCCTGTGATAAAAAGCCTTCTGTTTCGACCGCCAAACCTCTCAGGGGAGCATTTGCAACCAATTGGCACCATTTTTGAGTGATTTGCCGAAAGTCAGATTTTTGAAGAAATTGTGACCCCGGGGCTTAGGGATTTTTTCAAAAAAATCTTTTTCTGCCAGTTAAGTTGTTGAGGGCTGCTTTCTTTTCCTCTGATAAAAAGGCTTCTTTTTCAACCGCCAAACTTCTCAGGGGAGCATTTCCAACCGTTTGGCACCATTTTAGAGTGATTTGCCGAAAGTCAGATTTTTGATGAAATTGTGACCTCGGGGCTTGGGGATTTTTTCAAAAAAATGTTTTTCTGCCGGTTCAGTTGTTGAGGGCTGCTTTCTTTTCCTGTGATAAAAAGCCTTCTGTTTCGACCGCCAAACCTCTCAGGGGAGCATTTGCAACCATTTGGCACCATTTTTGAGTGATTTGCCAAAAGTCAGATTTTTGATGAAAGTGTGACCCCGAGGCTTAGGGATTTTTTCAAAAAAATCTTTTTCTGCCGGGTAAGTTGTCGAGGGCTGATTTGTTTTCCTTTGATACAAAGGCTTCTGTTTGAACCGCCAAACCTCTCAGGGGAGAATTTCCAACCGTTTGGCACCATTTTTGGGTGATTTGCCAAAAGTCAGATTTTTGATGAAATTGTGACCCCGGGCGGGGCTTGGGGATTTTTTCAAAAAAAGCTTTTTCTGCCGGTTAAGTTGTTGAGGGATGCTTTCTTTTCCTCTGATAAAAAGGCTTCTGTTTCAACCGCCAAACTTCTCAGGGGAGCATTTCCAACCGTTTGGCACCATTTTTGAGTGATTTGCCGAAAGTCAGATTTTTGATGAAATTGTGACCCCGGGGCTTGGGGATTTTTTCAAAAAAATCTTTTTCTGCCGGGTAAGTTGTCGAAGGCTGATTTGTTTTCCTGTGATAAGAAGCCTTCTGTTTCGACCGCCAAACCTCTCAGGGGAGCATTTGCAACCAATTGGCACCATTTTTGAGTGATTTGCCGAAAGTCAGATTTTTGAAGAAATTGGGACCCCGGGGCTTAGGGATTTTTTCAAAAAAATCTTTTTCTGCCAGTTAAGTTGTTGAGGGCTGCTTTCTTTTCCTCTGATAAAAAGGCTTCTGTTTCAACCGCCAAACTTCTCAGGGGAGCATTTCCAAACGTTTGGCACCATTTTTGAGTGCTTTGCCGAAAGTCAGATTTTTGATGAAATTGTGACCTCGGGGCTTGGGGATTTTTTCAAAAAAATGTTTTTCTGCCGGTTCAGTTGTTGAGGGCTGCTTTCTTTTCCTGTGATAAAAAGCCTTCTGTTTCGACCGCCAAACCTCTCAGGGGAGCATTTCCAACCGTTTGGCACCATTTTTGAGTGATTTGCTGAAAGTCAGATTTTTGATGAAATTGTGACCTCGGGGCTTGGTGATTTTTTCAAAAAAATATTTTTCTGTTGGTTAAGTTGTCGAGGGCTGATTTGTTTTCCTGTGATAAAAAGACTTCTGTTTCGACCGCCAAACCTCTCAGGGGAGCATTTGCAACCGTTTGGCACCATTTTTGAGTGATTTGCCAATAGTCAGATTTTTGATGAAATTGTGACCCCGGGGCTTGGGGATTTTTTCAAAAAAATCTTTTTCTGACATTTAAGTTGTCGAGGGCTGATTTCTTTTCCTGTGATAAAAAGACTTCTGTTTCAACCGCTAAACCTCTCCGGGGGGCATTTGCAACCATTTGGCACCATTTTTGAGTGATTTGCCAAAAGTCAGATTTTTGATGAAATTGTGACCCCGGGCGGGGCTTGGGGATTTTTTCAAAAAAATCTTTTTCTGCCGGTTAAGTTGTTGAGGGCTGCTTTCTTTTCCTCTGATAAAAAGGCTTCTGTTTCAACCGCCAAACTTCTCAGGGGAGCATTTCCAACCGTTTGGAACCATTTTTGAGTGATTTGCCGAAAGTCAGATTTTTGATGAAATTGTGACCCCGGGACTTAGGGATTTTTTCAAAAAAATCTTTTTCTGCCGGTTAAGTTGTTGAGGGCTGCTTTCTTTTCCTCTGATAAAAAGGCTTCTCTTTCAACCGCCAAACTTCTCAGGGGAGCATTTCCAATTGTTTGGCACCATTTTTGAGTGATTTGCCGAAAGTCAGATTTTTGATGAAATTGTGACCCTGGGGCTTGGGGATTTTTTTCAAAAAAATCTTTTTTTCCTGGATAAGTTGTCGAGGGCTGATTTCTTTTCCTGTGATAAAAAGACTTCTGTTTCGACCGCCAAACCTCTCAGGGGAGAATTTGCAGCTGTTTGGCACCATTTTTGAGTGCTTTGCCGAAAGCCAGATTTTTGATGAAATTGTGACCCCGAGGCTTGGGGATTTTTTCAAAAAAATCTTTTTCTGCCGGTTAAGTTGTTGAGGGCTGATTTCTTTTCCTCTGATAAAAAGCCTTCTGTTTCGACCGCCAAACCTCTCAGGGGAGCATTTGCAACCATTTGGCACCATTCTTGAGTGATTTGCCAAAAGTCAAATTTTTGATGAAATTGTGACCCCGGGGCTTGGGGATTTTTTCAAAAAAATCTTTTTTTCCTGGATAAGTTGTCGAGGGCTGATTTCTTTTCCTGTGACAAAAAGACTTCTGTTTCGACCGCCAAACCTCTCAGGGGAGCATTTGCAACCGTTTGGCACCATTTTTGAGTCAATTGCCAAAAGTCAGATTTTTGATGAAATTCTGATCCCGGGGGCTTCGGGATTTTTTCAAAAAAATCTTTTTCTGCCGGGTAAGTTGTTGAGGTCTGATTTGTTTTCCTGTGATAAGAAGCCTTCTGTTTCGACCGCCAAACCTCTCAGGTGAGCATTTCCAACCGTTTGGCACCATTTTTCAGTGATTTGCCGAAAGTCAGATTTTTGATGAAATTGTCACCCTGGGGCTTGGGGATTTTTTCAAAAAAATGTTTTTCTGCCGGTTCAGTTGTTGAGGGCTGCTTTCTTTTCCTGTGATGAAAAGCCTTCTGTTTCGACCGCCAAACCTCTCAGGGGAGCATTTGCAACCATTTGGCACCATTTTTGAGTGATTTGCCAAAAGTCAGATTTTTGATGAAAGTGTGACCCCGAGGCTTGGGGATTTTTTCAAAAAAATCTTTTTCTGCCGGGTAAGTTGTCGAGGGCTGATTTGTTTTCCTTTGATACAAAGGCTTCTGTTTGAACCGCCAAACCTCTCAGGGGAGAATTTCCAACCGTTTGGCACCATTTTTGGGTGATTTGCCAAAAGTCAGATTTTTGATGAAATTGTGACCCCGGGCGGGGCTTGGGGATTTTTTCAAAAAAAGCTTTTTCTGCCGGTTAAGTTGTTGAGGGATGCTTTCTTTTCCTCTGATAAAAACGCTTCTGTTTCAACCGCCAAACTTCTCAGGGGAGCATTTCCAACCGTTTGGCACCATTTTTGAGTGATTTGCCGAAAGTCAGATTTTTGATGAAATTGTGACCCCGGGGCTTGGGGATTTTTTCAAAAAAATCTTTTTCTGCCGGGTAAGTTGTCGAGGGCTGATTTGTTTTCCTGTGATAAGAAGCCTTCTGTTTCGACCGCCAAAGCTCTCAGGGGAGCATTTGCAACCAATTGGCACCATTTTTGAGTGATTTGCCGAAAGTCAGATTTTTGAAGAAATTGTGACCCCGGGGCTAAGGGATTTTTTCAAAAAAATCTTTTTCTGCCAGTTAAGTTGTTGAGGGCTGCTTTCTTTTCCTCTGATAAAAAGGCTTCTGTTTCAACCGCCAAACTTCTCAGGGGAGCATTTCCAAACGTTTGGCACCATTTTTGAGTGCTTTGCCGAAAGTCAGATTTTCGATGAAATTGTGACCTCGGGGCTTGGGGATTTTTTCAAAAAAATGTTTTTCTGCCGGTTCAGTTGTTGAGGGCTGCTTTCTTTTCCTGTGATAAAAAGCCTTCTGTTTCGACCGCCAAACCTCTCAGGGGAGCATTTCCAACCGTTTGGCACCATTTTTGAGTGATTTGCTGAAAGTCAGATTTTTGATGAAATTGTGACCCCGGGGCTTGGTGATTTTTTCAAAAAAATATTTTTCTGTCGGTTAAGTTGTCGAGGGCTGATTTGTTTTCCTGTGATAAAAAGACTTCTGTTTCGACCGCCAAACCTCTCAGGGGAGCATTTGCAACCGTTTGGCACCATTTTTGAGTGATTTGCCAATACTCAGATTTTTGATGAAATTGTGACCCCGGGGCTTGGGGATTTTTTCAAAAAAATCTTTTTCTGACATTTAAGTTGTCGAGGGCTGATTTCTTTTCCTGTGATAAAAAGACTTCTGTTTCAACCGCCAAACCTCTCCGGGGGGCATTTGCAACCATTTGGCACCATTTTTGAGTGATTTGCCAAAAGTCAGATTTTTGATGAAATTGTGACCCCGGGCGGGGCTTGGGGATTTTTTCAAAAAAATCTTTTTCTGCCGGTTAAGTTGTTGAGGGCTGCTTTCTTTTCCTCTGATAAAAAGGCTTCTGTTTCAACCGCCAAACTTCTCAGGGGAGCATTTCCAACCGTTTGGAACCATTTTTGAGTGATTTGCCGAAAGTCAGATTTTTGATGAAATTGTGACCCCGGGGCTTGGTGATTTTTTCAAAAAAATCTTTTTCTGCTGGTTAAGTTGTCGAGGGTTGATTTGCATTCCTGTGATAAGAAGCCTTCTGTTTCGACCGCCAAACCTCTCAGGGAAGCATTTCCAACCGTTTGGCACCATTTTTGAGTGATTTGCCGAAAGTAAGATTTTTAATGGAATTGTGACCTCGGGGTTTGGGGATTTTTTCAAAAAAAAAAATTTCTGCCGGATAAGTTCTTGAGGGCTGATTTATTTTCCTGTGATAAAAAGCCTTCTGTTTCGACCGCCAAACCTCTCAGGGGAGCATTTCCAACTGTTTGGCACCATTTTTGAGTGATTTGCCAAAAGTCAGATTTTTGATGAAATTGTGACCCCGGCGCTTGGGGATTTTTTCAAAAAAATCTTTTTCTGCCTGTTAAGTTGTTGAGGGCTGATTTCTTTTCCTGTGATATAAAGCCTTCTGTTTCGACCTCCAAACCTCTCAGGGGAACATTTGCAACCGTTTGGCAGCATTTTTGAGTGAATTGCCAAAAGTCAGATTTTTGATGAAATTGTGAACCCGGGACTGGGGGATTTTTTCAAAAAAATCTTTTTTTGACGTTTAAGTTGTCGAGGGCTGATTTCTTTTCCTGTGATAAAATGACTTCTGTTTCAACCGCCAAACCTCTCAGGGGAGCATTTGCAACCATTTGGCACCATTTTTGAGTGATTTCCCGAAAGTCAGATTTTTGATGAAATTGTGACCCCGGGGCTTGGGGATTTTTTGAAAAAAATCTTTTTCTGCCGGTTAAGTTGTCGAGGGCCGATTTCTATTCCTGTGATAAGAAGCCTTCTGTTTAAACCGCCAAACCTCTCAGGGGAGCATTTCCAACCGTTTGGCACCATTTTTGAGTGATTTGCCAAAAGTCAGATTTTTGATGAAATTGTGACCCCGGGCGGGGCTTGGGGATTTTTTCAAAAAAATCTTTTTCTGCCGGTTAAGTTGTTGAGGGCTGATTTGTATTCCTGTGATACAAAGCCTTCTCTTTCAACCGCCAAACCTCTCAGGGGAGCTTTTCCAACCGTTTGGCACCATTTTTGATTGATTTGCCAAAAGTCAGATTTTTGATGAAATTGTGACCCCGAGGCTTGGGGATTTTTTCAAAAAAATCTTTTTCTGCCGGTTAAGTTGTCGAGGGCTGATTTCTTTTCCTGTGATAAAAAGACTTCTGTTTCAACCGCCAAACCTCTCAGGGGAGCATTTGCAACCGTTATGCACCATTTTTGAGTGATTTGCCGAAAGTCAGATTTTTGATGAAATTGTCACCCTGGGGCTTGGGGATTTTTTCAAAAAAATCTTTTTCTGCCGGTTAAGTTGTTGAGGGCTGCTTTCTTTTCCTCTGATAAAAAGGCTTCTGTTTCAACTGCCAAACTTCTCAGGGGAGCATTTCCAACCGTTTGGCACCATTTTTGAGTGATTTGCCGAAAGTCAGATTTTTGATGAAATTGTGACCCCGGGGCTTGGGTATTTTTTCAAAAAAATCTTTTTCTGCCGGTTCAGTTGTTGAGGGCTGATTTCTTTTCCTGTGATATAAAGCCTTCTGTTTCGACCTCCAAACCTCTCAGGGGAGCATTTGAAACCGTTTGGCAGCATTTATGAGTGAATTGCCAAAAGTCAGATTTTTGTTGAAATTGTGACCCCGGGCAGCGCTTGGGGATTTTTTCAAAAAAATTATTTTTTTCTGCCGGGTAAGTTGTCGAGGGCTGATTTGTTTTCCTTTGATACAAAGGCTTCTGTTTCAACCGCCACACCTCTCAGGGGAGCATTTCCTACTGTTTGGCACCATTTTTGAGTGATTTCCCGAAAGTCAGATTTTTGATGAAATTGTGACCCCGGGGCTTGGGGAATTTTTGAAAAAAATCTTTTTCTGCCGGTTAAGTTGTCGAGGGCTGATTTTTATTCCTGTGATAAGAAGCCTTCTGTTTCAACCGCCAAACCTCTCAGGGGAGCTTTTCCAACCGTTTGGCACCATTTTTGAGTGATTTGCCAAAAGTCAGATTTTTGATGAAATTGTGACCCCGAGGCTTTGGGATTTTTTCAAAAAAATCTTTTTCTGCCGGTTAAGTTGTCGAGGGCTGATTTCTTTTCCTGTGATAAAAAGACTTCTGTTTCAACCGCCAAACCTCTCAGGGGAGCATTTGCAACCGTTATGCACCATTTTTGAGTGATTTGCCGAAAGTCAGATTTTTGATGAAATTGTCACCCTGGGGCTTGGGGATTTTTTCAAAAAAATCTTTTTCTCCCGGTTAAGTTGTCGAAGGCTGATTTCTTTTCTTCTGATAAAAATACTTCTGTTTCTACTGCCAAACCTCTCAGGGGAGCATTTCCAACCGTTTGGCACCATTTTTGAGTGAATTGCCAAAAGTCAGATTTTTATTGAAATTGTGACCCCGGGGCTTGGGGATTTTTTCCAAAAAATCTTTTTCTGCCCGTTAAGTTGTCGAGGGCTGATTTTTTTTCCTCTGATAAAAAGGCTTCTGTTTCAACCGCCAAACTTCTCAGGGGAGCATTTCCAACCGTTTGGCACCATTTTTGAGTGATTTCCCGAAAGTCAGATTTTTGATGAAATTGTGACCCCGAGGCTTGGGGATTTTTTCGAAAAAATCTTTTTCTGCCTGTTAAGTTGTCGAGGGCTGCTTTCTTTTCCTCTGATAAAAAGGCTTCTGTTTCAACCGCCAAACTTCTCAGGGGAGCATTTCCAACCGTTTGGCACCATTTTTGAGTGATTTGCCGAAAGTCAGATTTTTGATGAAATTGTGACCCCGGGGCTTGGGGATTTTTTCAAAAAAATCTTTTTCTGCCGGTTCAGTTTTTGAGGGCTGATTTCTTTTCCTGTGATATAAAGCCTTCTGTTTCGACCTCCAAACCTCTCAGGGGAGCATTTGCAACCGTTTGGCAGCATTTTTGAGTGAATTGCCAAAAGTCAGATTTTTGATGAAATTGTGACCCCGGGCGGCGCTTGGGGATTTTTTCAAAAAAATTATTTTTTCTGCCGGGTAAGTTGTCGAGGGCTGATTTGTTTTCCTTTCATACAAAGGCTTCTGTTTCAACCGCCACACCTCTCAGGGGAGCATTTCCAACTGTTTGGCACCATTTTTGAGTGATTTCCCGAAAGTCAGATTTTTGATGAAATTGTGACCCCGGGGCTTGCGGATTTTTTCAAAAAAATCTTTCTCTGCCGGTTAAGTTGTCGAGGGCTGATTTCTTTTCCTGTGATAAAAAGACTTCTGTTTCAACCGCCAAACCTCTCAGGGGAGCATTTGGAACCGTTATGCACCATTTTTGAGTGATTTGCCAAAAGTCAGATTTTTGATGAAATTGTGACCCCGAGGCTTGGGGATTTTTTTTAAAAAAATCTTTTTCTGCCCGTTAAGTTGTCGAGGGCTGATTTCTTTTCTTCTGATAAAAATACTTCTGTTTCTACCGGCAAACCTCTCAGGGGAGCATTTGCAACCGTTATGCACCATTTTTGAGTGATTTGCCAAAAGTCAGATTTTTGATGAAATTGTCACCCTGGGGCTTGGGGATTTTTTCAAAAAAACCTTTTTCTGCCGGTTAAGTTGTCGAGGGCTGATTTCTTTTCTTCTGATAAAAATACTTCTGTTTCTACCGCCAAACCTCTCAGGGGAGCATTTCCAACCGTTTGGCACCATTTTTGAGTGAATTGCCAAAAGTCAGATTTTTGTTGAAATTGTGACCTCGGGGCTTGGGGATTTTTTCAAAAAAATCTTTTTCTGCCCGTTAAGTTGTCGAGGGCTGATTTTTTTTTCTCTGATAAAAAGACTTCTGTTTCAACCGCCAAACCTTTCAGGGTTGCATTTCCAACCGTTTGGCACCATTTTTGAGTGATTTCCCGAAAGTCAGATTATTGATGAAATTGTGACCCCGGGGCTTGGGGATTTTTTCAAAAAAATCTTTTTCTGCCGGTTAAGTTGTCAAGGGCTGATTTCTTTTCCTGTGATAAAAAGACTTCTGTTTCAACCGCCAAACCTCTCAGGGGAGCATTTGCAACCGTTATGCACCATTTTTGAGTGATTTCCCGAAAGTCAGATTTTTCATGAAATTGTGACCCCGGGGCTTGGGGATTTTTTGAAAAAACTCTTTTTCTGCCGGTTAAGTTGTCGAGGGCTGATTTGTATTCCTGTGATAAGAAGCCTTCTGTTTCAACCACCAAACCCCTCAGGGGAGCTTTTCCAACCGTTTGGCACCATTTTTGAGTTATTTGCCAAAAGTCAGATTTTTGATGAAATTGTGACCCCGAGGCTTGGGGATTTTTTCAAAAAAATCTTTTTCTGCCGGTTAAGTTGTCGAGGGCTGATTTCTTTTCCTGTGATAAAAAGACTTCTGTTTCAACCGCCAAACCTCTCAGGGGAGCATTTGCAACCGTTATGCACCATTTTTGAGTGATTTGCCGAAAGTCAGATTATTGATGAAATTGTCACCCTGGGGCTTGGGGATTTTTTCAAAAAAAATTTTTTCTGCCGGTTAAGTTGTCGAGGGCTGATTTGTATTCCTGTGATAAGAAGCCTTCTGTTTCAACCGCCAAACCTCTCAGGGGAGCATTTCCAACCGTTTGGCACCATTTTTGAGTGATTTGCCAATAGTCAGATTTTTGATGAAATTGTGACCCCGGGGCTTGCGGATTTTTTCAAAAAAATCTTTCTCTGCCGGTTAAGTTGTCGAGGGCTGATTTCTTTTCCTGTGATAAAAAGACTTCTGTTTCAACCGCCAAACCTCTCAGGGGAGCATTTGGAACCGTTATGCACCATTTTTGAGTGATTTGCCAAAAGTCAGATTTTTGATGAAATTGTGACCCCGAGGCTTGGGGATTTTTTCAAAAAAATCTTTTTCTGCCTGTTAAGTTGTCGAGGGCTGATTTCTTTTCCTGTGATAAAAAGACTTCTGTTTCAACCGGCAAACCTCTCAGGGGAGCATTTGCAACCGTTATGCACCATTTTTGAGTGATTTGCCGAAAGTCAGATTTTTGATGAAATTGTCACCCTGGGGCTTGGGGATTTTTTCAAAAAAACCTTTTTCTGCCGGTTAAGTTGTCGAGGGCTGATTTCTTTTCTTCTGATAAAAATACTTCTGTTTCTACCGCCAAACCTCTCAGGGGAGCATTTCCAACCGTTTGGCACCATTTTTGAGTGAATTGCCAAAAGTCAGATTTTTGTTGAAATTGTGACCTCGGGGCTTGGGGATTTTTTCAAAAAAATCTTTTTCTGCCCGTTAAGTTGTCGAGGGCTGATTTTTTTTTCTCTGATAAAAAGACTTCTGTTTCAACCGCCAAACCTTTCAGGGTTGCATTTCCAACCGTTTGGCACCATTTTTGAGTGATTTCCCGAAAGTCAGATTATTGATGAAATTGTGACCCCGGGGCTTGGGGATTTTTTCAAAAAAATCTTTTTCTGCCGGTTAAGTTGTCAAGGGCTGATTTCTTTTCCTGTGATAAGAAGCCTTCTGTTTCAACCGCCAAACCTCTCAGGGGAGCATTTCCAACCGTTTGGCACCATTTTTGAGTGATTTGCCAAAAGTCAGATTTTTGATGAAATTGTGACCCCGGGGCTTGCGGATTTTTTCAAAAAAATCTTTTTCTGCCGGTTAAGTTGTCGAGGGCTGATTTCTTTTCCTGTGATAAAAAGACTTCTGTTTCAACCGCCAAACCTCTCAGGGGAGCATTTGCAACCGTTATGCACCATTTTTGAGTGATTTGCCGAAAGTCAGATTTTTGATGAAATTGTCACCCTGGCGCTTGGGGATTTTTTCAAAAAAACCTTTTTCTGCCGGTTAAGTTGTCGAGGGCTGATTTCTTTTCTTCTGATAAAAATACTTCTGTTTCTACCGCCAAACCTCTCAGGGGAGCATTTCCAACCGTTTGGCACCATTTTTGAGTGAATTGCCAAAAGTCAGATTTTTGTTGAAATTGTGACCCCGAGGCTTGGGGATTTTTTCAAAAAAAACTTTTTCTGCCTGTTAAGTTGTCGAGGGCTGATTTCTTTTCCTGTGATAAAAAGACTTCTGTTTCAACCGCCAAACCTCTCAGGGGAGCATTTGCAACCGTTATGCACCATTTTTGAGTGATTTGCCGAAAGTCAGATTTTTGATGAAATTGTCACCCTGGGGCTTGGGGATTTTTTCAAAAAAACCTTTTTCTGCCGGTTAAGTTGTCGAGGGCTGATTTCTTTTCTTCTGATAAAAATACTTCTGTTTCTACCGCCAAACCTCTCAGGGGAGCATTTCCAACCGTTTGGCACCATTTTTGAGTGAATTGCCAAAAGTCAGATTTTTGTTGAAATTGTGACCTCGGGGCTTGGGGATTTTTTCAAAAAAATCTTTTTCTGCCCGTTAAGTTGTCGAGGGCTGATTTTTTTTTCTCTGATAAAAAGACTTCTGTTTCAACCGCCAAACCTTTCAGGGTTGCATTTCCAACCGTTTGGCACCATTTTTGAGTGATTTCCCGAAAGTCAGATTATTGATGAAATTGTGACCCCGGGGCTTGGGGATTTTTTCAAAAAAATCTTTTTCTGCCGGTTAAGTTGTCAAGGGCTGATTTCTTTTCCTGTGATAAGAAGCCATCTGTTTCAACCGCCAAACCTCTCAGGGGAGCATTTCCAACCGTTTGGCACCATTTTTGAGTGATTTGCCAAAAGTCAGAGTTTTGATGAAATTGTGACCCCGGGGCTTGCGGATTTTTTCAAAAAAATCTTTTTCTGCCGGTTAAGTTGTCGAGGGCTGATTTCTTTTCCTGTGATAAAAAGACTTCTGTTTCAACCGCCAAACCTCTCAGGGGAGCATTTGCAACCGTTATGCACCATTTTTGAGTGATTTGCCGAAAGTCAGATTTTTGTTGAAATTGTGACCCCGAGGCTTGGGGATTTTTTCAAAAAAAACTTTTTCTGCCTGTTAAGTTGTCGAGGGCTGATTTCTTTTCCTGTGATAAAAAGACTTCTGTTTCTACCGCCAAACCTCTCAGGGGAGCATTTGCAACCGTTATGCACCATTTTTGAGTGATTTGCCGAAAGTCAGATTTTTGATGAAATTGTCACCCTGGGGCTTGGGGATTTTTTCAAAAAAACCTTTTTCTGCCGGTTAAGTTGTCGAGGGCTGATTTCTTTTCTTCTGATAAAAATACTTCTGTTTCTACCGCCAAACCTCTCAGGGGAGCATTTCCAACCGTTTGGCACCATTTTTGAGTGAATTGCCAAAAGTCAGATTTTTGATGAAATTGTCACCCTGGGGCTTGGGGATTTTTTCAAAAAAATCTTTTTCTGCCCGTTAAGTTGTCGAGGGCTGATTTTTTTTCCTCTGATAAAAAGACTTCTGTTTCAACCGCCAAACCTTTCAGGGTTGCATTTCCAACCGTTTGGCACCATTTTTGAGTGATTTCCCGAAAGTCAGATTTTTGATGAAATTGTGACCCCGGGGCTTGGGGATTTTTTCAAAAAAATCTTTTTCTGCCGGTTAAGTTGTTGAGGGCTGATTTCTTTTCCTGTGATAAGAAGCCTTCTGTTTCAACCGCCAAACCTCTCAGGGGAGCATTTCCAACCGTTTGGCACCATTTTTGAGTGATTTGCCAAAAGTCAGATTTTTGATGAAATTGTGACCCCGGGGCTTGCGGATTTTTTCAAAAAAATCTTTTTCTGCCGGTTAAGTTGTCGAGGGCTGATTTCTTTTCCTGTGATAAAAAGACTTCTGTTTCAACCGCCAAACCTCTCAGGGGAGCATTTGCAACCGTTATGCACCATTTTTGAGTGATTTGCCAAAAGTCAGATTTTTGATGAAATTGTCACCCTGGGGCTTGGGGATTTTTTCAAAAAAACCTTTTTCTGCCGGTTAAGTTGTCGAGGGCTGATTTCTTTTCTTCTGATAAAAATACTTCTGTTTCTACCGCCAAACCTCTCAGGGGAGCATTTCCAACCGTTTGGCACCATTTTTGAGTGAATTGCCAAAAGTCAGATTTTTGTTGAAATTGTGACCCCGGGGCTTGGGGATTTTTTCAAAAAAAACTTTTTCTGCCTGTTAAGTTGTCGAGGGCTGATTTCTTTTCCTGTGATAAGAAGACTTCTGTTTCAACCGCCAAACCTCTCAGGGGCGCATTTGCAACCGTTATGCACCATTTTTGAGTGATTTGCCGAAAGTCAGATTTTTGATGAAATTGTCACCCTGGGGCTTGGGGATTTTTTCAAAAAAACCTTTTTCTGCCGGTTAAGTTGTCGAGGGCTGATTTCTTTTCTTCTGATAAAAATACTTCTGTTTCTACCGCCAAACCTCTCAGGGGAGCATTTCCAACCGTTTGGCACCATTTTTGAGTGAATTGCCAAAAGTCAGATTTTTGTTGAAATTGTGACCTCGGGGCTTGGGGATTTTTTCAAAAAAATCTTTTTCTGCCCGTTAAGTTGTCGAGGGCTGATTTTTTTTTCTCTGATAAAAAGACTTCTGTTTCAACCGCCAAACCTTTCAGGGTTGCATTTCCAACCGTTTGGCACCATTTTTGAGTGATTTCCCGAAAGTCAGATTATTGATGAAATTGTGACCCCGGGGCTTGGGGATTTTTTCAAAAAAATCTTTTTCTGCCGGTTAAGTTGTCAAGGGCTGATTTCTTTTCCTGTGATAAGAAGCCTTCTGTTTCAACCGCCAAACCTCTCAGGGGAGCATTTCCAACCGTTTGGCACCATTTTTGAGTGATTTGCCAAAAGTCAGATTTTTGATGAAATTGTGACCCCGGGGCTTGCGGATTTTTTCAAAAAAATCTTTTTCTGCCGGTTAAGTTGTCGAGGGCTGATTTCTTTTCCTGTGATAAAAAGACTTCTGTTTCAACCGCCAAACCTCTCAGGGGAGCATTTGCAACCGTTATGCACCATTTTTGAGTGATTTGCCGAAAGTCAGATTTTTGTTGAAATTGTGACCCCGAGGCTTGGGGATTTTTTCAAAAAAAACTTTTTCTGCCTGTTAAGTTGTCGAGGGCTGATTTCTTTTCCTGTGATAAAAAGACTTCTGTTTCAACCGCCAAACCTCTCAGGGGAGCATTTGCAACCGTTATGCACCATTTTTGAGTGATTTGCCGAAAGTCAGATTTTTGATGAAATTGTCACCCTGGGGCTTGGGGATTTTTTCAAAAAAACCTTTTTCTGCCGGTTAAGTTGTCGAGGGCTGATTTCTTTTCTTCTGATAAAAATACTTCTGTTTCTACCGCCAAACCTCTCAGGGGAGCATTTCCAACCGTTTGGCACCATTTTTGATTGAATTGCCAAAAGTCAGATTTTTGATGAAATTGTCACCCTGGGGCTTGGGGATTTTTTCAAAAAAATCTTTTTCTGCCCGTTAAGTTGTCGAGGGCTGATTTTTTTCCCTCTGATAAAAAGACTTCTGTTTCAACCGCCAAACCTTTCAGGGTTGCATTTCCAACCGTTTGGCACCATTTTTGAGTGATTTCCCGAAAGTCAGATTTTTGATGAAATTGTGACCCCGGGGCTTGGGGATTTTTTCAAAAAAATCTTTTTCTGCCGGTTAAGTTGTCGAGGGCTGATTTCTTTTCCTGTGATAAAAAGACTTCTGTTTCAACCGCCAAACCTCTCAGGGGAGCATTTGCAACCGTTATGCACCATTTTTGAGTGATTTGCCAAAAGTCAGATTTTTGATGAAATTGTCACCCTGGGGCTTGGGGATTTTTTCAAAAAAACCTTTTTCTGCCGGTTAAGTTGTCGAGGGCTGATTTCTTTTCTTCTGATAAAAATACTTCTGTTTCTACCGCCAAACCTCTCAGGGGAGCATTTCCAACCGTTTGGCACCATTTTTGAGTGAATTGCCAAAAGTCAGATTTTTGTTGAAATTGTGACCCCGGGGCTTGGGGATTTTTTCAAAAAAATCTTTTTCTGCCGGTTAAGTTGTTGAGGACTGATTTCTTTTCCTGTGATAAGAAGCCTTCTGTTTCAACCGCCAAACCTCTCAGGGGAGCATTTCCAACCGTTTGGCACCATTTTTGAGTGATTTCCCAAAAGTCAGATTTTTGATGAAATTGTGTCCCCGGGCGGGGCTTGGGGATTTTTTTAAAAAAATCTTTTTCTGCCGGTTCAGTTGTTGAAGGCTGATTTCTTTTCCTGTGATATAAAGCCTTCTGTTTCGACCTCCAAACCTCTCAGGGGAGCATTTGCAACCGTTTGGCACCATTTTTGAGTGAATTGCCAAAAGTCAGATTTTTGATGAAATTGTGAACCGCAGGACTGGGGGATTTTTTCAAAAAAATCTTTTTCTGCCGGGTAAGTTGTCGAGGGCTGATTTGTTTTCATTTGATACAAAGGCTTCTGTTTCTACCGCCAAACCTCTCAGGGGAGCATTTCCAACCGTTTGGCACCATTTTTGAGTGATTTCCCGAAAGTCAGATTTTTGATGAAATTGTGACCCCGGGGCTTGGGGATTTTTTCAAACAAATCTTTTTCTGCCGGTTAAGTTGTCGAGGGCTGATTTGTATTCCTGTGATAAGAAACCTTCTGTTTCAACCGCCAAACCTCTCAGGGGAGCTTTTCCAACCGTTTGGCACCATTTTTGAGTGATTTCCCGAAAGTCAGATTTTTGATGAAATTGTCACCCTGGGGCTTGGGGATTTTTTCAAAAAAACCTTTTTCTGCCGGTTAAGTTGTCGAGGGCTGATTTCTTTTCTTCTGATAAAAATACTTCTGTTTCTACCGCCAAACCTCTCAGGGGAGCATTTCCAACCGTTTGGCACCATTTTTGAGTGAATTGCCAAAAGTCAGATTTTTGTTGAAATTGTGACCTCGGGGCTTGGGGATTTTTTCAAAAAAATCTTTTTCTGCCCGTTAAGTTGTCGAGGGCTGATTTTTTTTTCTCTGATAAAAAGACTTCTGTTTCAACCGCCAAACCTTTCAGGGTTGCATTTCCAACCGTTTGGCACCATTTTTGAGTGATTTCCCGAAAGTCAGATTATTGATGAAATTGTGACCCCGGGGCTTGGGGATTTTTTCAAAAAAATCTTTTTCTGCCGGTTAAGTTGTCAAGGGCTGATTTCTTTTCCTGTGATAAGAAGCCTTCTGTTTCAACCGCCAAACCTCTCAGGGGAGCATTTCCAACCGTTTGGCACCATTTTTGAGTGATTTGCCAAAAGTCAGATTTTTGATGAAATTGTGACCCCGGGGCTTGCGGATTTTTTCAAAAAAATCTTTTTCTGCCGGTTAAGTTGTCGAGGGCTGATTTCTTTTCCTGTGATAAAAAGACTTCTGTTTCAACCGCCAAACCTCTCAGGGGAGCATTTGCAACCGTTATGCACCATTTTTGAGTGATTTGCCGAAAGTCAGATTTTTGTTGAAATTGTGACCCCGAGGCTTGGGGATTTTTTCAAAAAAAACTTTTTCTGCCTGTTAAGTTGTCGAGGGCTGATTTCTTTTCCTGTGATAAAAAGACTTCTGTTTCAACCGCCAAACCTCTCAGGGGAGCATTTGCAACCGTTATGCACCATTTTTGAGTGATTTGCCGAAAGTCAGATTTTTGATGAAATTGTCACCCTGGGGCTTGGGGATTTTTTCAAAAAAACCTTTTTCTGCCGGTTAAGTTGTCGAGGGCTGATTTCTTTTCTTCTGATAAAAATACTTCTGTTTCTACCGCCAAACCTCTCAGGGGAGCATTTCCAACCGTTTGGCACCATTTTTGATTGAATTGCCAAAAGTCAGATTTTTGATGAAATTGTCACCCTGGGGCTTGGGGATTTTTTCAAAAAAATCTTTTTCTGCCCGTTAAGTTGTCGAGGGCTGATTTTTTTTCCTCTGATAAAAAGACTTCTGTTTCAACCGCCAAACCTTTCAGGGTTGCATTTCCAACCGTTTGGCACCATTTTTGAGTGATTTCCCGAAAGTCAGATTTTTGATGAAATTGTGACCCCGGGGCTTGGGGATTTTTTCAAAAAAATCTTTTTCTGCCGGTTAAGTTGTTGAGGGCTGATTTCTTTTCCTGTGATAAGAAGCCTTCTGTTTCAACCGCCAAACCTCTCAGGGGAGCATTTCCAACCGTTTGGCACCATTTTTGAGTGATTTGCCAAAAGTCAGATTTTTGATGAAATTGTGACCCCGGGGCTTGCGGATTTTTTCAAAAAAATCTTTTTCTGCCGGTTAAGTTGTCGAGGGCTGATTTCTTTTCCTGTGATAAAAAGACTTCTGTTTCAACCGCCAAACCTCTCAGGGGAGCATTTGCAACCGTTATGCACCATTTTTGAGTGATTTGCCAAAAGTCAGATTTTTGATGAAATTGTCACCCTGGGGCTTGGGGATTTTTTCAAAAAAACCTTTTTCTGCCGGTTAAGTTGTCGAGGGCTGATTTCTTTTCTTCTGATAAAAATACTTCTGTTTCTACCGCCAAACCTCTCAGGGGAGCATTTCCAACCGTTTGGCACCATTTTTGAGTGAATTGCCAAAAGTCAGATTTTTGTTGAAATTGTGACCCCGGGGCTTGGGGATTTTTTCAAAAAAATCTTTTTCTGCCGGTTAAGTTGTTGAGGACTGATTTCTTTTCCTGTGATAAGAAGCCTTCTGTTTCAACCGCCAAACCTCTCAGGGGAGCATTTCCAACCGTTTGGCACCATTTTTGAGTGATTTCCCAAAAGTCAGATTTTTGATGAAATTGTGTCCCCGGGCGGGGCTGGGGGATTTTTTTAAAAAAATCTTTTTCTGCCGGTTCAGTTGTTGAAGGCTGATTTCTTTTCCTGTGATATAAAGCCTTCTGTTTCGACCTCCAAACCTCTCAGGGGAGCATTTGCAACCGTTTGGCACCATTTTTGAGTGAATTGCCAAAAGTCAGATTTTTGATGAAATTGTGAACCGCAGGACTGGGGGATTTTTTCAAAAAAATCTTTTTCTGCCGGGTAAGTTGTCGAGGGCTGATTTGTTTTCATTTGATACAAAGGCTTCTGTTTCTACCGCCAAACCTCTCAGGGGAGCATTTCCAACCGTTTGGCACCATTTTTGAGTGATTTCCCGAAAGTCAGATTTTTGATGAAATTGTGACCCCGGGGCTTGGGGATTTTTTCAAACAAATCTTTTTCTGCCGGTTAAGTTGTCGAGGGCTGATTTGTATTCCTGTGATAAGAAACCTTCTGTTTCAACCGCCAAACCTCTCAGGGGAGCTTTTCCAACCGTTTGGCACCATTTTTGAGTGATTTGCCAAAAGTCAGATTTTTGATGAAATTGTGACCCCCAGGCTTGGGGATTTTTTCAAAAAAATCTTTTTCTGCCGGTTAAGTTGTCGAGGGCTGATTTCTTTTCTTCTGATAAAAATACTTCTGTTTCTACCGCCAAACCTCTCAGGGGAGCATTTCCAACCGTTTGGCACCATTTTTGAGTGATTTGCCAAAAGTCAGATTTTTGATGAAATTGTGGCCCCGGGGCTTGCGGATTTTTTCAAAAAAATCTTTTTCTGCCGGTTAAGTTGTCGAGGGCTGATTTCTTTTCCTGTGATAAAAAGACTTCTGTTTCAACCGCCAAACCTCTCAGGGGAGCATTTGCAACCGTTATGCACCATTTTTGAGTGATTTGCCAAAAGTCAGATTTTTGATGAAATTGTCACCCTGGGGCTTGGGGATTTTTTCAAAAAAACCTTTTTCTGCCGGTTAAGTTGTCGAGGGCTGATTTCTTTTCTTCTGATAAAAATACTTCTGTTTCTACCGCCAAACCTCTCAGGGGAGCATTTCCAACCATTTGGCACCATTTTTGAGTGAATTGCCAAAAGTCAGATTTTTGTTGAAATTGTGACCCTGAGGCTTGGGGATTTTTTCAAAAAAAACTTTTTCTGCCTGTTAAGTTGTCGAGGGCTGATTTCTTTTCCTGTGATAAAAAGACTTCTGTTTCAACCGCCAAAACTCTCAGGGGAGCATTTGCAACCGTTATGCACCATTTTTGAGTGATTTGCCGAAAGTCAGATTTTTGATGAAATTGTCACCCTGGGGCTTGGGGATTTTTTCAAAAAAACCTTTTTCTGCCGGTTAAGTTGTCGAGGGCTGATTTCTTTTCTTCTGATAAAAATACTTCTGTTTCTACAGCCAAACCTCTCAGGGGAGCATTTGCAACCGTTTGGCAGCATTTTTGAGTGAATTGCCAAAAGTCAGATTTTTGATGAAATTGTCACCCTGGGGCTTGGGGATTTTTTCAAAAAAATCTTTTTCTGCCCGTTAAGTTGTCGAAGGCTGATTTTTTTTCCTCTGATAAAAAGACTTCTGTTTCAACCGCCAAACCTTTCAGGGTTGCATTTCCAACCGTTTGGCACCATTTTTGAGTGATTTCCCGAAAGTCAGATTTTTGATGAAATTGTGACCCCGGGGCTTGGGGATTTTTTCAAAAAAATCTTTTTCTGCCGGTTAAGTTGTTGAGGACTGATTTCTTTTCCTGTGATAAGAAGCCTTCTGTTTCAACCGCCAAACCTCTCAGGGGAGCATTTCCAACCGTTTGGCACCATTTTTGAGTGATTTGCCAAAAGTCAGATTTTTGATGAAATTGTGACCCCGGGGCTTGCGGATTTTTTCAAAAAAATCTTTTTCTGCCGGTTAAGTTGTCGAGGGCTGATTTTTTTCCTGTGATGAAAAGACTTCTGTTTCAACCGCCAAACCTCTCAGGGGAGCATTTGCAACCGTTTGGCACCATTTTTGAGTGAATTGCCAAAAGTCAGATTTTTGTTGAAATTGTGACCCCGGGGCTTGGGGATTTTTTCAAAAAAATCTTTTTCTGCCGGTTAAGTTGTTGAGGACTGATTTCTTTTCCTGTGATAAGAAGCCTTCTGTTTCAACCGCCAAACCTCTCAGGGGAGCATTTCCAACCGTTTGGCACCATTTTTGAGTGATTTGCTGAAAGTCAGATTTTTGATGAAATTGTGACCCCGGGGCTTGGGGATTTTTCAAAAAAATCTTTTTCTGCCAGTGAAGTTGTCGAGGGCTGATTTGTATTCCTGTGATAAGAAGCCTTCTGTTTCAACCGCCAAACCTCTCAGGGAGCATTTCCAACCGTTTGGCACCATTTTTGAGTGATTTGCTGAAAGTCAGATTTTTGATGAAATTGTGACCCCGGGGCTTGGGGATTTTTCAAAAAAATATTTTTCTGCCAGTGAAGTTGTCGAGGGCTGATTTGTATTCCTGTGATAAAAAGACTTCTGTTTCAACTGCCAAACCTCTCAGGAGAGCATTTGCAACCGTTTGGAACTATTTTTGAGTGATTTGCCGAAAGTCAGATTTTTGATGAAATTGTGACCCCGGGGCTTGGGGATTTTTCAAAAAAATCGTTTTTTGCCAGATAAGTTGTCATGGGCTGATTTCTTTTCCTGTTATAAAAAGAATTCTGTTTCGACCGCCAAACCTCTCAGGGGAGCATTTGCAACCGTTTGGCAGCATTTTTGAGTGATTTGCCGAAAGTCAGATTTTTGATGAAATTGTGTCCCCGGGCGGGGCTTGGGGATTTTTTTAAAAAAATCTTTTTCTGCCGGTTCAGTTGTTGAAGGCTGATTTCTTTTCCTGTGATATAAAGCCTTCTGTTTCGACCTCCAAACCTCTCAGGGGAGCATTTGCAACCGTTTGGCAGCATTTTTGAGTGAATTGCCAAAAGTCAGATTTTTGATGAAATTGTGAACCGCAGGACTGGGGGATTTTTTCAAAAAAATCTTTTTCTGCCGGGTAAGTTGTCGAGGGCTGATTTGTTTTCATTTGATACAAAGGCTTCTGTTTCTACCGCCAAACCTCTCAGGGGAGCATTTCCAACCGTTTGGCACCATTTTTGAGTGATTTGCCAAAAGTCAGATTTTTGATGAAATTGTGACCCCGAGGCTTGGGGATTTTTTCAAAAAAATCTTTTTCTGCCGGTTAAGTTGTCGAGGGCTGATTTCTTTTCTTCTGATAAAAATACTTCTGTTTCTACCGCCAAACCTCTCAGGGGAGCATTTCCAACCGTTTGGCACCATTTTTGAGTGAATTGCCAAAAGTCAGATTTTTGTTGAAATTGTGACCCCGGGGCTTGGGGATTTTTTCAAAAAAATCTTTTCCTGTCGGTTAAGTTGTTGAGGACTGATTTCTTTTCCTGTGATAAAAAACCTTCTGTTTCGACCTTCAAACCTCTCAGGGGAGCATTTCCAACCGTTTGGCACCATTTTTGAGTGATTTGCCGAAAGTCAGATTTTTGATGAAATTGTGACCCCGGGACTTGGGGATTTTTTCAAAAAAATCTTTTTTTGCCGGATAACTTGTCATGGGCTGATTTCTTTTCCTGTGATAAAAAGACTTCTGTTTCGACCGCCGAACCTCTCAGGGTAGCATTTGCAACCGTTTGGCAGCATTTTTGAGTGATTCGCCAAAAGTCAGATTTTTGATGAAATTGTGACACCGAGGCTTGGGGATTTTTCAAAAAAATCTTTTTTTGCCGGATAAGTTGTCATGGGCTGATTTCTTTTCCTGTGATAATAAGCCTTTTGTTTCCACCGCCAAACCTCTCAGGGGAACAATTGCAACCGTTTGGCAGCATTTTTGAGTGAATTGCCAAAAGTCAGATTTTTGATGAAATTGTGACCCCCCGGGGCTTGGGGATTTTTTCAAAAAAATCTTTTTCTGCCCGTTAAGTTGTCGAGGGCTGATTTTTTTTCGTCTGATAAAAAGACTTCTGTTTCAACCGCCAAACCTTTCAGGGTTGCATTTCCAACCGTTTGGCACCATTTTTGAGTGAATTGCCAAAAGTCAGATTTTTGATGAAATTGTGACACCGAGGCTTGGGGATTTTTCAAAAAAATCTTTTTCTGCCGGTTCAGTTGTTGAGGGCTGATTTCTTTTCCTGTGATATAAAGCCTTCTGTTTCGACCTCCAAACCTCTCAGGGGAGCATTTGCAACCGTTTGGCAGCATTTTTGAGTGAATTGCCAAAAGTCAGATTTTTCATGAAATTGTGAACCGCAGGACTGGGGGATATTTTCAAAAAAATCTTTTTCTGCCGGGTAAGTTGTCGAGGGCTGATTTGTTTTCATTTGATACAAAGGCTTCTGTTTGAACCGCCACACCTCTCAGGGGAGCATTTCCAACTGTTTGGCACCATTTTTGAGTGATTTGCCGAAAGTCAGATTTTTGATGAAATTGTCACCCTGGGGCTTGGGGATTTTTTCAAAAAAAACTTTTTCTGCCGGTTAAGTTGTCGAGGGCTCATTTCTTTTCTTCTGATAAAAATACTTCTGTTTCTACTGCCAAACCTCTCAGGGGAGCATTTCCAACCGTTTGGCACCATTTTTGAGTGAATTGCCAAAAGTCAGATTTTTGTTGAAATTGTGACCCCGGGGCTTGGGGATTTTTTCAAAAAAATCTTTTTCTACCCGTTAAGTTGTTGAGGGCTGATTTTTTTCCTCTGATAAAAAGACTTCTGTTTCAACCGCCAAACCTTTCAGGGTTGCATTTCCAACCGTTTGGCACCATTTTTGAGTGATTTCCCGAAAGTCAGATTTTTGATGAAATTGTGACCCCGGGGCTTGGGGATTTTTTCAAAAAAATCTTTTTCTGCCGGTTAAGTTGTCGAGGGCTGATTTCTTTTCCTGTGATAAGAAGCCTTCTGTTTCAACCGCCAAACCTCTCAGGGGAGCATTTCCAACCGTTTGGCACCATTTTTGAGTGATTTGCCAAAAGTCAGATTTTTGATGAAATTGTGACCCCGGGGCTTGCGGAATTTTTCAAAAAAATCTTTTTCTGCCTGTTAAGTTGTCGAGGGCTGATTTCTTTTCCTGTGATAAAAAGACTTCTGTTTCAACCGCCAAACCTCTCAGGGTTGCATTTCCAACCGTTTGGCACCATTTTTGAGTGATTTCCCGAAAGTCAGATTTTTGATGAAATTGTGACCCGGGGCTTGGGGATTTTTCAAAAAAAATCTTTTTCTGCCGGTTAAGTTGTCGAGGGCTGATTTGTTTTCCTGTGATAAGAAGCCTTCTGTTTCAACCGCCAAACCTCTCACGGGAGCATTTGCAAGCGTTTGGCAGCATTTTTGTGTGATTTGCCGAAAGTCAGATTTTTGATGAAATTTTGACCGGGGCTTGGGGAATTTTTCAAAAAAACCTTTTTCTGCCCGTTAAGTTGTCGAGGGCTGATTTTTTTTCCTCTGATAAAAAGACTTCTGTTTCAACCGCCAAACCTTTCAGGGTTGCATTTCCAACCGTTTCGCACCATTTTTGAGTGATTTCCCGAAAGTCAGATTTTTGATGAAATTGTGACCCCGGGGCTTGGGGATTTTTTCAAAAAAATCTTTTTCTGCCGGTTAAGTTGTCGAGGGCTGATTTGTATTCCTGTGATAAGAAACCTTCTGTTTCAACCGCCAAACCTCTCAGGGGAGCTTTTCCAACCGTTTGGCACCATTTTTGAGTGATTTACCAAAAGTCAGATTTTTGATGAAATTGTGACCCCGAGGCTTGGGGATTTTTTCAAAAAAATCTTTTTCTGCCGGTTAAGTTGTCGAGGGCTGATTTCTTTTCTTCTGATAAAAATACTTCTGTTTCTACCGCCAAACCTCTCAGGGGAGCATTTCCAACCGTTTGGCACCATTTTTGAGTGAATTGCCAAAAGTCAGATTTTTGTTGAAATTGTGACCCCGGGGCTTGGGCATTTTTTCAAAAAAATCTTTTCCTGTCGGTTAAGTTGTTGAGGACTGATTTCTTTTCCTGTGATAAAAAACCTTCTGTTTCGACCTTCAAACCTCTCAGGGGAGCATTTCCAACCGTTTGGCACCATTTTTGAGTGATTTGCCGAAAGTCAGATTTTTGATGAAATTGTGACCCCGGGGCTTGGGGATTTTTTCAAAAAAATCTTTTTTTGCCGGATAAGTTGTCATGGGCTGATTTCTTTTCCTGTGATAAAAAGACTTCTGTTTCGACCGCCGAACCTCTCAGAGTAGCATTTGCAACCGTTTGGCAGCATTTTTGAGTGATTTGCCAAAAGTCAGATTTTTGATGAAATTGTGACACCGAGGCTTGGGGATTTTTCAAAAAAATCTTTTTTTGCCGGTTCAGTTGTCGAGGGCTGATTTCTTTTCCTGTGATAATAAGCCTTTTGTTTCGATCGCCAATCCTCTCAGGGGAGCATTTGCAACCGTTTGGCACCATTTTTGAGTGATTTCCCGAAAGTCAGATTTTTGATGAAATTGTGACCCCGGGGCTTGGGGATTTTTTCAAAAAAATCTTTTTCTAACGGTTAAGTTGTCGAGGGCTGATTTGTATTCCTGTGATGAGAAGCCTTCTGTTTCAACCGCCAAACCTCTCAGGGGAGCATTTCCACCCGTTTGGCACCATTTTTCAGTGATTTGCCAAAAGTCAGATTTTTGATGAAATTGTGACCCCGAGGCTTGGGGATTTTTTCAAAAAAATCTTTTTCTGCCCGTTAAGTTGTCGAGGGCTGATTTTTTTTCCTGATAAAAAGACTTCTGTTTCAACCGCCAAACCTTTCAGGGGAGCATTTGCAACCGTTTGGCACCATTTTTGAGTGATTTGCCGAAAGATAGATTTTTGATGAAATTGTGACCCCGGGGCTTGGGGATTTTTTCAAAAAAATCTTTTTTTGCCGGATAAGTTGTCAACGGCTGATTTCTTTTCCTGTGATAAAAAGACTTCTGTTTCGACCGCCAAACCTCTCAGGGGAGCATTTGCAACCGTTTGGCACCATTTTTGAGTGATTTGCCGAAAGATAGATTTTTGATGAAATTGTGACCCCGGGGCTTGGGGATTTTTTCAAAAAAATCTTTTTTTGCCGGATAAGTTGTCAACCGCTGATTTCTTTTCCTGTGATAAAAAGACTTCTGTTTCGACCGCCAAACCTCTCAGGGGAGCATTTGCAACCGTTTGGCACCATTTTTGAGTGATTTCCCAAAAGTCAGATTTTTGATAAAATTGTGAACCCGGGGCTTGGGGATTTTTTCAAAAAAATATTTTTCTGCCGGTTAAGTTGTCGAGGGCTGATTTCTTTTCCTGTGATAAGAAGCCTTCTGTTTCAACCGCCAAACCTCTCAGGGGAGCATTTGCAACCGTTATGCACCATTTTTGAGTGATTTGCCGAAAGTCAGATTTTTGATGCAATTGTGACCCCGGGGCTTGGGGATTTTTCAAAAAAAATCTTTTTCTGCCGGTTAAGTTGTCGAGGGCTGATTTGTTTTCCTGTGATAAGAAGCTTTCTGTTTCAACTGCCAAACCTCTCAGGGGAGCATTTGCAATCATTTGGCACCATTTTTGAGTGATTTGCCGAAAGATAGATTTTTGATGAAATTGTGTCCCCGGGGCTTGGGGATTTTTTCAAAAAAATCTTTTTTTGCCGGATAAGTTGTCAACGGCTGATTTCTTTTCCTGTGATAAAAAGACTTCTGTTTCGACCGCCAAACCTCTCAGGGGAGCATTTGCAACCGTTTGGCACCATTTTTGAGTGATTTCCCAAAAGTCAGATTTTTGATGAAATTGTGACCCCGGGGCTTTCGGATTTTTTCAAAAAAATCTTTTTCTGCCGGTTAAGTTGTCGAGGGCTGTTTTCTTTTCCTGTGATAAAAAGACTTCTGTTTCAACCGCCAAACCTCTCAGGGGAGCATTGCAACCGTTATGCACCATTTTTGAGTGATTTGCCGAAAGTCAGATTTTTGATGAAATTGTGACCCCGCGGCTTGGGGATTTTTTCAAAAAAATCTTTTTCTGCCGGTTAAGTTGTTGAGGACTGATTTCTTTTCCTGTGATAAAAAACCTTCTATTTCGACCTTCAAACTTCCCAGGGTAGCATTTGCAACCGTTTGGCACCATTTTTGAGTGATTTGCCGAAAGTAAGATTTTTGATGAAATTGTGACCCTGGGGCTTGGGGATTTTTTCAAAAAAATCTTTTTCTGCCGGTTAAGTTGTCGAGGGCTGATTTGTTTTCCTGTGATAAGAAGCCTTCTGTTTCGACCGCCGAACCTCTCAGGGGAGCATTTGCAATCATTTGGCACCATTTTTGAGTGATTTCCCGAAAGTCAGATTTTTGATAAAATTGTGACCCCGAGGCTTGGGGATTTTTTCAAAAAAAACTTTTTTTGCCGGATAAGTTGTCAACGGCTGATTTCTTTTCCTGTGATAAAAAGACTTCTGTTTCGACCGCCAAACCTCTCAGGGGAGCATTTGCAACCGTTTGGCACCATTTTTGAGTGATTTCCCAAAAGTCAGATTTTTGATGAAATTGTGAACCCGGGGCTTGGGGATTTTTTCAAAAAAATATTTTTCTGCCGGTTAAGTTGTCGAGGGCTGATTTGTTTTCCTGTGATAAGAAGCTTTCTGTTTCAACTGCCAAACCTCTCAGGGGAGCATTTGCAATCATTTGGCACCATTTTTGAGTGATTTGCTGAAAGTCAGATTTTTGATGAAATTGTGACCGCGGGGCTTAGGGATTTTTTCAAAAAAAAATTTTTTTGCCGGATAAGTTGTCATGGGCTGATTTCTTTTCCTGTGATAATAAGCCTTTTGTTTCCACCGCCAAACCTCTCAGGGGAGCATTTGCAACCGTTTGGCAGCATTTTTGAGTGAATTGCCAAAAGTCAGATTTTTGATGAAATTGTGACCCCGGGGCTTGGGGATTTTTTCAAAAAAATCTTTTTCTGCCCGTTAAGTTGTCGAGGGCTGATTTTTTTTCCTCTGATAAAAAGACTTCTGTTTCAACCGCCAAACCTTTCAGGGTTGCATTTCCAACCGTTTGGCACCATTTTTGAGTGAATTGCCAAAAGTCAGATTTTTGATGAAAATGTGACCCCGGGGCTTGGGGATTTTTTCAAAAAAATGTTTTTCTGCCGGTTCAGTTGTCGAGGGCTGATTTCTTTTCCTATGATAATAAGCCTTTTGTTTCAACCGCCAAACCTCTCAGGGGAGCATTTGCAACCGTTTGGCACCATTTTTGAGTGATTTCCCGAAAGTCAGATTTTTGATGAAATTGTGACCCCGAGGCTTGGGGATTTTTTCAAAAAAATCTTTTTCTGCCGGTTAAGTTGTCGAGGGCTGATTTGTATTACTGTGATAAGAACCCTTCTGTTTCCACCGCCAAACCTCTCAGGGGAGCATTTGCAACCGTTTGGCAGCATTTTTGAGTGAATTGCCAAAAGTCAGATTTTTGATGAAATTGTGACCCCGGGGCTTGGGGATTTTTTCAAAAAAATCTTTTTCTGCCCGTTAAGTTGTCGAGGGCTGATTTTTTTTCCTCTGATAAAAAGACTTCTGTTTCAACCGCCAAACCTTTCAGGGTTGCATTTCCAACCGTTTGGCACCATTTTTGAGTGAATTGCCAAAAGTCAGATTTTTGATGAAAATGTGACCCCGGGGCTTGGGGATTTTTTCAAAAAAATGTTTTTCTGCCGGTTCAGTTGTCGAGGGCTGATTTCTTTTCCTATGATAATAAGCCTTTTGTTTCGACCGCCAAACCTCTCAGGGGAGCATTTGCAAACGTTTGGCACCATTTTTGAGTGATTTCCCGAAAGTCAGATTTTTGATGAAATTGTGACCCCGAGGCTTGGGGATTTTTTCAAAAAAATCTTTTTCTGCCGGTTAAGTTGCCGAGGGCTGATTTGTATTCCTGTGATAAGAACCCTTCTGTTTCAACCGCCAAACCTCTCAGGGGAGCATTTGCAATCATTTGGCACCATTTTTGAGTGATTTGCTGAAAGTCAGATTTTTGATGAAATTGTGACCCCTTGGCTTGGGGATTTTTTCATAAAAATCTTTTTCTGCCGGTTAAGTTGTCGAGGGCTGATTTTTTTTCCTGATAAAAAGACTTCTGTTTCAACCGCCAAACCTTTCAGGGGAGCATTTGCAACCGTTTGGCACCATTTTTGAGTGATTTGCCGAAAGATAGATTTTTGATGAAATTGTGACCCCGGGGCTTGGGGATTTTTTCAAAAAAATCTTTTTTTGACGGATAAGTTGTCATGGGCTGATTACTTTTCCTGTGATAAAAAGACTTCTGTTTCGACCGCCAAACCTCTCAGGGGAGCATTTGCAACCATTTGGCACCATTTTTGAGTGATTTCCCGAAAGTCAGATTTTTGATGAAATTGTGACCCCGAGGCTTGGGGATTTTTTCAAAAAAAACTTTTTTTGCCGGATAAGTTGTCAACGGCTGATTTCTTTTCCTGTGATAAAAAGACTTCTGTTTCGACCGCCAAACCTCTCAGGGGAGCATTTGCAAGCGTTTGGCACCATTTTTGAGTGATTTGCCGAAAGATAGATTTTTGATGAAATTGTGACCCCGGGGCTTGGGGATTTTTTCAAAAAAATCTTTTTCTGCCGGATAAGTTGTCAAGGGCTGATTTCTATTCCTGTGATAAAAAGACTTCTGTTTCGACCGCCAAACCTTTCAGGGTTGCATTTCCAACCGTTTGGCACCATTTTTGAGTGAATTGCCAAAAGTCAGATTTTTGATGAAATTGTGACCCCGGGGCTTGGGGATTTTTTCAAAAAAATGTTTTTCTGCCGGTTCAGTTGTCGAGGGCTGATTTCTTTTCCTGTGATAATAAGCCTTTTGTTTCGACCGCCAAACCTCTCAGGGGAGCATTTGCAACCGTTTGGCACCATTTTTGAGTGATTTCCCGAAAGTCAGATTTTTGATTAAGTTGTGACTCCTCGGCTTGGGGATTTTTTCATAATAATCTTTTTCTGCCGGTTAAGTTGTCGAGGGCTGATTTTTTTTCCTGATAAAAAGACTTCTGTTTCAACCGCCAAACCTTTCAGGGGAGCATTTGCAACCGTTTGGCACCATTTTTGAGTGATTTGCCGAAAGATAGATTTTTGATGAAATTGTGACCCCGAGGCTTGGGGATTTTTTCAAAAAAATCTTTTTTTGCCGGATAAGTTGTCATGGGCTGATTACTTTTCCTGTGATAAAAAGACTTCTGTTTCGACCGCCAAACCTCTCAGGGGAGCATTTGCAACCATTTGGCACCATTTTTGAGTGATTTCCCGAAAGTCAGATTTTTGATAAAATTGTGACCCCGAGGCTTGGGGATTTTTTCAAAAAAAACTTTTTTTGCCGGATAAGTTGTCAACGGCTGATTTCTTTTCCTGTGATAAAAAGACTTCTGTTTCGACCGCCAAACCTCTCAGGGGAGCATTTGCAACCGTTTGGCACCATTTTTGAGTGATTTCCCAAAAGTCAGATTTTTGATGAAATTGTGAACCCGGGGCTTGAGGATTTTTTCAAAAAAATATTTTTCTGCCGGTTAAGTTGTCGAGGGCTGATTTGTTTTCCTGTGATAAGAAGCTTTCTGTTTCAACTGCCAAACCTCTCAGGGGAGCATTTGCAATCATTTGGCACCATTTTTGAGTGATTTGCTGAAAGTCAGATTTTTGATGAAATTGTGACCCCGGGGCTTGGGGATTTTTTCAAAAAAATCTTTTTCTGCCCGTTAAGTTGTCGAGGGCTGATTTTTTTTCCTCTGATAAAAAGACTTCTGTTTCAACCGCCAAACCTTTCAGGGTTGCATTTCCAACCGTTTGGCACCATTTTTGAGTGAATTGCCAAAAGTCAGATTTTTGATGAAAATGTGACCCCGGGGCTTGGGGATTTTTTCAAAAAAATGTTTTTCTGCCGGTTCAGTTGTCGAGGGCTGATTTCTTTTCCTATGATAATAAGCCTTTTGTTTCGACCGCCAAACCTCTCAGGGGAGCATTTGCAACCGTTTGGCACCATTTTTGAGTGATTTCCCGAAAGTCAGATTTTTGATGAAATTGTGACCCCGAGGCTTGGGGATTTTTTCAAAAAAATCTTTTTCTGCCGGTTAAGTTGTCGAGGGCTGATTTGTATTACTGTGATAAGAACCCTTCTGTTTCCACCGCCAAACCTCTCAGGGGAGCATTTGCAACCGTTTGGCAGCATTTTTGAGTGAATTGCCAAAAGTCAGATTTTTGATGAAATTGTGACCCCGGGGCTTGGGGATTTTTTAAAAAAAATCTTTTTCTGCCCGTTAAGTTGTCGAGGGCTGATTTTTTTTCCTCTGATAAAAAGACTTCTGTTTCAACCGCCAAACCTTTCAGGGTTGCATTTCCAACCGTTTGGCACCATTTTTGAGTGAATTGCCAAAAGTCAGATTTTTGATGAAAATGTGACCCCGGGGCTTGGGGATTTTTTCAAAAAAAATGTTTTTCTGCCGGTTCAGTTGTCGAGGGCTGATTTCTTTTCCTATGATAATAAGCCTTTTTGTTTTCGACCGCCAAACCTCTCAGGGGAGCATTTGCAACCGTTTGGCACCATTTTTTGAGTGATTTTCCCGAAAGTCAGATTTTTGATGAAATTGTGACCCCGAGGCTTGGGGATTTTTTCAAAAAAATCTTTTTCTGCCGGTTAAGTTTGTCGAGGGGCTGATTTGTATTTCCTGTGATAAGAACCCTTCTGTTTCAACCGCCAAACCTCTCAGGGGAGCATTTGCAATCATTTGGCACCATTTTTTGAGTGATTTGCTGAAAGTCAGATTTTTTGATGAATTGTGACCCCTTGGCTTGGGGATTTTTTTCATAAAAATCTGCCGGTTAAGTTGTCGAGGGCTGATTTTTTTTCCTGATAAAAAGACTTCTGTTTCAACCGCCAAACCTTTCAGGGGAGCATTTGCAACCGTTTGGCACCATTTTTGAGTGATTTGCCGAAAGATAGATTTTTGATGAAATTGTGACCCCGGGGCTTGGGGATTTTTTCAAAAAAATCTTTTTTTGACGGATAAGTTGTCATGGGCTGATTACTTTTCCTGTGATAAAAAGACTTCTGTTTCGACCGCCAAACCTCTCAGGGGAGCATTTGCAACCATTTGGCACCATTTTTGAGTGATTTCCCGAAAGTCAGATTTTTGATGAAATTGTGACCCCGAGGCTTGGGGATTTTTTCAAAAAAAACTTTTTTTGCCGGATAAGTTGTCAACGGCTGATTTCTTTTCCTGTGATAAAAAGACTTCTGTTTCGACCGCCAAACCTCTCAGGGGAGCATTTGCAAGCGTTTGGCACCATTTTTGAGTGATTTCCCAAAAGTCAGATTTTTGATGAAATTGTGACCCCGGGGCTTGGGGATTTTTTCAAAAAAATCTTTTTCTGCCCGTTAAGTTGTCGAGGGCTGATTTTTTTTCCTCTGATAAAAAGACTTCTGTTTCAACCGCCAAACCTTTCATGGTTGCATTTCCAACCGTTTGGCACCATTTTTGAGTGAATTGCCAAAAGTCAGATTTTTGATGAAATTGTGACCCCGGGGCTTGGGGATTTTTTCAAAAAAATGTTTTTCTGCCGGTTCAGTTGTCGAGGGCTGATTTCTTTTCCTGTGATAATAAGCCTTTTGTTTCGACCGCCTAACCTCTCAGGGGAGCATTTGCAACCGTTTGGCACCATTTTTGAGTGATTTCCCGAAAGTCAGATTTTTGATAAAATTGTGAACCCGGGGCTTGGGGATTTTTTCAAAAAATATTTTTCTGCCGGTTAAGTTGTCGAGGGCTGATTTCTTTTCCTGTGATAAGAAGCCTTCTGTTTCAACCGCCAAACCTCTCAGGGGAGCATTTGCAACCGTTATGCACCATTTTTGAGTGATTTGCCGAAAGTCAGATTTTTGATGCAATTGTGACCCCGGGGCTTGGGGATTTTTCAAAAAAATCTTTTTCTGCCGGTTAAGTTGTCGAGGGCTGATTTGTTTTCCTGTGATAAGAAGCTTTCTGTTTCAACTGCCAAACCTCTCAGGGGAGCATTTGCAATCATTTGGCACCATTTTTGAGTGATTTGCCGAAAGATAGATTTTTGATGAAATTGTGTCCCCGGGGCTTGGGGATTTTTTCAAAAAAATCTTTTTTTGCCGGATAAGTTGTCAACGGCTGATTTCTTTTCCTGTGATAAAAAGACTTCTGTTTCGACCGCCAAACCTCTCAGGGGAGCATTTGCAACCGTTTGGCACCATTTTTGAGTGATTTCCCAAAAGTCAGATTTTTGATGAAATTGTGACCCCGGGGCTTTCGGATTTTTTCAAAAAATCTTTTTCTGCCGGTTAAGTTGTCGAGGGCTGTTTTCTTTTCCTGTGATAAAAAGACTTCTGTTTCAACCGCCAAACCTCTCAGGGGAGCATTGCAACCGTTATGCACCATTTTTGAGTGATTTGCCGAAAGTCAGATTTTTGATGAAATTGTGAACCCGCGGCTTGGGGATTTTTTCAAAAAAATCTTTTTCTGCCGGTTAAGTTGTTGAGGACTGATTTCTTTTCCTGTGATAAAAAACCTTCTATTTCGACCTTCAAACTTCCCAGGGTAGCATTTGCAACCGTTTGGCACCATTTTTGAGTGATTTG